>NC_060121.1:748893257-749209923 GCF_021461395.2 Schistocerca americana | reverse complement strand
AGAAATGAAGACCAGCAGAAATGAGAACAGCGAGAAACTTAAACTGAATTGGGAATCACGAAGTAAGTGAATTTAAGGAATTCTGTTACCTAGGCAGCAAAGTAACCCATGTCGGACAGAGGAAGGAGGACATAGAAAGCGAACTAGCACTGTCAAGAAGTGCGTTCTTGGCTAAGAGAAGTCTGCTATCATCAAACATAGGCCTTAATTTGAGGAGGAAATTTCTGAGAATGTACGTTTCGAGAACAGCATTGTATGACAGTGAGACATCGACCGCAGGAAAACCAGAGCAGAAAAGAATCGAAGCCTCTGAGACGTAGCGCTAGAGAAGAATGTTGAAAATGAAGTTGATTGATAATCTTCAGATTCGGCTAGAAAATAAACTTATGAAAAATACTGACAAGAAGGGACAGGTTGATAGGACATCTGTTCAGACATCGGGGAATAACTTCCATAGTACCAGATGGAGCTGTAAAGTGTAAAAACTGTACATAAAGACAGAGATTGGAATATACCCAGAAAATATTGGAGGACGTAGGCTAGAACTGCTACTCTGGGACGAAAACGTTGGCACAGGAGAGGAATTCGTGATGTGCAGCATCAAATCAGTCAGAAGACTATTGGCTTCAAAAAAGGAAAAGTATGAAAAAATCCTAGGAGTGCGTCACGGAATTCGTCAAACGCAGGTGCAATACTTGAATTCGACACAGAAGCGTCCTCCATCTTATTTAGCTTGCGGATGCACTGAATTTTCTAAAAACTCTTCCAACATACGTAAGCCATCCATTTGCCTTATCTAGAAATATGAAGATGGTATCTGTTCCTTCGGACATGTCCGAAAGGACAGATACAATCGGTGACCGTGAAGCTCTCTAGAATGAAACGATAATAAAATTAAGACCCTAAGCTGCCGACAGGCGCTGATATACATCAACGGGGACAGTTGAAAATGTGCGGATGCACACGCATTGCCCGAACTCTTACGGGACTTGGTGAGATTGTCTTCCACGAATAATAAGTGTAATGAGGAGGGGCTCTACGAATGTAGTGTGTGGACATTAAATTGTGAATGTGGGTCTCACGGGGAGCGTGCAAGGGATAAATCCCTGAAGTCGCGCTATCCTCTGTGCCCTCGGTGGCTCAGATAGAAGCTGGAACGATAGCTCAGCGTGTTCGGTCAGTTGGCTGTTTGCTCTCTGTAATAAAAATCTGAGCAAAAGGAATCAACGATCAATTTGCACGGATGTCTTATGACGTCCGCCCAGACCATACGCAACGAGCAATACCGATAAAAAAAAAAAAAAAAAAGATGTGGATACACCGTCTGCCATGTAAGCAGGAGATCCCGGTTCGAGTCCCGGTCGGGACACACATTTTCAACTGTCCCCATTGATGTATATCAACGCCTGTCGGCAGCTTAGGGCCTTGATTTAATTATCAGTTCATTCTCAAGAAATGGTTTCACCTTTTAGTCTCTTTTTCGTACCGCTTCTCAGTACTGCAATATTATCCAGATGTTTACCACAAACCTTGTTACCGGGCTTTTTCTGTTTGTTGTAGACATTATCTCACGTTTATCAACATTCAAAGATAGCTGTCCTTTTTTAACCATGTGGGAATCCTGTCAGAGTAGTGCTTTTCGCTACTATCATTCAACGACGACACTTTCTCGCAGACTGCATCTGATAGTACTGCTGGTCCTATTGGGAAAAACTATGAAATTAGTCATTGTATTATGCTTCCTTCGGGCATATTCAATATTTTATTTCCAGCTACTGAACACTGGAGCTTCTTATAATGCAACGGGTTTTATCAATCAAAAATTCTTCAAGCCAATCGCAGATATGTGGGCGCTCTACGTATGGTCGTACGTTATCACTGGCCGTTGTTATCAGGTGAGGTCGTTATGAAAGTGAAAAGCTCCGAAGTCACAATACGTATCATAACACTTTAATGCAGATTTGTATCTTTGTTCTACTGCACGCCATAACATGAGTTCCCATTCGTTTGATTAACTGTTGTAGATTCTTCAAATCTTGTAGAAGTTCCCTGAGAGAATTTGTGAATATATAGTCAGTGAGCTACTAAGAATGTATATGTGAGTGCCTGTAGCTAGTTTCGCATGATACTATTCTGCAGAATACTCACAATCGAAACTAACCTCTATTATTGAATGTGCTGTAGACCAGAAGTATACATGACTTGATGTTATACTGCAGCACGATGGTCATTTGCACTATGAATGTGTCCTACTGGCTGAGACCATTACGTGTCACACACACACACACACACACACACATACACACACACACACACACACACACACACACACACATTCATCCAAGCATGTGAGGAATACCAGAGTGATTATATTTGACACCTTTCTCGCGTGTCTCGTTCGCTGGTCACGACGGAACCCAACCAGTGGTGCACGCATTTGTACAATAACTTTAGGGCAATTAGCAGCAGCCGTAACTTGTCGTGTGCCAGTGGATGCTCCAAGTGAGTTCACTGGCCGTTCACGAGTTCAACAAGCGTTCCTCTGCCAGCGGGCGGCATTAATTGGCTCCCAACGAAACGTCAGACCCACAAGAAGTAAATCACCAGCAACTAGCTACGTTGCTCATTTTGCGTTTCTTCAACCGTTGTATCTTCTACTACCATTGCAAGTGTTCGGCTAGCAGCCGGCAGGACATCATCTGGTCTATTTCTCAGTCTATAACGATGTCGACTTTTAGTGAATGACGACAGTTTTAAGGGCATAAGTCTGTTAGCATTTTTCAACACTACAAGTGAATGCAGCCTTGTTGGCGAAATAATTCGTTTTACCTTGTTATGGTAATTCGTAAACACACATTTCAAGCAGTCTATGGAATATTCCAAAATACTTCACTGAAATCTGATTTTTCAAATATTGTATTTTTATTTGATTCCTCTGAGACTTCGCCAGTATTTCAAAGTAGTGTTCTAGTTAGGCGACCATCGGTGTTACCTTCGGTTCTAGAAGTTTGATATCATCTGTTTACCAAATTAAAGTGAGTGGCCAAAAGTAGTCATGTGGAAACTTGTCCCACCTGATCTTGTGCCGTGTGTAACGCCCTAAAATTGCTGCTGATAGCAGCCTGTGGCACGAGTGTCTACCAAAACTTGAGCAGTCTGTTACAGACAGAAGTGTACTGAACGCGCCAGCACGTCGAGAGTTAACCGACTTCGAACATGGGTTGATCAAGACGCACAGGTCAGAGCATGTCGGAGATTTCGAAAGGAATTCGGGTTTTCGAGTTCACTACCACACACTGTTTCTGCATGCGTAAATCGCCGCGCAGTAGGACAACAAGTGTTTGACAGATGAACGTTATCCTCCGTAGATACATTCAGAGCCATACAGGGCGTCTGATCGCAGCCGATTTGCTTGTGAAGCCTTATGGCCACATTTCTGCCACCACTGTATGGAGACAAATGCACCGTATAGGTTTCAGCAACCACTGAGAAACGACTTCAGTTCCACTGCTTCCCCCTAAATTTTGGCTACCAAGCGTTGTACAGACTCTTACATAGCACCAATATTCCAATATCGACTTTACAATAAATTCTCAAACTATCAGCTTTGTAAACGAGCAGATGTCTGCTGACATCGGTTCAATGAATATCGTGATCACAAATTTTGCTCGACCATCGACCAAATACCGGCGATGTAAATTTTTCACCATTAGAATATGAATCGGTGGCTTCCAAGTCGAGACCCACGCACAGTCGTGCTTCAGTGACATCGACTACTGAAGTGAGTAACTCCTGCAGAGTAGATTTATACATCCTCGCACTTAGAGTTATCAGTAGCGACGGTAGCCTTGTCTTGTTTCAGTAGGATATGTGCATATATTTCTCTTACGAGAACTCTTTTCTTATAGATAACTACTTAATCCCAAAAACCGTCGAGCTTTCAGCTAACGCCGTGTCACACTTACATTAGTTTAGAACATGAAGTATACTGGTCTTACAGAATATCTTTGAGTCCTATCAAATTTAACTCAGTATCCGCTGACGTCGTTCGTTTCAGGTAAACTTACTACGTTGTCTGCTTCTCAAAAACTAATTTCAATGGAACCAGCAACCTCGTGTCAGATTTCCTTACATGGTAGATGCTGATATGCTGAAATGTACTTCTGAAAGTAGTATGCAAAAACTCTACGAGATTATCGAAACTTTGGATTACTTTATTTATGACACCCTATTACTCGTACGTAGTGTAGGACAAATAAAATTCACTTTGTCAGGCCCCATAAAGCAAAGAAGTCAACATAAAGGCATTTAAACACGACAGTATTTTAGATTCAAATCGCACAAACATATTATGGATACAGTGGCCTGGCGAGCAGAGGGTGTTCAAATTGAACAAACTTGATTCTCTTGACGAAATCCATTTGCGTGCCTTTATCCCCTGTCCCACCAGGACGGAATTTTATGTGCCCTAGCAGTCTGCATCCAGCGTTATCCCATGTGAAAACTGCGTAAGCGAGGGGAGACGCGTGAACCAACCCGGTATTCACCTTTCCAGATATGGGAAACTGCCTAAAAACCGAACCTATGCTGGCCGACACCCCGAACCTCGTAGATAATCTGCCGGGTGGTATCGGTCTGGGTCCGGCGCCTTAGCGAAACCCGCTAGCGGCGGGCTAGCACGCGCGGCTCTTCCGCCTGCGTAATCCATGTGCACAGATGATGCAGAAAGTGAATGGTGATTTAAACGACCAGCCCAGAGTAGCTCTGGATGGATGTTGGAAAATACAAAGTCGTTAAACAACACAAATAAACAAACACGTTCGTTTAACTAAGTTGTCCAAGCACTGACATGGATATTCATCACAGCATTCAATAAGGTGCACCAACTGAAGGTAACACCACACCAGGAGACGAATCTACAATGGCGACGGGACGCCTCCAGTGGTTGTTTACGACACAGTGGGTACGCATAACTTATTCATATAATGTTAAGAAATGAAACTACTTTGTAAAACCACGATGATTGATACGGAGGACTTCCTTGATCAGTGTGTCCTCTTAATTTCAACGAACCGCCCTTCGACGTTATATTCATAATGTCTGATGACCCGATCGTGATCGAAGAAGAACTAGCCGAAAATAATGAAAAATATTAATGTAACAACTTTTAGCGGTTTTAAGATTTATTTTGGGAAACAAATATCGAATGAAAATGTATGCACACGGTCACCAGATTCATGAAGCTATTTCAACAATAACACATGTGCAGAGGAATACGGTTTGTACTTTTACTATTTGACAACTGCAGCCCCTAAGGATTTTTCACATTGCTGTAATTTCAATACAGCGAAAATTTGAACCAAAAATTAAACTAACGTTTTTTAGCTATTCTTCTAACTTTTTAATTGTTTTTTTTTAACTCTCTACAGCTATTTACAAGTTACTGCTACTGTCAAATTATTAGCTTTTTCGTTTTTACTGAGAGTTTTGTGACCTTGAAAAAATGGGAGACATATTGGCTGTGGAAACGTGTTATTTACCTTGAAATCCATAAATCTGTGAAAACGAGAAGGTGGTTTTAGTTGCTACTTTGATTTACTTTTCTTATTACTATACATAACTGTTGAACATGCTTCTCTATATAACATTTTCACGAATTTTTATAGTTCAGATACATATATCAAGAAAATGTTATATTCTATTTTACGAAATATGTAAGGTACTGCTTTCACATGTAACACATTTAAAACAGTCTGGTCCAGCGGCGACTTCACCAAACAATTTTAGAGGTGAATTTAACGACAAATACACAGTATGTACTGTAGCAGGAAGCAATTTAAGTTCAATGGTTAGGCCCAACGGCCACTTTACCAAAATTTTAACAAAACCCTTAGAAAGTAAATACAACAGCCCGAAATATAAACCCTACACCGAAACTGCAATTAGCGCTAATGCAGACAGAGAAACATATTAACACACAAATTTGATCAATCATTTTCCACACATGTGAATTCGGAGACTGCCTTAAGCACTTTATTCTAAGGAAACTCTTCAAGTATGCTCCTGAGTAGCTGGAAGTTACATCACAACTCCTGTTGACATGGTCATGTAGGACGGTGCCAACACACTCGGCTTCATTCCCAAAAATGAACCGAAGCAAATGGCCTCATAAGCTCTACCACAGCAGTCCTTCCGTGCGCAGGTCTTGGCTGCTCAGCCGTATGGACTTTAGCGCCCTCTCGTGGTCACGCAGCGCTCGCTACGAAATTCAAGACTGCGCAGCTGGTAGTCGCGGAACGGTGCTGCGTCCATCGTGCCACACCATAATTTTAAATGTAACAGGACGTACGCATGATGACATGTTTCCAATTAGTTTAAAAAAAAGCACTCGAGTTCCTGTTATTATGTAAATTCATGGCCTGTCCGGACGGAGTTTAGTTTTTTTAGTTAATTATTCGAACTAAAAAGAAAAAGAATGATCAGCGTTGCTGTCCCTGGTGCGCAAGGACCAGGGTGCGATTCCTGGTACCTTCTCAGATTTTCTTCTGAGGTAGGGAGCTTCGTAAGACCAAATAAGGAACTGCTTGAATAAAGAAACAAGGCATCATCAGTACTCATCAACAGCCAATACCTTTTGGAGAAATTCAGGATATGCTGATCGCATGTTCCACGATCATAAAAGTCTCATAATAACGGAAATGAAAGAAAGACTGAAGAGTAGAATTAAAATTCTAGGTGAAATGAAATCGGTGCTAAAATTTGCTGATAACATTGATGTCCTCAGTGAAAGTAAAGTATAATTACAGAATCTGTTGATTGGAAAGAACAGTCTAATGTGAGTAAATCGAAAACAGACGAAACTAATGTGAAGCAGAGGATATGATAACAGCTAGAAACTTAACAACAGGGCTGGTGATCACGAAGTAAATGTTGTTCTTGTTGTGTTGTTGTGGTCTTCAGTCCTGAGACTGGTTTGATGCAGCTCTCCATGCCGTACAGTAAAGCTGCATGCCCTCGGGAAAAACTACGGCTGTAGTTTCCCCTTGCTTTCAGCCGTTCGCAGTACCACAGCAGCAAGGCCGTTTTGGGTAGTCTTACAGGGCCAGATCAGTCAATCATCCAGACTGTTGCCCCTGCAACTACTGAAAAGGTTGCTGCCCCTCTTCAGGAACCACACGTATGTCAGGCCTCTCAACAGATACCCCTCCATTGCGGTTGAACCTACGGTACGGCTATCTGTATCGTTGAGGCACGCAAGCCTCCCCACCAACGGCAAGGTCCATCGTTCATGGGGGGGCGAAGTAAATGAAGTAAAGGAATTCTGCTACCTAGACAGAAAATAACCCATGATGGACAGAACAAGGAAGACATAAAAAACAGAGTAGCACTGGCAGAAATGGCAATCCTGGCCAAGATAGGTCTACTAGTATCGAACATTGTCCTTGATTTGAGGAAGAAATTACTGAGAATGTACATTTGGAGCATAGCATTGTATGGTACTGGAACATGGTCTGTGGAAAAATCGGAACAGACGAGAATCGAAGCATTTGACACGCGATGGTACAGAAGAATTTTCAGAATTAAGTGGACTGATAAGGTAAGGAATGAGGAGGTTCTCCGAGGATCGGCGGGGAAAGGAATATATGGGAAACACTGACAAGTAAAAGAGACAGAATGGTAGCACATCTCTTAGGAAATCAATGGATTATTTCCATGGTACTAGAGGAAGCTGCAGAGCGTAAAAACTGTAGAGGAAGCCGGAGATTGGAACATATCCAGCAAATAATTGAAAGCTGTTCAATTTCTACGTGTAAAGAACCTAATGTAGAGAAAGTATTCGTCAATCCTAAAATATTTAAATATTTAAAATGTTGGAAGAGCTCGCTCCTTACGTGCAAGGTCGAGATCTTCCCACAGTTTTATCTGGAAGTACCATATGGATCTAACAAATAATAAACACTTACATTTAATGGCAGCGCTATATATTCCTGACATTGTCAGTCTGGAAGCGATCTGTAATATACGATAGCTGAAAAAAATTTCACAATCGGAGATCACTAACAAAGCTTTTTATTGGATGAACAGTTTCGACAGAGGATCCAATGACGACAGCATAGCTCTGTTCAAACCTGTCAACCAATAAAATGCGTTTCTATCAACCTTGGCTTTTGAAGATTTCTTCAGTTATCACTTTGGTAGAGGATGCATTTGAGGATAGGAATCTTTCGTCCGGGAACTAACATCCACAGACGCCACTCGGCGCTAAAGTTAGCAGTACTCAACACATGTCACGAGTCACCCTTTCGTGACGTTCTTTTGGGTGTATTAGTCTTCCGATTGGTTTGATACGGCTTGATACGAATTTCTCTCATGTGCCAACTGCTTCACTCAACAACTTCCTCCCAACATCATCCATCGTATGTAGATATGTATAAATCTTCGTCTTAACCTCAAGCTTTTACCCTCTATAGCTCATTCAAGTATATTGGAAGTTATGGCTTGAAGTCTTAATATTTCTTGTCTGTGTTTCCCACACGTTCTCGTAGCCGATTCTACAGGGGTTCATTTCTCATTTACCAATGTGCCTAACTTTCAGCTTCATTTTGTAGCACCGTATCTCAAGTACTTCAATTCTCTTCTTTACCTGTTTACCTGCAGTGCATGATTCATTTACATACAATGCTCTAACACAAGTATACATTTTCAGGAATTTCTTCCTCATATCAGGCCCATGTTTGATGTTAGTAAATTTCATGTGGCCGGGAATGCCCACTTTGCACTGTTTATAATGCTTTTTATTTTCCCCTTGCTTCGGCAGTCGCGTGTTGCTTTGCTTCCAAGCTAATAGAATTCGTGCACTTCGTCTACTTCGCAGTCTGCAATTTTGATATTAAGTTCCTCACTAATTTCATTTCTGCCACCCCTCATTACTTTCGTCTTTATTTGGATTACGCGCAGTCTGCAGTATGTGTCCAATAGACTGTGAATTTCGAGTAACAAGTATTGTAATTCTTCCTCACGATCAGTGAGGATAGCGAGCATTTGCTTGTACTCTGACAGATCAGAAGCGAAACTTCTCGCAGTAGGCCTGACAAGCAACCAGGACGTTAAAAGGCAGCCCTGGTCAGGATTCGAGTCTCCCAGCGCTCCAGCTTCCCTGATCATTGCGCTAGCCAGAGCAGGTGTGCGAGTGAGACGGCTATACGGCTAATGTTGCACATGTGGCAAACTAAGACGTATTTGGAACGCAGTACAACTACTTATGAGGGAAGAATATCATAGCACACTTTTATAAGCAGGGTTTTATGGCTTGTGTTTATTTTCAGGCTTTTAGTTTTCCACCAAAGCATTAACTCCAATAACATCGGTAAATAAATTGATTAGATAGTTCTAATACGGTTAGCAGAACCTTTGCAGCAAGGCGTTTAACATTATGTTGTGACGTTTATAAATTTACACATTTTTCGGTTTTAGAATAGGTAATTCACCTGTAACTATGGTTCTTGATACAAACAGACAACGCAGATTAAAATCTGGAGAGACTTTTATAGCAGAAAAAAGACGTTGCACACATAGCACACATATGCTGAACCAGACACTTAAATCTCTTTAGCAGATTGTCTATACAGTATATGCTATTGGTCTTGGAGTAACATTTTATAAAAGCCTTGCAAATCTCTAAACTGGACGCAGCTGAGCTAGGTGCTACCTATACGTGTATCAGCTGAAGTTGGAAGTAATGGAGTGCAATTGCATCCAAAGTCGTGCCAAATACATCTCAATCCGTCTTCCACCGTGTTGTGTCTTGGAATCTCTCTGAGAACTCATTAAGAAACGTTTCAATAACTGAAGCTTAGTCAATCATGTCTGGTCCACAAAAGACTATCTAAGGTTACGGAAAATATTCCGTATCTTGAATCTGATGTTGACTTTCCATAGGATTACATTTTAGCTGGCCGCTCTGGCCGAGCGGTTCTAGGCGCTTCAGTGATGGCATATTAAGCAGTCTGCATAGCCCTCAAACAATACGAAAAAGTAAGGCAATTTCCACTCGATATGGAACGATGTGGCTTCTTCGTTTATCTTATCTGTAGACAAATGCATTGGAATATACAACATTTTTATTAAAACACATCAAATGTCTCAAGTGGTTACAAGAGTAACCTATCGAACCTATCAGCAAAATTTAAGTGGTACGTCAGAGGATAAAATAGTCGCCTGGTAGAATCGACATTGTGCAAGGCAACTACCGGCAGGATTTACTCATTGAATGAGAAAACTTTTCTAAATTAAATTGATAGTGACTTTAATGTTTTTACTGAGAATCCCGTTATTGGAAGTAACAGGTTAAAATTTGTGATTTATTAGCAGTAAAAAAGGAAAAAGATCAAATAATTTCAATGGCAGATGGCGATCATATGCAGGGCGTTGCCGCAGGCCGGTCGTCGCCATGCCATACTCCTCATTATGGTCGCTATTTTGCTGTTGTTCTGTGAGCCAAACATTCGTCTACTAACCTCTGCTGTGGGCAGAGGACCGCGATAGATGACCCCTTCGCGGTTTCAGGCACAGGGTACGTGTTGCCACAGACCATCATTCAAATTAAACATTTGGAAACATTTTTCTAATGATTTTACTCCTGATAAACCACAGATTTTAATCAAGTATTACGAAGAAAATTTGAGAGAAGTCTGTCAGATCGCTCCCACATCTTCGTGATTTTCTGAATTGTTTTTGGGCGCTTGTCATTTTCTAAATATTTGCAAAAAGAACCGGTCTTTCAGAAAGACGTATGTTTGATAAATGATAAACTGAATCCGCATTCTTAACTACCTTCCTAATCCAAGTAACATGAAAATCCAATGTGACAACAAATCACAAAGAGGTAGATTAATAAAAGAAACATGGGAAGGTGTTTGAGTGTGTCTCACAACTAGCATTCTACCGTGCTATGATTAGAAGTCAGTAAAATTGGTTTACTCCGATAATTTCAGTGTGAACAGAGTAGAAACAATTGCAATCACCGGCGTAATTAGCCCGTTTTGGCTCTAAATGGCTCTGAGCACTATGGGACTTAACTTTTAAGGTCATCAGTCCTCTAGAACTTAGAACTACTTAAACCTAACTAACCTAAGGACATCACACACATCCACGCCCGAGGCAGGATTCGAACCTGCGACCGTAGCGGTCGTGCGGTTCCAGACTGTAGCGCCTAGAACCGCTCGGCTACCCCGGCCGGCTAGCTCGTTTTAACATCCTTATTTAGCTAATTTTAATAGAATCTAGGTAGACAATATGATAATCCTCTTAACGGATCAATGAACAAACAAGTCAGATCTTATTGAAGTAACAGTTTTTCGTTCATACTAGGTAATGTTAGGACGGCTGAGCTTCACACGCAAGTCGCGTGCACTTTCCGGCATTCAGAGGAGGCGCTGCCCACACCAGTCACTTTACTCGCTTGGCTGTGGTTCTTTATGGCCTGTAATCGGAAGAATGCACCAGGGAGGATGTTTCACTGTTTAACGGTAGAGGCACGTCTATTGCAGGCACTATGGCTTCGCGCTCCCGACAGGAATGGCGACTGTGTCCACCTCCAGACGACATACTGGAGCCAGTAGAAAGTTGACAGTCTGCTGATTAGGTAGGAAGTGACGCCCGCAGCAGATGTACAGGGGCCCAAAGTGTTTACCAAAAGTATGGGAAGCGTTAAAACGTTTTCGGAAAATATTCAGAACAGTTGGGGGAGAAACGAGCGTTTGCTCATGTCTCACAGGATAACGACAAGACTAGGGTTCTCATTGGGCGCAAATAAGTGGCGTCGATATGAGGAAAAGGAGGCGACTTGTGTCGAAAATTTTATCCCTATCGATAAGTAAAAAAAAAAAAAAAGAAAGAAAAAACCACTAGCCTTTGTCGGCTGACGAGAGTTTTGTTGGAACAATTTTTGTTGAGACACCAGAGTTAGAGAAACGGATGAGTACATAGAACTTCAGGTTCAGTGAGCGACTCAGGGAACATTCTGTTCCGGAGAGCGGCAGAGAAAAGACTGATCTGAGATCGATGGAGAGCAATTGCTCTGCGTTCAAGATCCGAGGCGGTAGCCACACTAATGAGTATTCTCGCTGCAGTATTAGGATCTAACCGGTATCTCCATCACATGCTTTGGAACTTTGAGGCCAGTTTGGAGTAGTTTCACGGCCATTGTCGTTATTTTTAAGTCTTCGTTTCAACTCTTTCGCTTTTCGGGACGCAACATTTGTTACAGTGAATCCTTAGTTACCACTTACTTCCTCGTTAACTCTCCTGGTACATGTAGTAATTCTGGTGCGTGTCTAACTTCTCCTTAATATCGAGGGTAACGCAGTTATTTCTGGCACATCATTTAAAACCTATTCAGTAGGGATCTCTGGAAGTAACGCCTCTTTTACACTGTGTTTACCAGTATCTTGCGGACTCGCCATTTGCGCATTAGCTGTAGCAGAGACAGATTAATACTTACTGTTTTTCGTGTTGTTTTTGAACGAATTCGTTCACCACGTTTAGCTTTTACCATGTGTGTAGACCTTTGTACAATAAATGTGTAATATTTGAATTCTCCTTGATATCATTTCGAAGATTCATTGATTGGTTGTCATTCCAGTATACACTTGTAACCTCCCTCTCACTTATCGACCTTAATGACAGTGAAAAATTAAACCGCGTGTACCTAATGGAAATTTGGGAAAAGCAATCGTCACCGAAGTCAATTTGTCGGTAAAGAGGGAGGAAAGGGTTACATCTAAATGAAAGGAAAAATGCAAATGAAACTGGTGGAAATTAATTTTGAAAAGGGGGTAAAGTTAATAAAGAAAGTAAATGTGCGGCCGTTACGTTAACAATTAACTAGCGGTAATTAGATATTTGAGATTTGGGGGATATTACGGTCGCCAGTCCTAAGGACAATTACTATAGTAACTGAAAAAAGAAACGTTCTTACACATATAATTAGCACTAGAAGCGTGGCAACTGAAGGTTGACACGTGTAGTGTGAAAACTGAAAGTTTGTCAGAAGTAACAAATTTCGCTACACTCTGACTTAATTTAGCAAAAGAATTAATAAAACTGGAAAATCGAAAGTTAATTTGGTGACTGAAGTTAATAGTGAGCTTTCATTCTGAAGCACATCGAAATTCAGTAAAATACGGTTAGTCTTGGACTACCTCAACAATCATTTCAAAAGTTACTTGAATATATTTAGAAATAAGAGATTTAGTTTGAACTTGAATTAAATGATTGTGAACAATTAACAATAGTAAAATTTAGTACGTACCAAGCTGAGCTGCAGTCACAGGTAACTAAAATACGGTAGCAAAACTCGCACTCTTAATTTGTGCTTGTGCAATCTAAATATTGTAGCCAGCTATGAATACCTTAACTGAACTTTGAAATTAAAGCAGTGAAATTGAATTATGCTGGCGTTTGAATTTCAACGACACACGGGCTCATTTCGGAAAAGGAAGGGACCCTGCTTGGCAATGCAATTGGGACATTGAGCAACAAAGGTTCATGCTAAGTTGCTGTAATTTTGTGATGCAACAACTTTCAAAGTTTGAAAAGCTGAGACCTGCCATACAGTTCTAAAACTTTACGTGCTTCCAGTCTTCCTTGTTGGTTGATTGAAGGTTTGAAACCATCAATCGAGGAGGTGGCGACAGTCACTCACTGTCGGCCGTCGCTGTTGCAGAAGCTGGATGTTTGCGCGCCTTCTTCTCGACACGGTCACCAGACGAAACGGGATCTCGATGTGCGCCAGCTAATGCCTCCCGTCCGCGACACCATGTCAGAAACTATCATCACAAGTCGAGCGCAATTACATGCTGCCAAACCCCGAAAGCGCGGCAACTCGCGGGAGCGTCACACAACACACCTGCTCCACTCGCTACTCCAGCCCGACCCTCTCTGCCCGCGGTCCACGCGACAGAGTTAACACTACCAAAGATCCTAAACACTCTGGTTCTCCACACGACCTATCGGCGTATTCGTTCGATAGCATAGTTTTCCCTAGGCAAGACCCAGAGTAAAGATACAAATAATATTTACAAAACAAACCAATTATACATCAACATAAATGCATAAATATATACAAATAGTAAAACAATTACAATATGCAAAGACACAGAAATGTTATATCTTCAGGTAACAAAATAAGGAAAAAAAATTTTGCAGTGCAATAGATGGAAATAGGAGGATATGCATTTCCGGCGTTACACACTGACGGAAATAAATATCGCAACACCAAGAAGGAGATGTGCGACGGAAACGCAAGTTGGTAGGCGTTTTCCTCCATCTGAAAAACGTTGTCTGTTCAAGTTAAGCATCAGTCGCACAAGAGTGGCGCTAGTAGCGTCACTATGGCATTGCAAATAAGGTTTGCTTTAAGTGCATGCTGTAACGGTTATAAGCGTTAGTTACTTTCGAGGCTGGACTTGTGAGTTGATGTTAGCAACGAACGCCCTTAAGGCGACAGAGACGCCGTTATCTACGCCTCACAGAGTTTGAACGAGGTCGTGTAATAGGGCTGCAAGAAGCTGGATGTTCCTTCGCGATACTGCAGAAAAAGGTGGCAGAAATGTATCCACAGTACATGATTGCTGTCCAGTGATTGTCACGAGAATGTACGGTCCCAAAAGACCGGGCCCACGACGGACACGTGGCAAAAATGGCTCTGAGCACTATGCGACTTAACTTCTGAGGTCATCAGTCGCCTAGAACTTAGAACTAATTAAACCTAACTAACCTAAGGACATCACACACATCCATGCCCGAGGCAGGATTCGAACCTGCGACCGTAGCGGTCACGCGGTTCCAGACTGAAGCGCCTTTCACCGCACGGCCACACCGGCCGGCGGACACGTGGCACTACCGAACAGTAAGATCATCGCGTTCGGCATATGGCTATGTCACATCGTACTGCATCTGCAGCAGCAATCTGAGCATCAGTTGAAACCACAGTGACACAACGCATTGTTACAAATCGGTGACTTCAAGAACAGTTCCGGCCAGGCTCCCTGTAGCTTGCATTACACTCACCCCGCATCACCGCCATTTGCATCTTCAGTGGTGTCAAGCGAGAGTACTTCGGGGGGCAGGGTGAAGGTCTATTGTTGTTTTATGAGAGATGGTTCTGCCTTGGTGCCAGTGATGGACGTGTGTTGGTTAATAGGCGGCCAGTTGAGAGCCTACCTGCATGCCTGCATGCATGCAAGACACTTTTCACCTGCACCTGGAATTATGGTCTGGGGTGCGATTTCTAATGACTGCAGGAGTACTCCCTTGGTTATCCCAACCACACTGGAGGCTAATTTGTACGTCAGTCAGGTGATTCGACTTGTCGTGCAACAATTCATGAACAGCACTCCAGGGGTTGTTTTCCAGCAGTATAACGCTCGCCCACATACTGCTGTTTTAACCCAACATGCGCTACAGAGTGTCGACATGTTGCCTTGTAGTGCTCTCTCACCAGACCCACTTCCAGTCGAGCACATATGGGACATCATCGAACGACAGGTCCGTCGTAATCCAAGACCAGCAATAACCGTCCTTGTATTGACTGGCCAAGTGCAACAGGCATGGAACACCGTCCCACAAACTGACTCCCCGCACCTGTACAACACAATGCATATACGTTTTCATGCTTGAATTCAACACTCAGGAGACTAGGCCGATTATTAACGTATCAGTATTTCACATCTGCAGTGCACGCTCGCTTCAACCTGTGATCTTGCGGTGTTAATCACTTAAATATGTTACCTGGACAAATGTATTAGCAAAATTTCATTGCTCTACATTAACTAATTTTCAGTGTTGCAACTTTTTTCCGTCAGTGTAGATTAACCAAGGCCTTCTACCATGCTTATATGCGAGGAACAAAGTTTCTTATGACAGTTTCGTGGTGCGAATTTTCATTTTGACTCATTAGTGGAATGACATTAGGACACTTACAATTAGTACCTGCCCTTGCCAAGATATCCACGTAGTCTGATCCATAACAGGCGTCTTTGATTTAGCTCACCCTGCAATGAAGTTATCCACATACTCAACATTAGTGGGCGTCCTTCACAGTATGCTGAACAACAACGTAGTTACTATTAATTTAATTCAAATGGTTCAAATGGCTCTGAGCACTATGGGACTTAACATCTGAGGTTATCAGTCCCCTAGAACTTAGAACTACTTAAACCTAACTAATCTAAGGATATCACACACACCCATGACCGAGGCAGGATTCGAACCTGCGACCGTAGCGGTCGCGCGGTACCAGACTGAAGCGCCTAGAACCGCTCGGCCACACCGGCCGGCTATTAATTTAATTGAGAGATATATTTTTCATTCATGTGTTCTTGTGTGACAAATGTGGCAGACGCTACCAGCTGGCATTTACCTTGCAGGCTATACAAGCAACGTGGATTATGAAAAACTGCAATTTTATCGTGTGACATGGCATCTAAATGTTGCTCTTGTTCTTTAAGGTACATTCAGGTGGATTTTCCTTTGTTATGCTATAATACCAGCATTCTATATCGGAGAGTATTTGTTCATTACTTATTTTATACTTATCTTTTATTTTTAACTTCATGTGGAACCGAAACTTCAGTTTTCGCAAAATCTCTACAAACCATCAAAATAGACGAAACAGAAAAGAAAAGTGCACAACACAACAAAGAAATTATCCCAACGGATGGAACTCGGAGGATTTGATGTATACGTATAGGCAAACAAATGATTACAGTTTCAGACAAATTTGATGATTTATTTGAGAGAAAGGGATTCTGTCAATAACACACTGGTCAATCTCTGGTCATTATGCGAGCAGTTATTCGGCCTGGCATCGATTGGTAGACATGTTGCACATCTTCTAGAGGGGTACCGTGCCACATTCTTTTCAATTGGCCCGTTAGGTTATCAAAATCCCCAGCTGGTTGGAAGACCCTGCCTATTATGTTACAAACAGTCTCATTTGGGGAGATATCTCGCGATCTTACTGATCAAGATGAGGTTTGGCAAGCACGAAGACAAGGAGTAGAAACTTTCGCCATGTACGGGCTGGCGTTATCTTGCTCAAATGTATGTCCAGGATGGATTTCTATGAAGGTCAACAAAATGGGGCGTAAAATATCGTCGACATAGCACCGTACCGTAAGGACGCTGCGTATGACAACCAAAGTGGTGCTGCTATGAAAGGAAGTGGTACTGGAGACCATTTATCCTGGATGTCGGGCAATATGGAGGACGACAATCAGGTAGGTAACCCATCGAGTGGAATAGTTTTCACTGATGGCTCCCGCTTTGAACGGAGCCCCGATGACCACCGGAGATACGGACGCCCCAGACAGTAGTTGAATACCAACCTGATTGTCTCCTATTACATGCCCCAGCAACCAAACATGGTCAGGGGCGCCATTTATTTTCGTAGCAGAATCCCTTTGGTTGTCATCGGCGGCGCCCTTACAGCACAGTGGTACGTCGACGATATTCTATGCGACTTTTTGTTACTATTCGTCTAGAGCCATCCTGGGTTTGCATATCAGCAAGATAATGCCGGCCCGCACATGGAGAGAGTTTCTACTGCATGTCTTCGAGCTTGCCAAATCCTACCTTGGCCAGCAACGTCTCTGGACCTCTCCCCATTTGAGACCTTTTGGAGTGGGGTCCTCCAACCATCTCAGGTCTTTGACGATCTGTTGCGCCAGTCGAACAGAATTTGCCATGATCCCTAAGGAGAACATCAAACAACACCGTCAATCGAAGCCAAGCTGAATAGCTGCCAGAAGTGGACCAACGCATTATTCAGTGTGTTAATTTGTGAAATTGTTTCTCTTTTTATTAATCGATGATAATTTTTTTGTCTGTGTACGTACATCACATCTATCCATTTCCACCCCATATGGGTAATTCTTCCGTGATGCATCTGTCCTTTTCTTGTCTTAGAGTGTATGTCGGAGCCTTCTTACTTACTGTATGACGCTCCTGATTCAGAATCGAATGGCCCACGTGTTACAGGAACACCATTCGAGGGCCGCAAGAAGGACAAGGGCGGCGCGGGCCTGGTGCTGGCGATGGGCGGCATGATGGCGAGCATGATGGGCGCCATGGGCATGGCGGGCGTGGCGCTGCTCGCCATGAAGGCCATCGCGCTGGCCGGCATGGCGCTCATCCTGGCCGCGGCCGCCGCAGTCAAGAAGATGGGCGGCGGCGACGAGGGCGGCCACCACGTCAGCGTGGTGCCCGTCGGCCACGGCGACCACGGCGGCTACCACCGCCGCCGCCGCGCCGCCCCCAGCCACGACGCCCACTACCTCGCCTACGGCGCGCAGGCTCCGACAGGGTCCGACGCTCGCCGGTAGGCTCCCGCCACGCGAAACGCACCTAACTTATTTATTTATTTATTCATTTAACCCATTACTCACATTATACATTTATAACTCCTCTATTTTAAACGGAATAAAGAAGATTTTGCAGTAATATCCACGATTACTTATTTCTCAGTGACACCCGTTCAATTTACCATGGTAAGAAATTGAACGACTTCGTAATTTACGGAAAACTGGGAAAAATTGAGTACCTTTCAGATGATGATTATTTTGGCTTTAGGACAATGCGCCAGGGAGCTATTTCTGAACTGACACTTGGTAACTGAAGCAAAACTTCAGAAAATTCAAGATGCTGTCACAAGATTTGTTAGTTCAGAAAAAAAGTTAGACAACCAAAAATGTTTGAAGATGTGCGAAGTATCCCTAAAATAGTTATAAGCCATCAGGAAAGAATTTACAAGCATCATGTTATCTCTATTGTGCGAAAAGTGGTAGTCGACTCTAAGTAAAGAAAAGTGTGAAGTCATCGACATAAGCACTAGAAAGAATCCGATAAATTTCAGTAGCATGAGAAATCACACAAATCTAAAGACTGGGAATTCTACTAAACACTTAGTTACGAATGAGTTAAACTTCATCGATTACATAGATAATGTCGTCCGCAAAAGCGAACGAAAGACTCAGCTTTATTGGCAAAACATTAAGAAAATCTACAGGTCTGCTAAAGAGACTGCTTACACTACGCTTATCAGCCCTTCTGTGCAGTAGAGGCGTGAGATCCACATCAGACGGAGGACATTTAAATACGAGTGGTTTAAAGAAGGGAAGCTCTTTTTGTATAGGTGAGGGAGAACTCAGAGCTGAGGTGGAAATCATTAAAACAAAGACATTTTTCATTGCGGCAGGAAATGTTCACGAAATTTAAATTACTAGCTTTCTCCTCCGAAGAAATATTATTTTGGCCCCCACGTACACAGCAAGAAACGATCGTCATACCAGAATAAGGCAAAGAGCTCGAAGGGATAGAGATTAGTGTTCCTTTTTCCCCCGCACTGTTCTGGACTGGAACGGTAATGGTTTGGAGGTGGCTCGATGACCACTCTGCCAGGCAATTGTGAGTTCCAGAGTAATCATGTAGATTTAGATGTAGAAGAAGAAGAAATAAGAATTGAAGACCAAGAGACACGCGCTTGTATTACAAAGGGCGCTGGGCAGGGGCGCGATCATTCTCCTCACTCCTGAACGTGTCCATTGAGAAAGCAATGACAGAAGTGGAAAGACAATTCAGGAGAGGGAACAAAAATTAATATTGGAAAGATATTAATCATAGTATTCTCTGATAATATTGCTGCTCTTACTGAAGATGGAGATGAATGACAGAAAATTTTGAAAGTAAGAAGAGTATAATGAGCACACAATATGGAGTGAGAGTAAACTAAAATAATGTCGGAAGCAATGAGGTGCAGCAGAAATTAGACTATCGATAACCGTTAACAGAAATTGGGGGCCACAAAGTAGATACAGTGAAAGAGTTCTGCTACGTTGGAAGTAAAGCAATACATTACCGATAGAGCAAGGACATAAAAATCGGACGAGATCATGCACAAAGGCCATTTCTGGCCAAAAGAAGTCTAGTAGTATCAAATATCAGGTTTAATTCGGGGAAGTAACATCTAAGAATGTACATTGGAAGCAATGCGTCTGAGATATAGTGCAATAGGTTGATGCTGATAATTAGGTGAACTAATTTGAAATGAGGATCCCTGAAAAGTTGCCAAGGTGAGCAATACCAGACAAAATAGACTAAATGAAGGAACAAAGTGACAGGACGTGCATTAAGTGAAGACTTCCGTGGTACTGGAGGGAGCTGTAGATGGTAAAAACTATAGGGATTGGAATAGTTTGATTCGGAGTACAATAACACTGCGCGTTTGGATCGATAAGTGTGGCAAATCTGTATCTCCCAAGGGAGACATAGGTTTCGGAGCCCCACTTCTTCCCCCCCCCCCCCCCCCCCCCACCTCCCTCCTAAAGAAAAGGAGTGACACCATTCATCTCGTCTGAAGAAGACCTATTTCCAGCACATTAGTGAACTGAGAGTAAAATAGGAGAACAAAGTTGATGGGGAACCATTTCGAATCTCAACGTTCATTTAGGTCTTTGTGACTGCTGATGTGGTCTTGGAACTTTGTTCTGTTGCAACGGAATATTTTACTGTGGTTTTACTTTCCTTGTTGTAGTTTCCCTTTCAAACGAACCGAAAATGAAACGGTACTTCCTAGTTGTATGACTTCTCCAGTACTTTATCTGAGTTTTGCAGTGCTGGCGCTTGGTTATCATCTTCCAATCCTGCAAAAAGAACTTTACCCTTACTGTTGAACTCTCAGTAGATTTTGATTATCACTTGTGCTCAGGAATGTGGTAATGAATCCGATTAATACGTTGCGGTAAATGTTTTTCAGCTTGTTCAGTGGAACTTGGGCTTTTTATAGTTCAAAGTTTCGGCCCCTGTTACAAGTGGCCTTCAGATGAAGTTCTACTAAAAATAATATCCGCAGGAAGCGTATATACGAACATTCTGAAATTAGTTCCGAACCTCTCAGGAAAAAGTCACTCAACACATCCAGTAAAAATTCATGTGCTTAATTTATACCACTGGTTCCCAGCCTGGGGGTAATTACCCCTTGAGGGGTAAAATGAAATTTTCTGAGGGGTAAAATCCAAAAAGTAAACGATTTGCTTCTGTTTCAGTCTCTAACCTAAACTAGTTTCAAAAGATCATTACAATTATCACGATTTTGTAAGACTATGATACTTATTACATAAGTTATCAATAATTATTTTTCGGCAATGCGCATTAATGCGATTGATGTTACAGGTTCCCCTCACAGTCCACCCACTACATACACATGTTGTGCTTTGTTCTACACATAGCTGATCATAAAAGTGAGATATATACGTAACAAATGGTAAATATCTCAAGAAAATGTCTTCTCCAAGTTGCAGATAGTACCTGCAGTAGTCCAGAAACTGCTTCATTACTCGCTTCGAAATAGATAAATGAAATAATTGACAGCAGGACACAGCAGTAACTACATGAGGAGAGCTGTAGAGCTGTACACAGTATTATTATTATTATTATTACTATTACTATTAGTGATCAGACTCAAAGCATTAACAGCCTGATGTCTTACAATTTCTGCCAGTTCAGAAGTAAGGGGTACAATAATAAAGTGATTTACAAACAGTAAGTATAGTGCACACATTTTAACTTGGTTGGTTTTAAATGAGGTTGCAGTGTGCAGGTCAAGCAAGTCATACATACACACACACACACACACACACACACACACACACACAGAAACTAAATATCATTCGCCTTTGATCATTTTAAAAATAAATATATTCCAAGTAAAGTCTTTCATTCTACTGTTTAGTTAGCTGCTAAGGTTGGTGATAATGCGAGGGAATGGGAGAGGCAACAGACGTTGGAGGGTGGAGGCGGTGGCGAAAGGCTGGAGTACTAACTAATGTCTACTTGGACTCATGGGGAAAGGCATAAGAAGTTTGGGAACTGCTGATTAAAACGGACGCATTTACGGGGCCGCTAACGCACGACTATGCTATGGCACGTCACTCACTGGCTGTATTTTTCCCTATAATTAATAATACAGAGACGAGACTGCCTTGCAGATACCAGAGACTAAGTTTAGAATTCTAATGACGCCACCTGATACACCAATTACATACACCGCAAAAATGAGCGATCCTTTTACTCTTTCAAGTAGATAGTCTATGCAACTTTAGTTATTGTTGAACACTAAGATTCCAGTGTTATCTACTACCCAATGAGATATCTAGAAGATACTGCGTCTAATCATATGTTGTTGCAGTGTTGCCGATGTGGTGCAGCGACGAACACCTTTCGTCGGTAATTTTAGGAAGGCGCAGTCCACCATTTCGACTGGGTCTATGACTTTCAGGGCACCCTAAGCAAAAAAAAATGTAACATTTGTTATGATCTGAATAGTTTCAATCACTTTTTGATGTCAGAAACTCTTACCTTAATATAACCCTTTCAAATGGTGGTATGTTCCTGTGATCGCCGCGCATAAAGAACAAGTTTGAAGACAGATTATGAATGCCAAAGTAACCGTTTGAAAACCATTTACCGACAAAATCATTTTGGTAAATCAACTGCGAAGCGTGTTCGTTGTTGGAACCATTCGAAGTCATTAGTCGAGTAGTCGCTTTCTGAACATAACTCGTGATTCAAGGGGACTTGTCTCATTTAGAGTCATATTCATGAACACCCTAAATCGAATGATAATCCAATATTTGACCGGTTCTGCGAATAATGATACGAGGAGCACGACACTTTCCTTAATTAAAGAACAAATTCACCTACCCTGCATTGTTTACACATTGGGGGTGGTCTTCATCTAATGGCATCGACATCAATAGAGCAGTGAGACATGACTTGGACCGAAAAGTGATTTATATTATCACTGCAGCTGCTTAGATTTTATTGACAAAATTTTGGTGAGAAGGGAAAGTACGTAATTCTGACGAAGTGATTCTCTTAATACGTCTTCCTGAATAAGTTAATGAGAATTTTCTTCAGCAGCACTGTTTTGCTATCGATGAATTTCCAGTCGCTCGTATTTAATGACTGGCTATTCCACAATTAATGCTGCAGATATCAAAATCAGGGACGCTTACCTAGCAAGGTGCACATTTCAAACTCAGTTGGAACATTCAGAAGTAGATTTCGCTACACCAAGTGTTGGATTTATTCACTCAGCCACCGATGTGTAGCCGAGCGAGATTTCCGCTTCTAATTTTAGTGCCGGTGTACCTAATGATAAACTAAGAGAAAAATACACAAACAAAATAACTTTGTTAATGTTTCTGGAGTACAGCTTGTTTTTCATCTTTCGATGTGAATTGTAAACAATATAATTTCTGTAAGTACCTTGTATTCACGGGCTGAATTGTTCCCTCCGGAATCAGTTAAGAACTTTCCTCATTCTTTGATTAATTTACCATTACCTTTTATAGGGTGTATCAGCACTCACGAGGATGGCTAATTAATTCACCCAACTTTTATCAAACACTTTGTTTAAGCATTACATATTTTAAATAGTTTGTATGAAGTTTTCATATTTCTTATTTACATTCTAATTCCACATATCAGTTCATGGCACTTGTTTTGCAAAGTTTCCGTCGCACTGCTTTTCTGGCTTGGCGTTGGAAACGGCTGCACACGGTATACGTAGCAAAACATGTGTGGAAAAAATAGTGTATCTCTACTGCTCTCCGCCCGAAACATACCATGAAGGGCCAACGGTATCGACCGACCGCCGTGTTATCCTCAGCCCACAGGCGTCACTGGCGCC
Source organism: Schistocerca americana (assembly GCF_021461395.2). Lineage (NCBI taxonomy): Eukaryota > Metazoa > Arthropoda > Insecta > Orthoptera > Acrididae > Schistocerca > Schistocerca americana. The sequence goes on along the minus strand of NC_060121.1, from coordinate 749,186,171 downwards.
TCCCGGCCGTATGTCATTTTACGAGACCGGAGCCGCTACTTCTCAATCAAATAGCTCCTCAGTTTGCCTCAAATGAGCTGAGTGCATCCCGCTTGCCAACAGCGCTCAACGGACTGGATGGTCACCCATCCAAGTGCTAGCCTAGCCCGACAGCGCTCAACTTCGGTGATCTGACGGAAACCGATGTTACCACTGCGGCAAGGCCGTTGGCGTCTCTACTGCTGGACAGTTGAAATTACTTCGTTTTCACGAGGTTGGGTTGGATTACTATTTAACCCAAATCGTGTTAGTATGCAATTCTTGGGGTCATATTATAGAATACTGTGGGGAGTTTAATACTGGACTGTCCATACATGTATCTTGAAACGGGTTATAATGTCTGTTCAGTAGCAGCATACTTCCAGAGCTACATTTGCTTTCCTCCTCGAATGTCGGGACAATATCTATGAAAAGAGCACGGACGTTTGCCTTCATCTCCTTAAATCTCCCCATCATTAACGACCTTATCGTCGACAGAACCCGGATCTTCCGTCATTCCTTACTTACGGAAATAAAACTTCATACTACGTGAAACGAGATTCAGATTGGTCCCCATCCCGTGTCATTGATGTGACAATGTAAGCACAACTGTTCCCGCAAAATAACTTTTTTGTATCGAAAAGGGGTAATGTGTTACTTAACTGCCTGTAGCACTTCACTTTCTAATGGGACTAACACTGTGCTTTTACTTTGCTTACGTGCAAAATATACATGAAGAGCAAGTCTATAACCGTTTCAGTCTGTAACATTAAATTAAGAGATGGAAGTTGGTAAACAGTTCGTTTTAATTTTCGCGAGCGCCCTGTTAACCCCTACGTGCAGATCGCCGCTTTTCAACCATGTAATGACCTCCTTCTTATGCAGGAGGACTCACTTAACTCTTTGTCCTGAAACAGCATGTCCCTCATTAAACATATTGGTGATGTATTTTCATTCACTGCAAATAGCAATATTACAAACATTAATCAATGACCTAAGTGATTTCGCAGAATCCAAACTCTGAGATAAGGACATCGATTTCTAACTGAAGTAATCTTTTTTCACTTGAGCGTTATAATTACTTCATTTCTAAGGCAAGTAATTGTGAAATAGAAATTTCTGAAAACTCTAATTTTTTGTTGTGTCGAATTGAGTGACATATTACCCAGGTTACTTAGTTTAATAGGTTAACTCTTTTCCGAGAAAGATACTTGTTTAATTTGGTGTTTTCATGTATTCGACTGGAATTAAGTGTAGTATCTTTGAAGATTACTTGAGTTATGTGTATGATGTTAATAAAACATTATTTACACATTTCCATACATTGTCTGTGTTGTAGATCAAGGCTCTTCACAAGTTCCCCACCGGCAAAATTATCTGTGTTGAAGACGTATTTTATAATGACGTTTATATTTCTAACGCCTTTATAATTCCGGTAAATCACTCTTGGATAGATGGCTACCTCACTTTGTTATACGTGCTAATTTAGTATTTCTGTGAACCATCAAATAGCTGTTTTTCAGAGCAGAGCTAGTAAAATGAACTTTTATTACCGTTTATATGGTAATTAATACACATGTCATCCTTGCAAACTGATTATTCGTACGAAGGACGACCCACAAATGAGCCAGTGGCATCTAGCGGCAGCTTCTTGAAGTATCTGGGTAACCACCGCCAGATGTCCGCTTGATTCCCAGATTCCGCTCCTCGTGCTCGCCTCTGGTACGTGATGTATCCCACAATCAAATGCCTACCATAGAATACACTTTCAGAGTTTCAAATGTAAAATTTGACTTAAGGCGGTAATTCTTCAATTGAAATGAAGGAATACTTTTAGAAAACTTCTCTTTATGCGATGACTGAAGAAAAAAATGCTTAGTTCATTGTTTGTTTGGAATATAATATCTCGCATCCCTCATTCTTATATCCCAGAACTCTGTTCTTTTGTTAATTCTTCCTTCACTAAGAACTAAATTATTAAAAATAATTTTCAACTGTTCAGTATCAAAAGGTTAATTTCCTTTTTCATCTGCACTACTTTGTTTACTTAATAGATCTCTCTGCAAGTTCACGAAATTTTTTTCATTGCTTCTTATACGTTTTACATATTTTGTATATTTAACTGATATTTCATAATTTACAGATCTATGTTTATTGGTGGACAAAACATCATGTTCTTATACCGTTTTCCACTAAAATTTATTAGTTTCACGCTACTTTCTTACATAGTAATTTCTTAATCTATATGTTAATCTCAGTTATAAACGAGATATTTATGTAAGTTTTTATTTTTCTACTGGTGGACTGTGTCTCATGGCCAAAAAATTTCTTGACCAAAAAACAATTCAGCGAATAAATTAATCAAGCTATTTCTATCAACTAACACAAACTGCTATCACATAATTTTTAACGTAATCATTTTAAGATAGGTCCCACTCTTGCTTACTTAATGGCTCTGAGCACTATGGGACTTAACATCTGTGGTCATCAGTCCCCTAGAACCTAGAACTACTTAAACCTAACTAACCCAATGACATCACACACACATCCATGCCCGAGGCAGGATTCGAACCTGCGACCGTAGTGGTCACGCGGTTCCAGACTGTAGCGCCTAGAACCGCACGGCTACACCGGCCGGTTTGCTTACTTACCTCATGTCGGGAATCGAACTGAATATCAACTTAACGACAGGAAATAAAGAAATCCAATTCACGGTTTAATGTCGCGTCGACGATAATAGGGACAGTGGAAGTGAAGAATGAAGCAGAAAGTGTGCCTTGAAATTTTTTAATTCTGTCCTCAATGAGGCCACCTTCACTGGTGACAGCTGTTTATTTGCGTCACGAAATGATTCTTGTAAAAGAATACGAGATTATTATACTGTATATACAGTACATCAGGACGCAAAATTTTTTGGCATCTCGAAAGGATTACATAAATTGAGTATTATAGCAAATGTGGTATGTCTATGTCTAAACTTTTACGTCGTCTGTGAAAGATAGGTAGTGAACGCCACCTAACTACAGTTTTAAGTTGTCAAGATGCAAAAGAAAAATAGGAAAAATATTGGAATGCCACTTCTTGCTTCTTGAATTGCCTGTTCCACTTTCATAGTTAAAAATGAAAGAGAGCATCACTTCTCTTTCGAACTGTACGTCTTCTATGGATCTATATAAAGCAGTCTGGTAGTTGTTGTGTTGGATTTTAATATATTGCCTATAGTAAATTATGAAGGAGCATTTTCGCTGTTAAGTTACGTAAACTGTTCCCCTGCCAGTACAATTTTAGACTACCGAAAACAGACCCCACAGAAGCCAAATCAGCAACAAGCCTAGCTCCAGTGACACCTGTAAGAAAAGAAAAGCAAGCCATAAACGGGATAGATGTTTCAGGAATGAGAATCATATGGTTACAAATAGTTCATTACGTTTATCGTACGCATAGCACGCCCTCATTTTATTCAGCATCAGCATGTGGAGAGGTATGGGACTGTAGCTTTGTTCATCTAAGCCGAAGGAAGTATGTGATGCTGAAACTTGTACAACGTACCTATTGTAGTTAAAACTCACGTGAACTGTCATAGATACAATGAAAGCACGCTATGACCTATGGCATGTATTTATTTACCTTTTTAGAAATTTTAATAATTGAAGGTATGATAGCAGCAGCGTCAGTGAGGACTTAGGGAAACAGACAGCTTGAAAGTTACGGAGTGCCGCGTTTTTTGATGAAATATCCTCCCACAAAAAGAAAGTGGTAGTATCTGTAGAAATACCCTCGTAAATATTGTGATGTTGGTATTCCCAATACGAATGTGACCCTCAAAATCACCTGTGTAATATGGTATTTTGGGTTATACAAGAAAGCAACAGCTAAACGCCTTGTGAACCTGTGATTTACGGAAATTTAAATCTCAGCTTCACTAGAGGCGTCACACAGTCGCTTCCCGAACAGCGACTAGATGTAGAATGTTGAACAAAATGGGCCACAATGAGGTATTCATCTTCGTTGTCCTTACAAGAAGTCGGAACTGGGTGAAAATAGAGGTCACAGAAGAACTGAACTTGGAAATTGTAAATTGAGATCGAGCAGGACGAAGACGAAACTGATGAGGGACAGTTGAAAGAGGAATAGAGAATATAGACTGGCGAAATTTCAAAGCTACGTAAACTAGGAAAAAAAACGCACCACAATTCTATTATTTAGAAAGCAAGACTACACAAGATGCCTGAAGCAAGAGAGACATCGGAAAAGCGGGATGACGACAGAAAAAAAATTATTCGACAGGAGAGAACCAGTGATGTGACGTACCGGAATGAAAAAAAAAGAAGATATCACAGGCATTGTGTGCATGAGACTGAAAAGTGAAACGAGAGGATGTCTTAAAACTGAGGACAGGAATCTGTATTCTTGATACGTCATCCGACATTGCTACTATTGTTATGACAACCTTTTGACAGACGATTGTACGCTGGCGAACAGCTAGCGATACTTCTCGCAATTGCATTATGAGCATTAAAATGGTTAGATGATGACGAACGTGCCAATGCTTGTCGAATTAACAACGGCAGCGATCAAACTCAAGCGTGTTGCCGAAGGGTTTGCCTACCGGCAGGTGTTAGCCCCTGTGAGTTCGGCGGTATGTAGCGTCGCAGGGTGACACCGGCAACATTCACAAGGAAGTGTGTTGTCGAAGGGGTTGCCTGCAGATAGGTGTTATCCCTGTAAGTTCGAGGCTTTCTAGTGTCGCTGTGTGATGTATGAGAGTAAGTGTTCATGTACTCGATCTATTCCTCATAACACCCTCCACAACTTTTAGAAATCTCTCAGAATTGTTCTTTTGGACCTGATATATACCGACAAAACTTTGTAGGTTGTTCAGGGATATTTTAGGATAAGTGATCCATGGTCTCTGAGAGCTCAATGCAGAGCACTATTGTAATCATTATTTATTCAGCTTTTTATCCCCATCACCCCAGTTTATGTGAAAATACTGAAGCTCGGTACCGTGAAAAACATTGTAATTTGCCATCCACGATAGTATTGAAGCATCCGACTTACTGAATGCGTCTGTAAAGTGATGTGGTTGCCGTGGTTGTGAAAACAGGTCAACATAGCAGCGCTATACTGCATTTCCACTGCATTCAGTGAACCTGAACACAAGGTGTGTATTGGCCAGTCTACCCGTATTGCTGCGTATCGCTGTTAGCAAACAACTAACACTGCTGGAAAAACTAACCCGTGGGAGAACCGAGCGGTACTGAATGCAAGCGAAGATCAAAGTTGGCATTACCCTTGCCAGCGGCAAGAATAGTCAGTGAACGGAATAAGTTTGTTTCCAAACAACACACACAGTGCATGCCTTTTCATACGTCTCCTTGTGTAAATATTTTCAGCGCAATTCAAATACAAAGACAGTTTGGGATAACAAATAAAACCAAACGCAAGTACTCTATAACGATCCACCGCAGGTCACAAGTCGTCCATAGCAAAATAGTGAGAATATATCCGTGAATCAGTTCTTAATTCTGTAGGTGGAGTTCGGGTTCACTTTTTAAACGTCGATGCCAGGTCTGACGTGAAGAAGAACATATTCAGTCGGGGTTTTAAGCGGATTCTGACCACGAGACCATTGAGGAAGTTCACTTCACAATTCTTGAACATTGTCTTTCAGTATAGTGATCCTAGATTGATCTTGATAATACTTTAAACAGGTGCAAACACTGGCAAGTTGCTTTAAATGTTCGGAAATGGAGATGGTGCACTTCACACAGTGAAGAAACTTCGCATACTATGCTATATATTATAACTACAGTATTTATGAGTCAGTACTGGAACCACTGAACGGAAATAAATAGCTGGTAGCGAGAATTTGTAGAGATGGTAAATGAAATGATCTCGTAAGCGATCGTTGCAAGGCAGATGCCAGAATGTGGTTCATTGACAGGGTACTGGGGAAATGCCATCACTCTTAAAGGAAATGCTTACAAAACACTCGTGGGACCCTTCCTAAACATTAATTTATCCTTGCTGTTGTTCTAGTTATCGCTGGGCTGGATTAATTGACAAAATACAGAAACCAGCCACTTGTTTTATAGCTTTATTTATTCAAAAACGGTTTCAAGCGTGCAGCCGTATTCAGTTGGCCCAATACATTAATACCTTCGTCATCGCAGTATTTTTATCGACCTCATTTCTAAATGCTGCAACTGCCCTGTGCAAAAGAACAATGCATTTAGCACAGTGTAGAAGCAAAGTTCAACTAGGAGTCCATAACAATGTTTCAGTGACGAAGATGTAAATGCATTACGCCGACTGAAAATGGGTGAAAGCCCGAAACCCATTATGACGTGACCAGAGCTGTACAAATAGTGGCTGATTTCTGCATCTCTGTAACGTATTCATCCTAGAATGTAGTTCAAGTGCATGACAGTCATAGGAAATAGGTCTCACAAGGGATATTGAAACTATGTATAAAAGGGTGGCATGAATTTTTATAGATTTGTTCGATGCGGTGATGCTGAGAAACCTGAACTGGTAGGCGCTTGAAGGAAGTAAGTTTAGGTTTCAACCTCCCGTCAACAAAGAGGTCATTAGAGACGAGGCACAATCTCGTGTTGTTTCAAGGACGGGGAAAGACATCAGCCATGCCTTTTCAAGGGAACGATTTAGTGAAATCATGGAAAATGTGAATCAGGATGGTGCAGTGTTCTGACCACTGCGTCACCTCGCTAGGTGCAGATGCATGAATCTATCCTGTGATAAATGCTTCTTACGTTCATACAGTATATGCCACATTGTTAACATAGAGCGTCAATGAGCACACAAAATTTGATTACATAGGTTATCAGCCTGTGGTCCTACTAGAGGACTCAGATGCGTGTTCCTGCTGACGCAGCCATTGGCTAAGAAGTAACAAAATCCACTGAGAATGACATACCTCCAACCCGGTTTAGCTAATAAAATGACGTTTGTGAGCATTGGCTTGAAACCCTTGTAACTTATTTATTAAATAATCTATCAATAGGATAGAGAGGACAAGATTGAACTAATTACTGCACACACAGAGGCGTCTGGGGAATCTCATTCTTGCAGCACTCCATGCGTCAATGGAAATGGCAGATGTTCTCATAAGTCATAATATGAGAAGTACCCGCTGCCATGCACTTCGAAATTGTTTGCGTGGATGTAGATGTCATTGAAATGAACTTACTAAACGAAAAGAAGCATGTGTCTATATTTAATAATGAAGACAGAAGAAAGTGTAACCACACTTTTGCATGGAGTGTACAATGCTCACACAACGTACGGGAAAGCTGCTGCGTGACGGCTTCGACAATCACCAACATTTCGAAAAGTAAACAACTTGTCATGTATACGATGCACAAAAGCAATTAAATTTAAACTCTCGGTAGTTGAAGCTATGGTGATGAACAATAAAAATCAATAATTACGTGAGGGTCAGAAAGAAAGATTAATATTGTCGCTCAAACGTATTCGAGTCAGAAGTTAAGCAAAAGCCGACTTCTCCGTCTATAAGTTCACTTGTTGATTTAAGCTCAACTCTCTCCTCAATAACATCCCAACAGCTGGAACTGCAGGTCAGTAGTTTTGTGTTGCTTTAACCTGTAGGATGGCTGGTACGGAAGAAATATTGTGCAGCGACGGATTTTCTCCGTTGTTGCAAGGGTGTGTGATGTTTATGCTCTATAGACCAGGCCTCCACTGTCCCTATGGTCCCTTCAACGTATAATACACTACAAGTGCAAGGGATAAGGTAGAACGCGCCTTACGCAAACCCAGATGACCTTTTACAAATCCAAGGAGGGCACTAACCTTAGATACTTATCACGCCTCTTCTTATTAATGTGAGGTCTCGTCGTTACTTAGTGGCCCTAAAGCATTGTGACGAAGTGTTTGAACCACTTGGAGATACTCAGCTGTGTATTTCTAAAACTTTTCGCTCGTAGTTGGGAGGTGTAATTCCCAGTCAACACTGTCCATGACTGTAACGGCCACACAATTAGTATGCAAAATTCAATGTATGAGGGATAAAAGTAACGAAGTTTTACGTTTGCTTAGCTTTTGTAGTGCCGACTCGTATTAAAAATAAAAATTCAGACATCATTGAACACTTATTTTCGCTAGGAATATCAGTATTAGACACTTCACCGGCTATTTAAAAATAAACCTAGGATAGAAAATATTTCTTACATAATATTATTAATTTTTTTAACTTTACAATCAACAACATTTGTACCTTTTATAGACTGGTGTGCCAAACATCTGTATGATGTGTCGCTGCCAAACAATATAGCTCGAACTATACACAGACAGAAATGCTACAGCTTAGAACAGAAGTTAAGTGAAAGAAATGAAACAAACAGAAATGAAATTTTTATTCAAAGATAATAATTACGCGGAGGTCACCTCAATTTATGATGGACACTGGATATCACATGGTCCTTAATAGGGTATGTGATCACCTCTGACGGCAGTGCATGCCCTGGAACGTGCTCCCACGCTGACGGCAAGGCTGATAAGGAGCTCTTGTGGCAGGACACTCTATTCCTCCAGCAGTGCGGCTGATAATGGATGGATGATCGTTGGTGCATGTGGGCGTTCTGCAATTCGTCTTCGATAGGATTTAAGTCGGAGGAACGGGGAGGCCTCCCCACACCGTAACACCTGTACCAGCAAAACGGTCATGTTCGGCAGTATTCCTGGGTGCAAAACGTGCCCTCACGTCTCGCCATAGGATGGTACGTCTAGCACTGTCGAATATCATTGGTAGTTCAGGTGTTACGGTGTGGGGAGGCACAATATTGCGTCGTTTACTGACCTCCAAATCGTTGAACAAGTTGCATTCGCCGGTGAACGTTATTGTGACACTGTACCCTTTCTCGGATTGACTGTTCGGGGGTGCATTCTGCGCTGACTACGTTTTTATTAATGACAATGCACAATCGTCGAACTGCGAAGGTGGAGTAGCTCTTGCATCAAGACGATATTCGGCGAATGGACATGTCTGCCCGTTCATCCGACATAAATCTCACTAACCGCTTGTGGATTGCGCTGGGAACTACCATGCACCAGCTGTTAACCACGCTAGTTGAGGAATGGAATGCCCTACCACAAGAACTAATCAACCTTGTGGTTAGCACTGAAGCACGCTACGGAGCGTGCTTTACCGTCCGTGGTAATCACAAACCCTACTAAAACCCATGCACCGCTTTTTGCTACGTCCAGGGAACCGTCACGAATCGAGATGACTTCAGTGCAATTACAGTGTGGGAATGTAGGTCACATCTCTGTTCGTCTCACGGTGTATTTCTTCCAGTTACCTTCTATACTATAGGCTATGCTATACTGCAGCAGTTTTTTCCATGCATGGTCCCAGTTTGATCGACCTATGTTACTTGGCAATGACACATTAAATGAAAGCTGCTTTCTCCGTTAAGCTTTGCGTACGAGTCTAGCATCCATCAAAGAGGGTGCCTTCTCACCTGTAGAATAACCTCACGTCAATCCATTCTGATGCCGCTACAGATTTAACGGAGAAAAACCTTTAGAATCATTCTAATCACCACATACGTTTCCACTCTAGATGAAAAAGTCGAATTAAATCGGGTGATGCTGCGGGATTAGATTAGGAAATGATAGGCTTAAAGTAGTAAATGACTTTTGCTATTTGGGGAGCATAATAACTGATGATGGTCGAAGAAGAGGTGATATAAAATGTAGACTGTCAATGGGAAAGAAAGCGTTTCTGAAGAAAAGAAATTCGTTAACATCGATTATAAATTTAAGTATCAGGAAGTCGTTTCTGAAAGTATTTGGATGGAGTGTAGCCATGCATGGAAGTGAAAAGTGGACGATAAATAGTTTAGTCAAGAAGAGAATAGAAGCTTTCGAAATGTGGTGCAACAGAATAATGCTGAAGATTAGATGGGTAGATTACATAACAAATGAGGAGGTATTAAATAGAATTGGAGATAAGAGAAATTTGTGGCACAACTTGATTAGAAGAAGGGATCGGTTGGTATGGGATATTGTGAGGCATCAAGGGATCACCATTTTAGTATTGGAGGGCAGCGTGGAGGTTAAAAATTGTATAGGGAGACAAAGAGATGAATACTCTAAACAGATTCAGAAGGATGTAGGTTGCAGTAGGTACTGGGAGATAGGTACTGGGAGATGAAGAAGCTTGCACAGGATAGAGTAGCATGGAGAGCTGCATCAAACAAGTCTCAGGACTGAAGACCACAACAACGACATGATGAAAAAGAGAAAAATGCAAAGGAAAGAAAATTAGACACAGCTACGTGCTCTATCAGTCAAAAATTTCGATCACCCATGATAACAATCACCTAATTTATATGAATGTACAAACACATCGTGCAAATTAAATAGACCAACAAAATAAGTATTTTCTCTCCTTATCATTAAGTACAATATGTTTTAGATTTTAGCCTCTTCAAAGTATTCACCATTTACCCTCAGAATAGCTGCACAAACTCTTCGCACTCTGGAGATTTGATTTTGTAGTGCTTTTGCAGATACTGCAATCCAACACATCTCTACTTTACTCCATACTTCTTCAACATTAGATGACCTCAGTTTCCTGAACTCCTCCGGAAGTTCATCCCATAAGAGTTCAATAAGGAGTTCTATCAGTTGAATGAGTTGGCCAAACCGTATCCTTCATGTTCCCACATCTCTCTTTCCTGTTAACATATCATGTGCACAATTTAGGAGTATGTTTGGGATCATTGTCCTGCTGCAGAACAAACCCACGACCAGTAAGTTTCTTGTCGAATGGAACTACATTGTAGATTAGTATCCTGCGATGCACTTCCTCCATTAGTGTTACATTAATGGTCACTAGATCACTGACTTTATAACGTGCAAGGCATCCCCACATCATGACCGACCTTCCAGCATGCTTCAACGTTGGCGCCGCTACTGATTCTTCATGCGTTGTCAACGGACCAGACGGACCAACACGATGATTTCCAAACACTTCATACTTAAATTCGTCTGTGAATAACGCCTTGTATCATTGCTGCACACACCAGTTTTTATGTTGCTGAGCTCACCAGAGTATTTTCACCTTATGTTGTCTGCGTAATGAAGGTTTTTTGGCGTCTACGCACCACTTTAAACATTGTTCACAAATACGGCGTTGCACTGTTGAGACACAGCTTGGAGCTACTCACTTGCTGTTTATTTCCTCACGAATTTCAGGTGCAGTACGAGTTATCTAACATTTACTCCGTACGCATACGAACTGATTTTCTCTGTAAGATGTTGTTCGAGATCTTCGTGGTCGTGAAACTCTTTGCATCACCACCTATTATCTTGATCCGCTGCAATGTGTACACCACTGCAGATTGGGTTATGCCAACTTCTGTTGAGACTGTCCAACTAGAATAGCCTTCCTGATGCAGAGCTGCAATTACAGCATGACTTTCAGTTTCAATCTCCTGCTTCCGTTTCATTAGGAGGTAATATTGTGTCACCCTGATCAAGTATGCAAACACAACGCAGGATAAACACAATGTACCGTAAATTAATGGAAACTCACTGCTACACAGACATCTGACATTTTAAAAGCTTGTATTCTTGTCTAAACTGTTCATCCTACATGCTTCACTTCCACACATGGCTGCATTCCTGACACTTAAATCTACAATCGATATTAGCAAATTTATCTTCTTCAGATATGCATTTCTTGCCGTTTTTTCACTGAAGCGCCAATGAAACTTGTATAGGCATGTGTATTCAAACACAGAGATATGTAAACAGGCAGAATACGGCGCTCCGTTCGGCAACGCCTAAATAAGACAAGTGCGGTTACTGCTGCTACTATGGGAGGTTATCGAGATTGAAGTGAGTTTGAACGTGGTGTTATCGCCGGCGCACGAGCGATGGGATACAGTATCTCCGAGGAAGCTATGAAGTGGGTACCTTCCCGTACGACCAATTAACGAGTGTGCCGTGAATCTCCGATATCGCTGCGACCGGAAAAAGATCCAGCAAGAATGTAACCAACGAAGACAGAAGAGAAACGTTCAACTTGACGAAAATGTAACCCTTCCGCAAATTGCTGCAGATTTCAATTCTGGGTCATCGACAAGTGTTAGCTTGCGAACCTTTCAACCAAACGTAATAGCTATGGGCTTTGGAGCCGAAGGCCTACTCGCGAACCGTTGACGACTGCACGTGAAAAACTTTACGCGTCGCCTCGGCCCATGAACACCGACATTGGACTGTTGATGACTGGAAATATGTTGCCTGGTCGGACGAGTCTTGTTTGAGATTGTATCCAGCGGATGGACGTATGGAGCTATGGAGACAGCCTCATGAATCCATGGACCCTGCATGTCAGCATGGGACCGTTCAACTTGGTGGGGACTCTGTAATCGTGTGGAGCGTGTGTAGCTGGAGTGATATGGGACTCCTGATACATCCAGATACGACTCCAACGGGTGACACATACGTAAGCATCCTGTCTGATCAAATGAATCCATTCATGTCCATTGTGCATTCCGACTGACGTCGGCCATTCCAGCAGGACAATGTGACACACCACACGTCCATAATTGCTAAAGAGCAGCTCCAGGTACACTGCTCTTAGTTTAAAAACTCCCGCTGGCCACCAAACTCGTCAGAAATGAACATTATTGAGCATATCTGGGATGGCTTGCAACGTGCTGCTCAGAAGAGGTCTTCATTCCCTTGTACTCTCACGGTTTTATATACAGCCCTGCAGAATTCGTGGAGTAAATCTCCTCCGGCACTACGCCAGGTATCAGTCGAGTCCATGCTGAGTCGTGTTGCAGCTCTTATGCGTGCTCTCGGGGCTCCACACGATATTAGGCAGTTGTACCAGTTTCTTTGGCTCTTCAGGGGATATTATATCTACTTCGACCATTATCAGTTACACTGTTGCCCAATTAGCAAAACTCATCTACCACTTTCAGTGTTTCGTTTCCCAAGCTAATATCCTCCAGCACCACCTTTCTGATTCGACTACATTCCATTGTCCTTGTTTTGATTTTGTTGATGTTCAATTACATCCTCTTTTCATGATACTATCCAATTTGCTCAACTGCTCTTCGAAGTCTGTGGACGTCTCTGACAGAATCACAATGACAATGACAGAATATTCAAAACGAAATCCGTAGTTGTGATAGGTGATCTAAAGGTTTTGACCAGTAGTGTATATGCCAAGAGCAAATATGACCACAGGACACGATCAGTACTGTCGGAAAAGATACCCGTGGGAGGGAAATAGTTCGTAAGCTGAGGTGCCACCACGCCATTTTCGTCATTCACCCAATTCATGGTTGCTAGATGGTGCGTGAGAGAAGAATGCTAGCGAAGAGCGATTGGTCGATGGTGCGTGAGAGAACAATGCCAGCGAAGAGTGGAGAGTGTGGAGAAAAATATTCCGTCGTGAGATAATATCGGCAGGGAGTGGGAACGGGGAGACGTTTCTGCATGCGATTGGCCCGGTGTCCTTTCATTAGTGATTGACTTGGCCGCGTTCTCCGACGGGACGCACTTTCCTGGCCGGGAGAGAAGGAGAAGAGAGCCCCAGCGAGCCGCGCAAAGTGGGTCGCGGCGGTGTGAGGGCCGTCCACGGCCACGGCCACGGCCGCGGAGAAAGCGGGCTCCGCACCAGAGGCGGATGCTGGGCTCGCGGGCTGCTGCGGAGGCTGGGGACCAAGGCCGGGCGGGCGGCCGACCCACTGGCACACTCGTGCTGGTCAGCGAGAGCGACCCACTGACGGCAAGTGGAGCGCCGAGCCGACACGCCACTCCTCTCCATCACACACACACACACCTGGTTCTCCTGCAGTGTCTCCCAATTTAAACGCTGATGCACACCATCCCTAGTAGCTGTCGCGGCGGAACTTTCCTAGCTGCGGGAGATGGCTTGGATCATTTAGAAACCACCGTCTGTGACGACGACTGTGGTTCGCCGGTTCCAACTTCGAGATCGCTTTCCTTAATGGTGTTGCTTTTGGGTCTCCACCCGATATGTCGATCCCATTTTTTACAAGTTCCGCGGGTGACGACGATGTGCTCTCAAAATTATTGAGATCCTCGGGAGAGCTAACCGTGACAAAACTAGTATGTGAGAAATGTTACGCAGGCGGAACACCCCCAGACATTAAGAAGACCCTACTGATCGCAATTCGTAATAACTACTTAAGGGACGACGTTCATGAAATTGAGCCAAACTGTCGATTTATCAATAAAAGTAATGAATAATAAATTCTGGGAGTTTCAAGGACGAAATTTCATCCGAAGTGCCCGAAAAATAATTATGTGTGTGACGTGTCTCTCCTGTCACGCCCACTTTTTGAAATAACGCCTCAGTACTATCTCGGCTGACAACGATTCCGTGTATTACTTTCAAGCACACTCTTTGTTTTTGTAGGTAATCTGTGACTCCGTTACGAATCTTAGAAACAATAACAAACCAGTTGCTTTGTTTATGAAGAACCAGTTTTGTTTTGCCACATTTTCATCTGTTACAGTTGTCTGAATTGCAACGTATGATGCAGTTCTTGTATTAATGATGGCAACGAATGGAGGATGATGCTATTTAGAGAGAATGGGCTTTAAGATAGGAAATTTCGCTATAAATAGCTTGAGAAAAATGGATTTACAGAACCTCTCTGAAGCTGAAAAGTCAGCTGGAGATCTGATAAAGGACAGAAGGCAGGAAATAAGCCTTGAAGGGAGAGAGTAAACCTGAGTACAAATCTGAGACCTTTTGAAGAGGTGACGAAAGAAAAAAAACGTTGAACTTTATATTTCATTTTCAAAAAATTGTATTTTTTAACTTTTGTGTACCTTTTCCTCTGAATGACATTTTGTACATTTATTTCTATAAAGCCCTTAAATGTTGTCTCAAGAATAAATTTTGAAATCATGACTGTAAGCTAAGGTATGGGAGAAAGTACTTGGAATTTTGCACTCATGTTATGTTACATTTACAGCATTATAATTAAAAAATTATGAAAATTCTCCTATCGGATAAGTTCAAAGAATTTCAGGAGACGTGCTTAAGATTAAACAGAGAAAAGTTTGTACAAATCTCTTGAATAGTTTCTGAGAAAAAGGTACATAAATTATTTTTTGAAAATGAAATTTTTAAATTTCATAAAAATGTTAAATATATATAATCCAAGGAGCTTAAGAGTAAATATGTTAATTTCATTCGAAGCATGGTACAAAATTTCATTGCCCTACCTTCAAAAGTGTGGACTTCGTTCATATTTTGAACAGTGTTTTCTTTTTCGTGAACGTCCCTCCTTAAATAAAAAAAATCATTAATACAGCAAGTCTTAAAACGACTAAAGACTATAAAATATTTCCTCCTATCCCATACAGATATAGGCAGACCCAAAATCTGCTCTCGTGAATTTTTAACAACGATGGAATTACTTGAAGAATATAAAACAGAAAAGTGGGGCGCGTGCAGTAGTAAATAGTAAGGAGGTGAACTATTGTTGCGTCATTTATGTGTTGCATGCACCCCACGTTTTCCGTTTTACATTCCACAATTATTTTAGCAGCTATTAAAAATTCACAAGCACGAATCTGTGCCACTATCCGTGTGGATTTAGGAATCTGTATGGGACTATGAGATATTATTATATAATTTTTAGTCCGTTTTAAAAACGAGTTATGTTAAAAAAAGTATTAAAATAATTATTATTTGCATTTTACTTGCTAAAAATATTGAACAGCCGAGATCGCATAAAATATTTCTTATTTAAGACAACCTGTTTCGACAGACTTTGCTGTCATTTTCAAGTCTTAAAAAACTTTTAGTTGCGAAATGTGTTCATTTTACATTGGACCTCACACTAGGTTGTCACGTGGATGAAAATCAGCACGTTATAAAAGAATGTGTTGATTTTTATCTACATGACAACTTGGTGTGACGTCCAACGTAAAATGAAAGATTTTTAAGATATGTAGTTGACAGCAAAGACTGTCGAAACCGGTTTTCTTAAGTAAGAAATATTCTGTGTTATCTAGGCTGTTGAATGATTTAGCAAGTAAAACACATCGTTCCTTCAGTATTCTCAAAATGAGAAAATTCAGTATGCTTCTTAGTTTCGTGTGCGCCAAATTTTTCAGTCCATTTCAAGTATTTCGATGATATTACAACATAGACATGTGCTAAATTTCAGGATTATTTCATTTTCTCTACTCCTGAGTCAAGCTATATATTGCTTCCTTTTAAGATTATCTCAAAAGAAGACGTCAAAGCTAAAATTTGAGATCATCTGGCTCACACGCGGACTTACTAGCAACCGTTCTTACCACGAAACATCTGTAAGTGAAACAGGAAAAATGGGGAAATAGCTGTTGCACGCAAAGTACCTTCCTTCACACACCGCACTGTTAATATTGGTTTTCATCGAATTCTGAACTATGCTGGAAGTTTGAAGTCTCTAAATCATCGGGAAATGATACGGATAACACCGCCAGACACCTGACAAGAAAGCGTGTAAATACTGCGTTTTCAACCATTTTTAAAATATGTTGAAAGTTTCATGTCTGTAGCTCATCGAGAAGTTCATTTGAAATGAGTTGCAAAATTTGTACTGAACAAACACACAAGAAACGAACTAATAAAAATGTGTTAAGAAGGCACGTGATTGTAAGGGTGACAGTTATTGAACTATATGAAGTAAAATCGTCATAACTTCTGAACGGTTTGCGTTAGGACGTTCATACTGCACAGTTGTGAGCAGGGCATGGTTGTAATTAGTACGGTTTGGTTTTACCCAAAGAGATGTGGTTCATCCAAGACGGAGCTCGACCCATCGAAGCAGGAGAGTATTTGATGTTCTGGAGAAGCACTTTGGGGACTGCATTCTGGCACTGGGGTACCCAGTGGCCACTGGCATGGGCTTCGATTGGCCACCGTATTCTCCGGATCTGGATACATGCGTCTCCTTTTTTGTGGGGCTACGTTAAAGAAAGGTGTACAGCAATAACTCCAAAACCATGCTGAGCTGAAAACAGCCATACAGGACACCATCGACGTTCCGACACTTCAGCGGGTCATTCAGAATTTCACTATTCCTCTGCGCCAAATTCTCGCCAATGATGGCAAGCACGTCGGACATGTTGTAGCCTAAACCCAAATATCTGTAGTGACGTTTACATGTTGAATAAAATGTGTGTGTGCCCTAGTTTGTAACTAATTTACGTTTTCTTCTTATAGTTCAATAATCGTAACTCTGTAGTTCTGAATATTTCAGAATTATCAGTTTAGTAAGTAACTGTTGCAAAGTACTGACACTAAATACTTTCAGAAGAATCGGAAAAGAGGTAGATGCAATTCTGACTTTATGACTTTTCGCAGAAGATAGGTTAAAGAAGGACAAAGCTACGATCATACCATTTGTAGGTTTATACAAACGTTTTGACATGAATGAAATATAGTCTTTGAAATCCTGAAAGTACCAGGAAGAATATTCAGGGAGCGAAAGATTATTCACAATTTGTAGAGAAACTGGACTGCATTATAAGAGTAGATGGACATGAAAGGAAATGAGAAAATGTTGAATTGTATTCCCGACGTTATTCAATACCTACTAGGGTTGGTCGTTTATTAAGATCAGATCGCTCGCGAGATGGAAACCACAATGTAAATCAGAAATGTTGTATTTTCAACCGTTAGCTACAGCTTTCAGCTAGGTATATATATAATCGTCCCTCGTACCTAGACATTTATCATAGCGTTGTGCCAACTTTCCAGTACCCTCGTCATAGAGGCTGATTCTCTACGATGGTCTGCAGCAAAATTTTGCCTTCACAGCCAGCGACTCATGTGAGCACAAATCAAACTGAATGAACAAAGTTCAGGCTTTATGGTGGGCGGTTGAGCGAGCAATTTCTATAGAAAACGTTGCAGTGCGTGGTCGAGAATATATGATGAAGAAGGAAATGCATGGCAGTTAAGTTACGTGGGCTGCATGAAATCGGGTGAAATCTCTTAGAAGGCACTCATACTTGGCGGGAGTCAATATGTTCTAGGCATTTGTGTGTGGTCACTGTGCTCTCAGAATTGGAAAGATCGCATTCTAGAGGGACTGCCCATCTTTCGCGACCGATCGGACCGTAATAAATAAATAGTCCTCTTACATTCAGCAAACAATCAATTTGTCAAAGATGGCGAAGGACTGGGGAGACCAGGACAATGGAATGTATCCCCTCTTCAGAAGAGACGAAGAAGAAGAACATTGACACAAGCAAAACAAGTTCGAATTAAATCAGGCAGAAGTGACGGAACTAGATTACGAAATCTGGTGAGGAGGGTAGCTGAATTTTGCAGACTGGCAATACCTAGAAAAGCATTTGTAAAAATGAGAAATTTTTTAACATCGTACATAAATTTAACTGTTAAAAGCCGGCCGGAGTGGCCGAGCGGTTCTAGGCGCTACAGTCTGGAACCGCGCGACCGCTACGGTCGCAGGTTCGAATCCTGCTTCAGGCATGGATGTGTGTGATGTCCTTAGGTTAGTTAGGTTTAAGTAGTTCTAAGTTCTAGGGGACTGATGACCTTAGAAGTTAAGTCCCATAGTGTTCAGAGCCATTTGAACCATTTTGAACTGTTGAAAATTCTTCTCTGAAGGTATTGTCTGGTGAGAAACTGTAACATGGACGAAAGTAAGTGTAGACAAGTAGAGAACGGAATCATTTAAAATGTGGTGCTTAAGAACAGTGCTGAAGATAGGATTGGTATGTCGAGTAGCTGAACCGAATTGGGCAGAAAATAAATATGTGGCACAATTTGACTCGTAAAAGAAGAAATCATTTAACAGGACATATTAACGAGGCATCAAGGAATCGTGAGCTTGGTAACGGAGTGAAGTGAGGAGGGTAAAAACTGTAAAGCAGGATCAAGATTCGATTACAGTTCGCGGATTATTATGGATGCAGCAGTTTTACGGTGGTTGAACTATTGTTCGTAAAAATTGGAATCAACAACTTGGCTGACACCAGAAAGCACACAATTAATCACCCGATAAAACATAAGAGATCAATTTCCTAAGGAGTCCAACAAAGTAAGTATGTAAACATGAGATTTCTGGTCCGGTAATATGTCCACCTATCGAATATTTCATTTGAAAACCACTGACTTCCAGCCCGGGGCATCCTGGAAATCGATGTATTTAACTCCCACACCCTGGAAACACAAAGGCGATGCGTAAGGCTCTGCTTCTCACTTCTAGTGCAGGTTAACGACTCCTGTAGGTGATTTTATCAAAATAAGTCTTCTCAGTGTTTGTGAATGTGACGCTCTGTGTTGAATCCAAAGTAAGGAAGGAAGAAAGGTTGGGATTCAACGCTCTATCGTCCACGTGGTTCGTCAAAGACTGAGCAATACTTTTGAGTGGGCATAAATGAGCAAACTGGCTCCACACGTTGCAGATGAACCAACCCAGCGGTCACGTAAGGTGAATGAGGGACACCACAGAAAATTTAAATCTGGTCGTACGTGCATTTAAACTTGCTCG
Organism: Schistocerca americana; assembly: GCF_021461395.2. Taxonomy (NCBI): domain Eukaryota; kingdom Metazoa; phylum Arthropoda; class Insecta; order Orthoptera; family Acrididae; genus Schistocerca; species Schistocerca americana. Next base: position 749,166,591 of record NC_060121.1, on the reverse strand, counting down.
AGTTCAGTGTCGTAACTACTATGCCATCTCCCTCGATTTTTATCTATATTGTTGGCGTGGTTTATATCTTCATGCGCATAATTTTGATCATAGAGTACGTAGATACCCCGCCCAAGGGACTAATTCTGTATGTATTGATCGATGAGAACAGTTCATTTACACAGAAGCATCGGAACTCTAGCTAGTCGGCCGTGTGACATTACATAAACAGATTAAACAATGTTGCTCTTTTAAAAAACAATAATGAAGTCCTGCAAATAATTTGCAGCCTCTACATCTTGATGGATACTCTCCGAATCACATTTAAGTGCCTGGCAGAGGGTTCATTGAACCACCTTCACAATTTTCTGTGGTATCAACGTTCGATATCACACTTGTTAGGGGTTGCAGTTATCGATCGCGGTCCGTATTAGTGTCGCGACCAGCGGCGCTCTGCGGCTTGTATCAAGTTTCTAGCGAGCTCTCATCCACTCTTGCTCTGGACGGCAAGTAGTAAAGTAGCGTAGCCTTCAGCTGATAGGAAGCAACCTCTAACAAGGCGCCTAGTAGCGTATGGCCTAAGTGATGACTCGATAGCTATCTGTTTATAATTATATGTATGCAGCCAAGAAAAATACTGTACAACCAGTTAAGTACAGTCGTGGACAAAACGAGAGAGACCCCTCGCCTTTCCGTTATGCTGATCCGCACAGCTTTAAAGTCTGCTACACAGCATAACAGGTAAGGCGACGAAGTGCTACCAACATACTATGCACAAGCGTGAAATTGAAAAACCAAACCAACTTTGTCAGACTGTTTTCAGTCATGTTTAAGACTACAGTAATGCTGACAAAAACACGTAAATTTAAGATACAAATGAAAGAAGAAACGCTAATTAGTACTGAAATGTTCTAATAAAAATGAATTTCAGCTTATCGAGATAACATAACTGTTTTAGTAAGAAAAAGTACCCCAGATAGTTATGAATTAGCAAAATATTATGCACATTCGGCAGGGAAACGGTCTGTGTCAACGTTCAGACCAGTAATACTGGATTCCCGTTGCTGACCTACCATGAAAGTGTGCAAATTTAGCAATGCGCGAAGATTCATGACGAAATTCAGTTAAAAATCATTCAGTGCCACACTTAAGTCAATTCAATTATTAACAGAAGCAGAAAAGTAGGCAGTAACAATTATGAAATTCTACAAGAGTTTCACATTGATATCCACAGGGCGCCGGTACAGAATAAAGGTAACAATAAAACGTATTGGGGGCGCGAGAATTATTTAAAATTGCTTTACTGATAGTCTATTTGCCTCCATCGAGATTAGAACCGAAAACTAACCAGACATCCCTTGCAGTAGCAAACACCTTTCACTACGCTAGCAGACAACCCAGGCAAACAGCCCTCTATTATTATCCCAAACATGAATAAGCCGGCAATTTCGCAATGAAAATGGCAAAATGATCTGCAGTTTCTGTTGCATAGAGCTTTCTGGACTCAAAAAGATGATTTTTTTACCTTTGTGTCAACGCTCATGTGACAATCATTCGGGATGTTTATGGAAATAACAAAATTCCGTTGTTAGCGAGTAAATTTAGTAGGATAATTCTACACCACCCCAGGAAATAAACGGCGACATAGCTGCCAAACGTATTCTACAATGTTTCGAATTCTGCATTCGACTCGCCACAGCCAGAAAACGTTCATTAGCCGAAGTCTTTCTTAAGCTAGCTAGCACTGGGAATGCTTGCACTTCTAAAACGCGATGGCCTTAATACTACGATCTGAATTACCACGTGAATAGCAAACGGATTTTATTTGCATTTCTGTAAACGTGATTTCGATCGAAAGCGTAGCTACGATTAATATACTGATGTATCGACTGCCACTAGAACATTTCGAATAAAGAGTAGGGGGAGTTATTTATGCGGTCCTGTCTTCAGTAACTGTCGTAGCTACTTTTGTTGGCAGGATTTCGTCACCTAAATCGGCAAAAATGGAACCATACTAGTCTCACGTTCTTGACCGTCTAGCTGTTTACCCAACCCTTAAAATCCGTTTACCTCGAGTACGGGTAGACGTAATAAGCGGAAATATATCGCACTTCATGCGGTATACGGTCCCTTGGTGGTGTAAAAAAGTGAGCTATGTACACGCAGTCTAAAGATACGGCCGTTTATGTAAAGAAAATTTACGAGAAAGGTCAAAACATTGTTCTAAGAACTATGCGACCAAACTGCTCAGGTCATCAGTGCCCTAGACCTAGAAGTACTTAAACCTACCTAACCTAACTCACATCCATGCCCGGGGAAGGATTCGAACTGACATCACAAGCAGCCGCGCGTTCCGCGATATGACGCCGTTGAACGTACGGCCGACCCGCGCAGGCAAGCTGTTAATATCATCTGGTGTTACTGAAAAGTTATTCACTTCTGGTGAATGATTTTCTGCGCAGTTCATTTAATATAGAATAACTAAAATATATTTGATGTTATGGAAGAGGAAGGACGCCTAATTCATTTCCCCTTATCTTTATGATGTTAGATTCGCAATCTGAGCGTACGTACTACCCATAACCACAATTTAGCGCCAAGTCATAGTAACAGATACGCGGATACAACACCTTGGCTTATACTTGTTATTTCCCACGAAGTGGTGGAGGACGATGCTGTGGCGTCTTCGAAGCGCGAGCTTCGCCAGTGCTAGCTATCTCAGCACATCAGTTGAGCGAACGTTTTCTTCCTGCTGCTATTCTAAGGGACAATGGCAACACTGTATAATAAGTTTAACAGTTATGTGACCATCGATTTACGTTCTTGAGTGGTTCATAATTATGTTAGTAAGTCCACTCGATATTTTTATGTCCTTTCAATTACGTTTGCTACATGATTCGCACTGAAGATGTAGGAAATGTTTGTTATTTGGTCTAGGAACCACGTTTCAGCAGAAATTACTGCTTACATTGACATTTATGTTGAGAATTAGTCGTCTTATCCATCACATGTACAACGAGGATGCTCTGTTTTGCTACAGATGTTTCATAGCTTAGTGGTATTGTATGTTAATGGCGTTGCCAGTTTACATACTGCGCTTGTAACACAAAATAAAAGTTCTGGATGCCTTTAGTGACCAGTCTACTTGAAAAACATTTGTTGTCATCGTAATTTATGTAATTTGCTCTTCGACTTCCAGTTTAATAATTTGTGGAAAAATGTTTTGCCTTGCTAGTCCTAGTTTCAAACATTGTCTGACTGAGGAAACGTAGGCATGAAGGAGTCAGTGAAAGCAATTATTCGCTAGTATAGCAAATTTTTGAATCCAGTGGACACTTGAATTCTCTGTACTGTGAGAGTTTAGTTATTCCTCTTGTTATTTACTGTCTCAGTGTCATCAGTGCGAATAAAATTAAAGGCAGTGAGATTAGGTTCTTGATCTATATACTTGTATTAATATTCTTCGCTGCTACGTAAATTTGAAAGGTTATATTCTTTACGTAAAACAGAGTATCGGTTTCAGTCCTAGGATAGACGATAAACTTCAGAAATACAATTACAGGATAGTGACATATCGATTATGGCTCCTCATCATCAACAATAGTTGTTTCCCACAGTTTTGTATATGCTATTTGACCGTAGTCACCTTTTAGAGACCAACCTGACCTTTCCACAATGACATTTTGGACTTGCTTCTTAATATGTCCTATAACTACAGATTTCTTGAAAATATTAAAATATTAGCAGAAACAGCTGATTGCACTATTCAGTTATTTGCATAAACGGTAATCTCACGCCTAGGTATAGGCCTTGAAGTATCGTGGTGCAACTTCAAGTTCCAGACACTAACCGAAGGACCCTCAGCTAGGAAAAGAACATGACAAAACACGTTGCTTGGGATGAACTCTAACTTTTTAGACTTTAATCCAACCGATTATAGTGTTTTGATGTTCTAGGAGTTTACAAGCTGCAAAATTAAGGTGGGAACTGCTCCTAAGTTCTCGTACAGGGCAGTCTCCATTCCGCTCAAATTAGATTAATTAGCGATGTGAGAACCTGTCAAAGCATTCCTGAGAGTCTTAACATGCTTCCCAAGTGGTGATTGTCATTTTCTTTTTTTCTTCGGTAAAAAGATTCGATTCCGCAGGAGACGCATCATGCGCAGAGTGAAAAGTGAGTAAAATGACTCTACATATGCTTATCGCATGATTACATTCTCAAGCTCATTGAACGAATCTCTCTCATTTATGAACGAATGAGTGCATGCATTATCATTTTGGATGATGCGGTCTCGCCCCAGGATCAACGCCTGGGCTACTGAATGAACCCAGTGGTCTGTAGATATTTGTTGATCGTTACCAGTTACCCTTCATTCATTGCGAGGTAGGATAAACAGTTCGTAAGACTCTGGAATGTACACTTCCCCTCCCGTTGTCCATAAATGACTTACGGTAGGAACCAAACAGAAACTCAGTCGACCACATTATCTGATTTGTTCTAATCATTACTGGGACTCTAGCAGCTTTCATTCTCGTACAACAACCGTGTACAGGTAAAACCGATTTTGGATAGCTGTCCTCTAATAACCGAATTTCCCTCAGCTGTATCAGTCTATTGGCCAGTAATCCATGTGTTCTGTTCCTAGGTCTACTGAAGCATCTTGTTTGAATTAAGATGGCTTGCGTTTAGCGAACCATGTGTTTCTTTGAATTCTGCATGCTGCCACCATTGTACCCGCAGCATCTCAAGAGTCCTTAGGAGATATGTGACTGTGGTAAAGATGTTTCAGCTATCTTGAACAGGCACTCTGCCCTCATCCGATGTCTCCGTGTTATCGGAACAGTGTCACTGTTCCGCAAAGCTGAGGTGGAGGATTCCATGGCCTCAGATATTTATGCAGGTTTTAAATACAACATTACTATATTTATAGAAATAAAACGCTCCAGTATCCAGTTATGTTGTAATTTTGCTCCACACAAACGGCTTCGACGCAATTGTGACCCTTTTTAAAATGTACTAATGGTTTTTGCGAGGACGTCAGCATCACATAATAAAGTATATAATGACTTCAGCAGGTGGAATGGGAGTGTGCATGACGAAATATATCGCTAACATTATGAAGTAATGAGTAAATATGATGTTCGGGAGGAATGTATTCGAAGATGTGAAAAAAATTCAGTACAACGAAGTTCACAGGCAAAATTTCGAAGGCTGTCAGTGAAAGTTCTGTTAAGGGGACAAGAAAGAACAACGTGTCTGAGTTGCAGGTAAGTAACCAAACAAGCCCCTATGTTGAAGCGGTTACATAAAAATGTTCATGCCACTTTTGTTCACTTTCTTCAAGAGGCGTTAATAAGTGTTTCTGAAACACACGTGTTTACAGTATCGACACTGATACTAACAGATTCTTACAACTCCTGTATATTTACGATCTGAACTGCTGAATATACAATGGCAAAACTAAATGTCATGATTCCTAAATATGGAAAATATTTTCTCTTCCTTCCTTCTCGGCCCTTTTTGCGAGCTGTACGATGACGACTGTTAAGGGGTTGGCTACACGAAGGGCATCCAGCCACTCTCTGCCACTAACTTTGCCTAATTCAGTAACTGCTAACCCCGTGAAGTTAGGGGATGCAGACCGGAAAAAAGAAAGAATAAGAAAGGGCTGTCCTGAGACGGAGTTGTGTTTTCTGTTAGACATCCGTGTTGTCCTAATTTTGTACATCCTTACAGAGGCAGTAGTTCACTGTAGCAAATTAAAGTTTTGTGTATTTCCACACAATTTATCTCTGTTGACTGTGTCACTAAGCAGCAGCTAAAAACTGGCAACATTCGGGATTCAATCCTCACTCAATCGCAAAATTATTTCTCCCTTTGATCGCTCCTTTCCTATCTGTAAATTATTAAAATTACCAAAGTTGCACCGTAGTCGGGAGTGCTCATTAAACTGTAGGTCACCACGTAGCTGTGTGGGTAAGGCCGAAGGAAATGTAAAGGACACACCCACTGTAACAGGGCCATACCTAGCAAAACACTGCGGTGTTCCACAAGACCTGCAGGGTGAGGACAATTTTACCTTCTTCACTCAGCGATAATGTGTTACTGAACAAAAATTCCTTAGTAAGAAATCTATGGGGCTCATATATTATAACATATCTGAAGTTTATACAATATGCATAGTAATAACTTTTGCAAACGTTTGGAATGGTTGCCTCACACTAAAACATGAAAAAAAACATATGTACGAAAATTTTTTAATTTGAATATTGCGAAGTTCTGAAGTCAGGAACTCATAGCAAATGTTCAATATGTCCTTCGATCTCATATACACAAATACGTACTCCTCTTGCCACGGATTGTTACATCCTCTGAAATAGCCCTGGATGGAATCGAATGGTTTCATACGTAGGCTGCCTACTACATAAACCAATCGTTTTAGGTGAAGCAATGTGGTGGAACAGCTCTTTTGCTTTTGTGTCTCTGTGTCTCTACTTATTGTTGATATGCAAAAGTGACGGTTTTAACAAACACCGTCAGTCTTTGTTCTCTACGTATACCGTCAGCCACTAGACTTCTTGCACTAATTTCTAAGAAGTGGAATCTGGTTACAGACGACGCCTACTGCAAAAAGCCCATTTCCGTATTGTTTTACATTGAGGGAATTCGGGCGGCGATTAACTTTAAACAGTGGTTAACAATCCCAGCCAGTTACCAGTATAAACTTCTTACAACGAATATCACTTGTAATTTAAGTAACAAACTGTGCGCCACCTCCTACAGCGTCACACAGTATGATAATTACTACACTTGACGATATTATAAATGTGTGGAAATTGCCTGATTATTCGTCTAAGTTATTCCGTTCCACCTCAAGATAATTTTACTTACTAATTTATGAAGAAAATACAGGCAATGGTTTACGTGCACGCATCTGAAGCGGCAATGATCATGAATACCAGTTCTTGCACACTGCTTGTAAGTGTAAAATCGTAAATTATGGAATAGATACGAATATTGCGATTAAAGCCAGCACATCAGTGTAAACGTTACTTTTTATGTCTCTACAAACGTAACATACGCTCTTATAATGCCCACTGATGCTTACACTCAACACGGCTACGTGCACCACGCGGTCGCTACTAACACAAAATAAACCTCACACTAAGTATTTGCAGTTATCTAGGAAATGTTATGAATTTCAGAAAAGTTCGTTGTCATGTTACTTGTTAATAAATAAACTTTCTAAAATGATTGCGATCAGAAAATGCGTTTATCTGTCCGCAACATCTCCTGCTGCTCACGTCACGTGGTACTGGGACGGCTCATGTCAGTCCGCATAACGCTTAGCGGATTTTGAGTGTTATTAGTTTCCTAGAACAGATAGATCACCTTCAGAAGTATCCTGAAAATTTTTATAAGCTGTGAACAGAAAAGGTATTGTGCATTTTCGCCACAGCATCATAGCTCAGTTCCACTTAAGTTTTTTCGGGTGCGGGAAAGGAACTGACTGCCAGCAATACCTTTTTAGGTTTTCTATTACACTTATTCATGTTGTCGAACCTCCGTTCTAATTATTACGTCACAATGACACTGTATTGGGCGCCGATGCATCATAGGAGGAGGGGGGGCGCATTTGTAGCAATGAAATTGTTACTGTAAATAAGCAGTTTACACCACCTGCTTTATTTATTTGACAGCCAATACCATAATGTAGGAAACTGTCTCATGCACACGTACTTAGATACACACAAGGGTTTGAGGACCTGAATAAACTTGAGCAAATTAACCACACTGTCTTATATAAACTATATCTGTAGACGAGTACGTAAATACTGACTGGCAGCTTAAACTTACTTGCAGATTTATCTAGCGTTTCTCTCGTAAATACATGGGAAAAAAAAGCAAAAAAAAAAAAAAAAGCAGAAATTGGCTCTACAATACCAGACATTGAATACCACGTTTCGATATTTTTAAACATATAAAGCTCCTCACCTCAATATGATATTCACTATTAGAGATTTGTTCCACGTACCTATGAAATATAACTGTTCCTCCTTTCACGTACTTCTCTTTACATCCGTAGCAACAACAATACTGTACCATGGCTGTTATTACTACTAAAACACGCAGAAACGCATGTAAAAACTGGTGAATACGTGTAATATTACAGTTTCGCTGTCACCAGAAATTGCAGACAAGCAGCGACGTCCCGATACCACGTAACTAGCCCGGTTTGATGTTAAGAACATGCGCAGTAGGCTATGCTCGCTCCATAGATATTTATACTCTATGGGTTTGAGTCTTTCAATGGTTATGGTGGTAGGTACATCAGCTATCTCAAAAGTGTTGTTGCTTGTACCAAGTACTTTATATAGACCTTCGAACGGCGGCTGCAGTGGCTTGAGCACAGTGTCATTTCGTATGAATACATGGTTGCAGCTGGAGAGGTCTTTGAATAGGAACAGGTGTCAGCAACTTTGCTCTAGGTGTGACTGGCCGCAGTTGTCGGATGTGCGATCGTAATTTGGTGACAAACTTTTCTGCATCAACCGCATCACCCATCACATTATACATGAACCCTCCTTGCACGTGCAGTGTTTGTCGGTACGCTGACTCAGCTGCTGTAGCCTTCAGGTCGCTCTTAAATGATGTACGGTGACCAATGAGCACAACTGTAATGTCTTCACTCAATTTTGTTTAGCGTGACACCGAAGGCCTGACTTCAGTTAGTAATGCAGGCATCCTACGTACTATTCCATTGAAGGCCGGATGATAAGCCTTAGTACGAATGCTCTTAGAGGCCAACAAACTGGCCATTTGAATTGGCGTCCTTGTTCTGTTGTAATGCGTACCGGTACGCCAAACCTAGCGATCGATGTACGCAAATACGTTTGTGCTACCATCTCGGGTGTAGTGTCTTTCATAGTAAAAGCTTCACGCCATCTTCAAAATCGATCCAAGAACGTGATGTAGTAGCCGCAGCCTTCTGATACTGTATGAACGTGTTCAAAGCGTTGAGTTCGAGGCAGAAATTTGACATGCGTAGCGATCTTATTTTTCTGGCACTCCATGCAGATTCTGACAAATGTCTTACCGTCTGCATCCATTCCTGAACAGACAACACTAATTTCGCCGTGCCTCGGATCCCAGAATGAGCCAGGTTGTGCCTTGACTCATTTGCTTGCGATCGGAATTCGTGAGGTATGAACGGTCGTACTTTTGTGCGTGACACATCACAGTACAATACAACATTTCTTTCTGGTACAGTCATGAGTTGTAACTTCAATCCCGCTGAGTAGGCCTAACATGCATAGCTTGTCATCGTACTGCTGGGACTGAACTAGGACTTCGTAATCAATTGCAGTGGTTATAGCTTCAGCACATAAGAGAGCGTCTGCTGCCATATTTGACTTTCCTCACACTTAGAGTGCGTGAATCGTAACTGGCTAATATAGTACAAATGTCGAAGTTATCATGGTGATGCTTTCTCTGGTTTCATATTGAAAGCATATGTCAGTGGTTTGTGGTCCATGTATATGGTAAAGTGTCGGCCTTCTAACGAATGGCGGAACTTCCTAACCGCGGAATATGCAGCGTAGAGTTCCTGACCGTAAGTTGCCCAGCGTCGCTGTGCTGGTGACAGCTTGCGACTGAGAATGCGAGTGGTTTCCAATTATGTTCGACCTGTTGGCACCAGTGGTAGTAGTTGATTCATCTACCATGAGATCACGCGAAGCGTGCGATACTGGCTGAGCTAACTGTGTAGCCTCTGCTTTTGCTGTTTTTGCAGCTTGGAAAGCAGTATCGGTTTCGTCTGTCCATTCTACTTTATTATTTGGCTTCGGTGTACCCTTCAGAAGTTCAGTCAGTAGAGCCCTTATTAGTGCATGACTGTGTGTAAATAGATGACAGAAATTACTGATGCCAAGAAAATGACGTAGTTCCCTAATTGTAGCAAGACGGGACTAGTTGACTGTGGCTTCCACTTTATCTTTCGAAGGTCGGATGACATGGGTGCCGATTATGTATCCCAGAAACTAAACCTCTGTTGTCCCAAATGTACACGTTTCAGAGTTAATAACCGGGCCTTGCATATGCAAGCGAACAAATATCTTGTTTAAATGTTCTAGATAACCCACTTCTGACACATACATCACTAAGGTATCGGCTTCGTAGACATAAAAAGTCCAGATCTCTTGTGATTTCGTCAATAAAGCGTTGAAATGTATGTGCCGCATTACACAGTCCGAAAGGCACTCTCGCAAAAACAAAAAGATGTAAATACTTTTACACAGCCGTCTCCTGCAACAGGAATGTGATAGGATGCGCGCACTATGTCAATAGTAGAGAATATTTTCCTTGCGTTGAGTTGGCGGTAATCGCCACAAGGGCGGCATCCGTTATTGTTCTTTGGCACCAGTGTAACGAGGCTGCCCAAATGCTGCTGGAAGCTCAACAGACGCCTTGTATCAGCACACTATAGAATTCCTGCTTTTTACCGCGTTAGACGCTGAGGACGCGCGTAGACTGGCGGTAGGGATATGATATTGTGTGGTGTGCTTCACTGGCACCAGTGTGTGCGATTGTTTCCTGATATCGGTGAACTTTCATGACAGATTTATGCATGGAGTACCCCCGAGATCGAGCGTACTGTCGTTTGAGCGGCAGAGCATACTTGTCCTCGGCCATCCAGGTTAGTGTAGAATCTATCAGTTGCTGATGTTGTAGGTCGGGGACCAGCCCATAAAAAGATAATCACCTCTCAGAATAGCCTGCGACACATCTGCAACTGTAAACTGCCATTCAAATCTGGGGTGTAATCCGAGATTAAGTACTAGTGTCACGCATCAACGTCCTACTCTTGGAGCCATTGGCGGCGAAATGGTAATAACCAACGCAGTTGCCGGGTACACTGATTTCAGCCCCTGTGTCCGCCAAAAAACGCAGTTTTGTGTCACAGTCACTGTGACGGAAAGGCAACGTATGCTATTGCCAGGAGTAGCTGCTGCAGATATGCGTTCTGTGTTATGTTTTCATTTGCATGGTGGTGCACATTTCCCCGCGTCGCTACCAAACTTCTTATGCTACCAGCAGATACTCTGCGTGGCAGGTCATTGCGGCTTCGCGACTATCGACGACGTAACACACGCCAAGTGTGCGTCGTTTGCAGTGTAGTGATTTTTGTAGTCGGTTCAGCTGACTGCGACTGCTGGGATAAATGAGTCACTGCGGGCACGTTGTCGTCTGCAAATAATGTTGACACACTCCCAGACTGATATTTCCATTAATCTACCTGCTGTCTGTGCTAGCGCTTTCGAATCACCGGCGCGAACAGTTAAAATTTTCTGCGTATGAGAAGGTAGGCGTGGCAACCAGATATTACGTAGTACGTGGTCACTGACTGTATTACTCGCATCGGTAGACGCCGTAGAAGCTGCGATGGGGTGCCACTGCTGAGTTCTTTCATTCGCAAAAGTTTATCCAGTCACTCCGCTCTGCTTGGGATAGACGTGTCACTAAAGCGTTTTTAATAGATGCATGTTATTCGATGTTCGGCTGTGCAGGGAGGATGTCTTGCACTACCGCTCTTCATTTAGTGTTGCGACGACGTAGCTGTATTTCGTTTCATCTGGCGATATCTGTGCTAAAACGAATTGGCTTTCCAGTTGCACGAACCAGAATACAGGGGTATGTCACCAGAAAGACGGGGATTTGACCGTGATTTTGCTGATACCACTGCTTGCAGCTGGTTCTACTTTTCAAGGGTTAAAGAAACGTCCATATGTGTTGCGATGCGATACGTCGCGACGGAGCCGGGGCGGTTGTACTGACGTAACATCACGTTGAATCACCAAAATATGTGGTTAACGTCTGAGAGTTAATGACTTATTTCCTCATATTACCTTACAGTAGTACTCGCATGTATAGGTACGTCAGATTCCCCATACAAGATGCCTGGAACAGTAAACTAACTGAAAATCAAAGAATAACACAACATATAGAATTGTATATGTCACGGAACAGTTATGCACACTGCCATTGTCCTTATCATCGTGACGTGATTCTGTACATACGGGTCCGCAGCTCGTGGTCGTGCGGTAGCGTTCTCGTTTCCCACGCCCGGGTTTCCGGGTTCGATTCCGGGTGAGGTCAGGGATTTTCTCTGCCTCGTGATGACTGGGTGTTGTGTGCTGTCCTTAGGTTAGTTGGGTTTAAGTAGTTCTAAGTTCTAGGGGCTGATGACCATAGATGTTAAGTCCCATAGTGCTCAGAGCCATTTGAACCATTTTTGTACATACGGGCTGTCGTATTTCCTGCTAATAAATAAACCTTCTGAAATAATTGTAATCAGAAAATGCGTCTAAATGCGCCGTTGATACAGTTATATCATCGTGTCTGTAGTAATATGACACATAGTCAGCATACCTATCAACTGATCACCCTCTACATAGACTAAGCATACCAAGTAACTGATCACCTTCTACATATGATGCTTACTTATTATTGGTTGTCAGGTAAATAAATAATTACTTAGAATACTGGTTTATTAGAGAAATATAATTTCCATAAATTACAGTTCTCGTCGGTTTAGTACCTACAGATGCCATTAGTCACTTCATCAGCGATATAATATTCTCTCACACAGAGTAAGTGCTTTGTTCGTATAATGGAATCAATTTCTTTGCTAAACGTCGATTTATTTATACTTCAAATAAATAATCCTAAATTCTTCTCTTACTATTTCTTGTCGTTACGGTAAACGAATTTCTGGACCTTAGTTAGTAATTATTTCCTGAATGTATTAGCACAGACCTGAAATTAAACTAATAATCTTTGAACTTTAATTAGTCCACACACTTAAATATCAGGATCAAAGAACATCTCCGCCTGGTGATATCCACAACTATCTCCTTTAATGAATTTTATTGTTTCCATTGAATATTTATGTGGCTTTCTTTAGGAAGAAAGTTACGCTATTCCTCTTGTTACGGGGGTACTTTCAATTTTCTTTGAAACTAAGAGTCGGAACAAATTTTTTCTCAATTTCACACAATTTTGCTTTATTTGACTATCGTACACAGAAGCAGTCGATGAGAGTCAACGAGTGGCCACACGTTCTAGCCTGCAATAAAGCAATTGAACATAAAAAATATGCAAACAAAAACACAACGTGCCACCACCGCTTTACACCATACCATTTAAACAACTGGAGCACAGATAAGCCTCTTCAGGTGTTAGCTGTTCACAAGCGACTATCTTTTTGTTCTATGAAAATCAACGCCACCCAAAATAAAGAGAAGAAGGAAAAAGTAATGGTACGCCTTATCACACATGTATCAGTAAATGGTTTCAACAAATTATCAATCGACTGTTAAGGTAAAATCTTGGCAATGAGTAGGCGAAATTACCACTGTACGACCAATCAGTTACCACTTTCCAAAATCCCATAGTGCCAGCAGTTGACTTCCTGTTACTCACACCAAAAAGCGAAAACCAATTGCCTTTTTACAACAAGAATGGACGACATTATTTTTTCAGTTAGAGCATAATTATGCACATCGAACACTCTACCCTATAAGGGTGTATCAAACCCGTACACGAAATAATTTTTGCACCACTCAACTATGAATGAGTCTGCAAATACTTTAACACTTTACGAATTCAGAGAATTATTCAGATCAGCGCATGGTCCCCGTTTACAATCATGACTCTTTAGTGTCTGGTCTCTGTACAGTTTGTACCACAGAACACTCGCTTCCAAAAAAATATTATTTTACGGACTTCTCATTGTAAAATAGCCAAATCTCCTTCGTTATTTAACCATCCACACGTCAACTGTTTACTAAAAATTCAGAAACGGGAACTTGCAGTATCTGTCCTTCAACTATTTCGAGCCAATCAGTACTGGTAAAAAAAAAAAAAAGGGACATAGTTCACTCCACGTTACAAGTGAGGTTAGAATCAATGTAGCTAACTAAACTAAAAAGCCCATTTCTGCCAGGCTCTTTTACGCTGAGTATCACCGGGAATAGTTCAACCACGGCTGACGTAATGATGTAATCCCATGTGAAACCATTTATGAACCATTTACCAAACAAATGGAGAGCGATACCATTACCATTAAAAATGAATTCCACTTCTAGAAGGCATTAGGCTCTTCTTCCCATGACTGGCTGCTATCAACGTAGTCTTTGCTACTCAAATCGGAATATCAGCCTCGTGTCAGCTCTGGTACACCTACACTTATACTTAATAATATCATCAAACCCACAATGAACACATTTATAGCTCGACCACTGTGAAAATATGTTAACACGAAACAGACTATCATGACGACTCTTCAAATATCTGTATCCTTTTGACCCGTCACATTGGCAGCAACTCAACAACACGGAGAATTGAGACAGCAGGACGTGCTTGGCATGTAAATAGCGCTTTCTTAGTAAGACATCAATAGGCGCATCCCGAACAACTTGGCTGAAACCGCTTGAGCGTTAACATGCAAAATCAATTTCAAGGGTAGATCCTGTTGCAAGTTAACAAGACTGTCCTGAATAAATCTATGTAACGTTGTCTGTAAAAGTCGCTGGGAGAACAAACAAAGCTATCGAAAACTCAGAATATCAGCCGACAGATTAATTCTAAACTGCATTATGTCTAATCTGAACCGTAACGTAAGGACTTTCGTCCATATACAAATATTGTGTGATTGAATGTGTCTGTAGAAGCAAAAGAAAGATGTTTTGAATATTTGTTAGCAATTTATAACTTGAAAACTTCTCTCTGGGCCGTTCGGTCAATACCCTGACATGTTATAAGCACTTACAACGAGTGTGACCGTCACACATCCTTCACTGAATCACGTATCTGCGTTCATACGTTCTATGTTCATGCATATAATCTTAATTGACAGATACGACTCTGTTGGATATTTCTCTGCAGTCTAGGCACGTGGAGTCTGCTTTTTCGCCTGTGTTCATGATTTTTAGGGTATCGTTTGTGGAGAGCTCGAGCAGCTATACTCATCAGCAATTTTATTTTAGAGCGGTGGTATTTTGTGATAGAACCTTTTATTTCTTTAGGTATGTCATGATACTCTTTCTCAAAATCTTCTCTTAGCAATCCCTCTCTATTACTTGCAATAATTATTTTAAGTGAACGGTAACAAATCTAATTGTGTTTAAAAAAACGGTGATGTCCTTACAACTTATCGCAGTGTAGACTAATAGGCAGAAACACAGAATTTTTTACACAATTTAGAATGATTGAATTTGTATGATTACACCACTATATCTTGTGCAGTCTACACTGCTTTGCAATGCTGCTGCTAATGGAGAACAACTGGAAATGCATCAAAATCAGCCACCTTAATTTGTTATTAAATGATTTGAATACACATATCACCAACTCGAATTCAGCAGTTTAGAACTCATATAAGGGTGATCGGAGGACCAAGCCTCCGAATATCTTGGCATTTTGTGCGCTATAGTATGTGCTGCATAACATAACTAATTGCAAATACTTAGAAAATGAAGGTACACAATAGTAGAAGAAGAAGAATTCCATTGAGCGAGGATCCGGAAACGAGATGTTTGGGAATTGCTTATGAAACGCAACTGACTTTAGTATGTTATCCTAGTTAGTGCAAATATATTTTCATTGTAAGATTTTTCCATTAACTCCCCAGCTAATTGGGCTCCTGTTCAGCCATGGCCCATGGTTGGGACATACGGTACAGTCGTGATGAGCCACCGAGATCTTTTACTGCACACATAAGATGTCCAGCGTGCCAATAGGGTCCGCAATGAAGAGGTATAGCAGCACCTGTACCTTGAACTCCAAGATCACCTGATTCCAAAGGTCTGGATGTTTCTGTGGGAAGTCATCTCAAACGAGAAGTGTAGAGTACTTCCGCTGAATAGGTCGAGGAAGTGGAGCAGCGAATTGTACAGTCTTGTCAAAACTTACGAAGTAATATAGTGGTTATTTAGGGAAAAAAAAGAAAAAAAAGTTACTCACTGCAGAGACGAGTGCAGTATCTTATCCTGATCTAGGACGATATGTGAAACAAATAACAGTATACTCTGAACGGTGTAAGACGCCAAGAGAGCTAACGAGCCTGATGTATCTATGTTTTGCTTTTGGAGAACAAGAGTTATATGCCATGTTTCAGTAAATGCTGTCTATGATATACCTAACAATGTTCATTTTTCAATATTTTTTAGGTGTCTGAAGGCACCTCTTCAACCATACTCCCTCTCCATCCCCAAAAGTATAAAAATGACAAGTTTCGATTTTTGAAGACTTCTAATAAAACTTACAACAAGAAATCAACTCCTATAACCAAAACAAAGGAACCACAAGAAAATTTTCCCATCCCACCGTTTTAAAAGCGTTTGAAAACGGAAACAGTCTCGGTTGCGAAAATGATTTAATGTCAATGACGCGCTTCACCCTTTTGAGGATCATCATATTGTGTATCCAGCTACTTTTACACAATCTGATAATGCCCCAAAATGGTGAAACGCATCACTGACATTAAATAATTTCGGAACAGCGTTGTTTTTTGTTCCTAAACCACAAGATTTAATAGAAACAGCTGCTGCTGTCTGTCCCCTAGCAGTGTCACTTTGTTCCGTAGTTCTGCTCGACACACACAGGTAGAAGTCTGTAGACTGCGTGACTGTGACGTCACGTCTTCAGTTGCTTTCAGCCATAACACTCGAACATCTGCATTTGTATTGTAGATGCTCGGTGAACGTGTTTTCAGTGGCAGACCTAAAAAGAAAAAGGCGATATGTACCGATCACAACTTCTGAACGAGACACTTAACTTATCTTGGCTATACTGTAGCTCCTCGAGCAATGAAGCATGTAAAAACGTCATATCTTGGTATAATATTTGCTAAATAATCTAGGTTACAAACAGATGGAAAAATCAGCTTCAGAGCCACCGTCAGTTTCAGATGGACGCTTATTCACAACAAAAAACCGCTAGATACAGATTTTGACTCGTCTTCCATTTACAACATTACCTTTAGTCAATGCAACAAATTCTACTCAGCTCAGACAGGCAGAAATTTCAGAACACCATTTAAAGAACATAGAGACTTCCACAGGCTGGAGAAATGTAACAAATCAGCACTAGCAACACACATTACACAGGTCACCATTTGAAACTCAAAGCCAACTGGGAATTTGGCACAAAATCGAAGAAAGTAAAAAAAGAACATAATTAAAGAAATATAAATTGTCATTCAAAATACAAAAAATGGTGATAATATTTTTAATGTGTTGATTTGAAAAACTCAAAATTCTTATGTAGCCTTAAACCAGTAGCGACAGATTTAAGATGCGTCAGTGTGAAACAAACGACTATCAACTGTCAGTACCGCGAATATCGATGAAAGGAATGATAAAGGATACTCATCCACACATTGTAAGCCCGCCATATGGCATTTGATACATACTGTTAACATTTGGTGGAGAAACGTTTGTACAACGAAAGTGCGTCAAAAGAAAAAGGGACAATATTAAAATAAGCAGTGCAATAGTGGAATTTTGAACAACAGCTCCGCCAGTGCACCAACGACGCAGATGAAGATTTTAGACGTAAGTATCGTAAGTGAACGACAGACGTATAGAACGAATATCACACGACTCCACTCCATAACAAATGATACAAAATTATCTCTATCCTGCACAGGCTATGGTAAAAAATTAACAATAATAAGGCACAGCTCCATATCAACAGAAGACAATACTGGAAGTCGATCTGTGGCCACCCTCTGCCGTCTCCTCCTGCTCCCCCCTCCCTCCCTCTCCCAGACGCACCAAATAGCCACCCCAACAGCAGTGCAATTGATCAAAACAGTTCTAAGTTAATTTAGACTATGACATTTTACATTACAGTAACATTAGTAGGCATAAATGCTTGATGATGAGTGAAACATAATTATAAACGCGTTGCAAAAATTAAACATGAAATAAATAATGTGGCTGGTAACAGAAAAATAAAAGTAGTTATTCCACAAAGTCACGGTTCCTAAGCTTAGTCACTTGGCTACAATTAATTAAGAAAGGGTTGCATTTAAGCGCAATTAATTGTACGTTACACTTTAGACTTCGAAAATGAAATATTAGACGCAAAGGAGCTATAGAATATGTTTCTGTGGCTTAGGAATGGCATTAGGTATACGTTTAATATCTGAATTTCTAATGTTCACGCTGCATTAATGGACTGAAATTGTGTACCTTTCAAGCATAATTCTGTGCAGCCAGAAAGTAATATAATAAATAATAAACTACATTTTGACTGAATTTACTGTTTCTTACTTTTGTGGCTAAAATAACCCCATGATGATAAGGTGGTAGTCCCAGAAACTGTATTCTTACCACGCGGCAATAAACACGGAACTGGGCTTCTAGCGTTTAATGAGCTAAATACTGAACCCAAAAGGTGTGCCGTTTGTACACATGTCAGAAAAAGAGCACGGGGGGTGGCTACCAGTGAAAGTAAAGTAAAGTACCAGTGAGAGATGCCTTTGCAAACAACAAGCTCCATACCGAGTTTTATTAGCGAATCAGCCTCGCTGCTAAGAAATAATCTGCATGAATTGTGATTATGGAACTGTAACAATTAGAATGGGGTGCAGGCCATGCTAAAAAAACAAGCTCGTGGTCTCGCGGTAGCGTTCTCGCTTCCCGAGCACGGGGTTCCGGGGGGGGGGGGGGGGGGGGGTCAGAGATTTTCACCTGTCTCGAGATGACTGGGTGTTATTGTGTCGTCGTCTTCATCATCATCATTCATCCCCACTACGGTCGGAGGAAGGCAATGGCAAAACCACCTCCGCTAGGACCTTGCCTAGTACAGCGGTGCTGGTCTCCTGCACCGTCCCCTACACTCTGTCAAGGAGTATGGAACTTCATCATCATCTAAGCAAAGCCAAATTCTAGAACATATTCTAAATGCAAAAATATTCGTAATATCTCAATCTTTCGGTACTTTTTATCAATTAACTATCAGAAATGATCAATTTACCCTCCCGACAAACATTCTGACGAGTGTCAAACACGTCATATAAATCTGGCGTTCATGTCTGGAGTTACTTAATTGACTACTGTTGCTATATGACGTCGCAGTTCACGCAAAGTCGTAGGAGTCTTTCACAAATTCCACAGTAAAATCACTTACCTTGACATTAGGAAGTTTCGACGCCAGTGATGTAATGCAAACAAGATCTGTGTGTTTCTTGCGGCAGATATATTGTTGAACAGCTTGTTAAGATATATCTTACATGCAGGTTCCCGTGCAGTAAGGCTCAGTAACAACGGTATGTACAAACAACACAGACTGGCCAAGATGCCGGCACATTTGAAGCCCAATAAAACTTAGCTGCCATCTTTTGCAATGTCATATTAAGCGATGCAGTTGGCTGTTAGCATAGAACCATGTTGTTTTGTTTGATATACAGTAACATCTATCTGCTAGTACTAGTCGCGATTGTGTCTTGTTTTCTTTGGCCGCAGTACGCATTTTGAGAAATATTTCCCCAATACAAGTATGAAGTTTTTTTTTTTTGAACTATGGTATCTCAAACATTATGTCTGCAATGTGCTAGCTGCTGCGTTATTCTAGTGACTTTAATGTAAACACGCACGTTTCTCTAATTAGCAATCTATCTTACCCTACATATTGCGTAATTAAATTGAATACTGATTCATACAACCATAACTGTGCCCTTATTTCTATTGTATGAAATGGTTTTGAAAGCACTCTTTTATGTTTGTTAAAAGCCACGGCTAATTTTTCTCAGGGTGCTGCCGCCAGAAATATCATACATACCCCAACGTGAAGACATCCGTCTTACTCACGATGGATTAAAAATCTTTCTTTAATATTACGCGATAATCCATTTAAACAATGCTTAATTATTTTTTCTGTGAGGCTGGACGCTCCAGGATAGGTGCCTATGTGCAATAGCAGCGTAAGCATTTATAGATATTACTATTAATAAAAAAACTGTACCTCTGGCATAATATGAATTGGAAAATATTACAAGACGTCGTTTTCAGTTTATTGAGAGTATTCTTTTTAATACTTTTAGCATTAAATGACTGTTAAAAGAAGTTATATAATTTTTGTTATCAATGGCGTCGCTGCAATAATGAGCCTACACAAAATTAGCAGGGGATAATTTAATTGTTATGTACAGAAACATGTGTAGCATACGTACTCTCTACTGTCAAAACACTTATTACAATTATTAATTTTATATATATTCAACAAAATTCTATTACTACTACAGATAATTGTATTAGTTACAGACCGTGAACAATTAGCGTCCGTGAGCTAGAACATCAGAGTCGATAAGATAATGAAACAAAAAAATTCGCTCATTCTTCTTGTACAGAGGGACAAAGATAGTAATAATTGCGATTATAAGAGTGCATTGTTGAGTATCGACGACTGAAATATACGATTTTTTTTACCGGAGTTTATGGTATATACAGATACTGGCGAATTTCTATCCAACTCTTACTTGTAGTTGTTACACCTCTGACTTGAATAAGATAGTTCCTTCTCGGGCATCTATCAAATTAGTATATTTATATAAGTCGTTGGTATTTATAGAGAGAACAGCCGATAGTAAGCGCAAATAAAGATTTTAATACGCGATACGGAGGCTTAATTATCGTTGCTGTTGAGGAAAATTCCACGTATGTGGGCTAGGGTTTTTTGTTCTAGCGTCACGCTTTTCTGTGGCTTTCAACAGTTTTAATAGAAGATAAAAGTGTCATGCTTTATCTCAAACTGCGTTACGTTTTTTGTTTCTCTGAAATGAGCATTTACCAGAACACCCTAGGGCCAGAAGTTTGTACATAACTACATTGAATAGCCTGCCACTATTCCCCGCCTTTTGTTGGTTACGCGTCGTTGCGTTGTTCAGAGGAATTCTGCACAAAAAAATTAAGAATATGTTAGAGTTTATAAGCGTGCTTTGCCCATATTCCTATTATAGTTGTCGTTTAAAAATTAGTTTACTTTGGAGAAGCAGATATATTGCCGACACACTAAGGAACACTAAATACAGTAGGGACGTGTACATTAATAAAGTCAACTGTCTGAAATTCCAAATGAACATAAAGATTGAGGAAATACGATGCAGAAATTTGACGAATAAGAAATGTTAAATGTGGAAACATGTTTGACATTCCAACTACATAATTAGTAAAATTAACGCAACTGTACACTAGGCATACACAGTATATTCTATGATCAACATGATACATTTAATTTATACTTCAATGACAAAACATATGATTTTCCAGTATCTGCTGCGTCTGCCCAGCTGGAAGGTGCCACCCAGTGCACTGTAACTTATAGGTAGCCTCTCTATGTTAATTGTATACTTCTTTGCTCACTAACGTTGACAAATGACATTTTTAGCATGTTCTTGCCAATGTGGAAAAAGCGAGATCTCCAACATACCCAGGTAGGTGAACGACCTGCACCAGGGAGACACTTAGCGGCCGCCACATGAACGGCCAACTTACAACTGGCGCAGAGGTAAACTTATAGATTCGATATGCAAGTTAAAATTTACTCCATTTCTATCTTCATTCATGCAGAAAATTTGGTCCTGTGGAATCAGACAAATATTTTTTAAAGAACCTGTACATTCGTAGGTCTCACAGAATCGGAGAAATTTTTCTTAAAAACATAAACGTTCATGGTGAACTTCATAGAACTAAAAGAGTTTCTACATGGTAATAATCTTCATTTACGGAAACACAGATGAGCACGGCAAGAAAACAGTTTCGTTGTTTAATGGAGGATCGTCTTAACATTAATGACTCTCCACGGTCAGGAAGGCCTCTGGAAATTGATGAAGATCGTTTAGATGCTTTAATCCACAGTGATCCACTTGAATGATCCACTTGAATGTACTCGAGAACTGGAAAATGTAATGAACTATGATCGTTCCACCATCAGCGACATTTGCCTGAAATGAGGAAGGTTCAACCAGCGGGTGTATAGGTACCACATGCTCTAAGCCAAAATCAGAAAAATCTGCGCATCTATGCTTGCTCATCCACTCCTGCTAAGGGAGCCCATACTCAATGGCAACGGGGTGCCCCACCCCCTTTGCTTCCAAGGAGAGAAAAAGCTATATCGTAATCATGTGATTTTCTTTGGAGAAAATGATTTAAAAGTCGATATTACGCAGGTTTCTAAAAGGGCCGGAACTGGAACTTCTTACAAGTTGCCATTCGTCTTCCAAAATAATAAATATACTCCATACCCTCAGGTGCAGGCCCTCCCTACAAACTACCGAATGGTCGGCCCCTGACTCCCACTATGGTGGCCTCGTTCATGTCATGTGTCTGGGCACGTTTGTGATTGCCTCTAGGACTTATTGATGAACACTGTGCAACACATGAGGTAAGACGGAGAGTCTTTGACAAACTAATTAAGATTTAGTAATATGGTACACAGCCTCATTTGCACACTATAAGTTTCTTACGACCAGTTTCGGAAGTGAAGAATCCATTTTCAGCCTTCACCTAGCGGTGAAGTCTGTTGGCAGGTGCAAGACGAATTTCCGTCCGCTCACCCACATTTAATGTTCGTTACCATTTCTCTAAATCGTCTCTGACATATGCTTGAGAAGAAGAAATCCCAGTTCATTACCTTCACTGTCCTATATTTTTCGGAGCTGCTGTTGCGTTTCTAAAGACATCGACGACGATGACAGTGAGGTCTTACTTTCCATTGACGGTAGCTTTTTGTCATCTTAATGCCAGTGTCTCTTCGCCAACTGGTTGAATATGAGCGTTACGTGTGGAAGTTTCACGTCTGTTTCTATTACAAGCCATTTTGTGTTGTCAAAAACAATATACTAGGAGCAGCTGATAAAAACTGTTCTCTTTAACATACATCTGAGTTACTATGACGTTACTCACTTTTGGCTAAATACGGTGTGACTATATTTCTATAACACTCAAAGAACTTACGAACCTCGTGCGAAAGAACAGTCACCCAGTGCAGTGTAACGACTTATAGATTTGTTTATAACTGATTTTCTTTCGACATATGACCATGTGTAGACTTCGTCACCTACGTCAGTTACAACCCACTTCAAAATTATTTATATTCTTTTTAAATTGTCTCAGAATGATTCTTGAACGAAACTGTACAACATCATTTGAGTCGTATGCGCAGAATTATGTCACTCGGGCCAATTGGTTTGCGTAAACTTTTTCAGTTTTAGATGTCGTTTGCTTCTCCTCAGAAATTATATTGATACACGTTATCTGATTTAATCGATATTAGAACCACGTTGAATAAAGTTTTTGAGATTCAAAGTCGCGATGAACGTTGTCAAAATCCAATAATCTTGTCAAATATATTATTAATTCATTCACATAATTCTTCATAAATAAATCCTCGGAACACGTATTTCAACTTTAGTAGCATCCACTAGTTTATTATCTTCCTACATACAGACGTTAACCTGAGCCTTGACGAGACAAAGCTAACATTTTCAATAAGATTAAACTTCCTATGATATCATTGTTGTAGAAAACATTATAAATTCTCAATTATTTGATTTTTAGAAGCACGACGCAACAACTCGGTTTCAGGATCTTCTGTTGCTCTTTGGTTGTCGACCCGCGACGTATAGTGGTCCCGGCATCGAAGATGCTGTCTCCGTTCGTTGCGCCGCCCTCTGCGTACATGAAACATAAAAAAAATACAAAAACTTTAGACAATTCACAACCATTACAAATATTACAAAAATACATAAACAAAACTAAATTAAACTTACATTCACCTGCAAACTGGGCTGACACTGGTGGATGGGTGACTCTTCAATTTCGTCCCACTACATACCCCACCCACAAGCTCAGTTTGTCAGGTTTTAACCGAAAATAAAACTTTTTCTATATACAATATTTAACTGTTAATACATTTTCCTCACATTTTACGTACTCTAGAGTCCTTGCTCTTAGATAGATTTAATCCTTTTACTACGATATTGTTGTGACTATTTGTCATTTACTCTTAATTGTGCTATTATGGTAATTCATAACCGAATATATGGAGATTACTCCTTTTCATTTAATAGTTGCTAGCAAATACTAATTTAGTACGTTCTTTGACGTTGTTACGTTAGGACAGAGCGTTCAAATTGTGATAGATTAGTTTCAGTTTTATTCATTTACTAGAGTTATTCTTTCCAAAAATGTATATCACTAATAAGTTTCTCACAATAAATAATAGTAATATTTACTTTACGCCATTCTTTTCCCTAATGCTTTATTTATGCCTGAGGTCAAGAAGAAATCAAGCAAAACTTTCTTTTGAATCTCGGCACGGCTTTCTTTACCTTCGGACACCCTGTTGGGTAGTGGCAATTTATTTAGGAGAAACAAGCGAGAGAGCCCCGTTTGGTGTGTTCTATATTAACACTGTTACAAATCTCTATTAAAGGCACTCTGCTATGTTCTCGTGAGCCATATAGCTCTGGACGCCCATGGTCCCTAAAATTATTAACCATCCGCTTTGGTTCCTACTATCCGAGTAAATATAAAAATATACAAAATTCCTTCTGACCTAATAACAAAATTTCTTCCATATAAATCCCCTTTTAGTTATCTTTCCCTTTTTGAAGTACCGGTCGATTATTATAGAACACTTGTTTAAACTTTCTGTTATTTCTTTAAAATAACGCGTAACTATCACGAAAAACTTCACATGAATAAACTATGAACGTTCTTCCGTATGTAATATATACTAAATATTAACTTATTTAGGAATGAAGGGTTTCATTTGATCGACACTATATAATCCTTTAATTACACCTGATGAAGGTTCCATAAGAAGTAACGCCTTGGGATGTACAATCTTATGTACAACATATGGACCTTCAAAGATAAAGAAGAATTTTCTACATTCCTTATTGATCTTTGAACTTTTAGGATGAGATCGTACTAACACAAGATCTCCTACCTGAAATGAGGGTTCTATAGCATGTTGATTATAACTTTTAATTCTCCGTTCAGCATTTTTAACAATCTGTTCGCAAACTTTTTCGTCTGGATAGACAATTCGTAGAATAACATTTTTCTTTCCTTTATGTAATACGGTAACCTACTAATTAGGACTCGTATTAGATGACTTTCAATAATAGGGTCTTCAATTAATTTAGCACGGTTTAAATGCCATTCAAAATAATTCCTATAACCTCCTCACCGTTTAGAATATGGATGAGGGTCTAACAACTCTAAAGTTAAGTGTTGTTGTTTTCCTCTTGACCAATAATTTTGTTTAAACTGCTTAACGAAATCATCCCAGTCCCTAAATTCAGTTCTATGCAGTACTGCCCATTACGCAGCTTCTGCTTCTAAATGTCCTATTACAAATTGAATCCGTTTTTCATTACTCCATTTAGGAGATAATGAAGTTTCAAAAGCATTTATAAAGATTATAGGGTGAAGTTCGCCTCCTGGTTGGAATACAGGAAATCGACGTGCTACATTTGAATTTGCCGTTATATCATCCCAACATTCTGCGAGAGACATAGTTGGATTTTGTTTAGATTGCAGAGACAGAGTTGCATCGGATTGGCTTGCCGTCATTTCTTTATTTGTATTGTTGTCGTCCGAGCTAGCCAACACGATGCGACTGTTGTCTCTGATTACGTTATTACTTATACTACTTGAAATGTTTTCATTACTATCTAATTCCGATAACCGTTTAGTAATTTATTGTATTCAAATTTCTGTATTGGATACGCAGTTAGCTAATATCAATTCTTCACTGTGTTCACGATGTGAACGCTCTGTACCTTCGTCAATGTTATTATCTTTGGAGGTCTCAAGGTTACTGCATATTTCAGTAATTAAAAAATTTAATGTTTTCTATTTCAGTATGATCTTTTTCTACTTGATGAGTTAATGTCTCTAATTCTACATCATCTATTGAAGAAATCTCTACAGGTTTGGTAGAGACCTCTTTAATAGATTCTAATAATTCTCTACGAACAGTTTCTGTTTGCATAGAAAATTCATCTCGTAACTTATCGTTATTTTTCTGTATTTCATTTACAACTAAGATATTGACATTATCCAGTCTCTCGGTTAAGGCAATAATATCATTTCGCATGCGAGCTTTTTCCTCACGTGATTCCTGGATATGTCCTTCTAACCTTTTACAATTACCAGCAATCTTATTACTAAGTCCTACTAGCTTTTCCTGCATTTCAACTTTAGAAGCCTCTATTTTATCACTTAATTGTCGACTGCTTTCATTAAGATGTTCCTGTAACCTGTCTGTCGACTTTGTTAGCTCCCCTTTAAGTTCCCCTTTTAATCTAGCCGTAGATTCGTCGTTAGACTGTTTTAATCTAGTCATACATTCTTCGTTAGACTGTTTTAATTCCTGTTTTAGTTCCTCTTTTAATCTAGCAGCAGATTCTTCGTTAGACTGTTTTAATTCAGCTAGAAAATCCCCATTAGATTGTTTTAATTTTGCGATCGCCCTAGAAAGGGATCTCATGCTCCTATCGGACATGGATTGCTCTTCGTCTGACATTTCACTTCCCGACATTATTGTAAGATATTAACTAGTTAAACACGCAGACTTGTAATCAACAATCCTATAAAAGCACACTCCCTACATACAACACTCCACTTCCAACTTAAATCAGACTCACCGGACACTAATATTGTAATTTGTAGTTCTCGATGATCAGTGTGATGCTATGAGATGCAGATGTAACAGCCGTCGATGCAGCCGCTGAGATGCTGCGACCCCGCTTCCGCAACCGGCAGGACGCTGAGTCGAACACCGGAGACGTCACTGGCTGCAACCACGCCCGGCCCCACCGCAGACAGGCGAAGCCCTCAGCAACACCTCTAATACCAGCCGGAGGAACGCCCCGCAGCTGACGTACTGGGCCTGTTAGTTTAAGGAGAAAAAGGGTATCGGAGTTTGCAGCGTTCAGCTGCTGCCCAACAGATGCGCCTTCTCGTGGAATAACTGCGTGACCGTACTGCTTGGCTGCGCTCCGTCAGATGCTCACACCCCCGAAGTCGCCACTGGCTGGTGAAGGCTCCACGAAAACTCGCGTTGACTTCCGAAGGACTCTTGATGTTTTAATTGTTTCGTACCTGTGTGCCTTAATTGGACACAAGTCCTGTTATCAAGGTCGCCACGGTGTAGTGTAACGACGTAAGTTTCTTATAAATGATTTTCTTTCGACATATGACCATGTGTAGACTTCGTCACCTACGTCAGTTACAACCCACTTCAAAATTATTTATATTCTTTTTAAATTGTCTCAGAATGGTTCTAGAACGAAACTGTACAACATCATTTGAGTCGTATGCGCAGAATTATGTCACTCGGGCCAATTGGTTTGCGTACACTTTTTCAATTTTAGATGTCGTTTGTTTCTCCTCAGAAATTATACTGATACACGTTATCTGATTTAATCGATATTAGAACCACATTGAATAAAGTTTTTGAGATTCAAAGTCGCGATGAACGCTGTCAAAATCCAATAATCTTGTCAAATATATTATTAATTCATTCACATAATTCTTCATAAATAAATCCTCGGAACACGTATTTCAACTTTAGTAGCATCCACTAGTTTATTATCTTCCTACATACAGACGTGAACCTGAGCCTTGACGAGACAAAACTAACATTTTCAATAAGATTAAACTTCCTATGATATCATTGTTGTAGAAAACATTATAAATTCTCAATTATTTGATTTTTAGAAGCACGACGCAACAACTCGGTTTCAGGATCTTCTGTTGCTCTTTGGCTGTCGACGTATAGTGGCCAGCAATTTTCTCTCTGGTCCCTTCATCGAAGATGCTGTCTCCGTTCGTTACGCCGCTCTCTCCGTACATGAAACATAAAAAAAAAATACAAAAAATTTAGACAATTCGCAACCATTACAAATATTACAAAAATACATAAACAAAACTAAATTAAACTTATATTCACCTGCAAACTGGGCTGACACTGGTGGATGGGTGACTCTTCAATTTCGTCCCACTACACCAGGAGACGTACCGCTAGTTCAGTTTAAATCGGTTCTCGCCTTTATAACAGTCTCGGTTCGAAGAGAAACTGAATCCTCAATTCTCTTTGGATGGATCATATCAGTTGGATCACTCACTGATGGTTAGATGTCTTAGAGCTACCAAACTGCAGGATTGTGGGTTCGTGTCTCAATGGTAATAAGGACTTTTCTGATGTTTCAGAAGAATAAATTTGACGGGGATGACATACGTGATCCAGTATTAGAATCAGATCCTAAAATCACTCTGGAAGATGTGAGATCAAATACGACAGAGGGGACAGACAACATTCCACTGCAATTTTTAAATTCATTTGGGGGAGGGGGGAGTAGGAACCAAACGACTATTCAAGTTGGTCTGCAGAATCCATGAGACCGGCGACGTACCATCAGAAATTTGGAAAAAAGTATCATGCACACAATTCCGAAGATAGTAAGGACAGATAAATGCGAAAGCCATCGCACAGCAGCTTAACAGCTCATGAATCCAAGCTGCTGACGAGAATAATATACAGAAGAATGGAAAAGAATATTAGTAATGAAATGACGATCAGTTTTGCTTTATTACAGGTAAAGGTACCAAGAGGCGATTCTCACATTGCGCTTGATAATGGAAGCAACACTGAAGAAAAATCAAGAAACGCTCTTACGATCTGACTACCTAGAAAAAGCATTCGACAACGTGAAATGGTGCAAGATGTGAAAAATAGGAGTAAGATGTAGGGAAAGACGACGAATATGGGTACAGTACGTACAAGAAACAAGAGATAACAATAAGACTGGAAGACGAAGAACGAAGTGCCCGGATTGTAAAGGGTGTATGACAGGGGTTCAGGCTTTCGCGCCCAATGTTCAATATACACATCGAGTAGAAATGACGGAACTGAAAAGATTAAGAGTGGGATCAAAATTCAGGGTGAAAGGATAGCTATGATAAGTTTTGCTGATGACGCTCCTATTCTCAATTAATGTGAAGAATGCTAGACCTGTGGAATGGGATTAACATTCTAACAAGTACATAATATGGACTGAAAGTAAACCGGAAAGAGACAAAGGTAATGATATATAGCAGAAATGAGAATAGTGCGAAACTTACCAAAGATGGTGATCACAGTTTGGACGAAAATGTAAAAGCAGGCTGCCAGAGGCAAAGCGGGAATTCCTGGCCTAGAGAAGTGCGTTGCTACCAAACATAGACCTCAACTAAAGAAAGAAATTTCTGAGAATGTACGTTTAGGGCATACTGAATTAAAGACAGTGGGAAAAACGGAACAGAAGAGACTTGAAGCCTTTGAGATGTTGTACAGAGGAATGTTGAAAATCAGGTGGACTGATAAGGAATGAGGAGGGTCTCCGTAGAATCGGCGACGGAGAAACATGTGAAAAAAACTGAAAAGAAGAAGGGTCAGGATGATAGGACATGTGTCACGGCATCAGGGAATAACCTTCATGGTACTATAGAGGACCGTAGAGGGTAAAAACTGTATACGAAGACAGAACTGTAATACAGTCAGGAAATAATTGAGTACGTAGGTGCGCAAGTGCTACTGTGACGTGAGATGAAGAGCTCATCGTAGGAGAGGAATTCGTGGCGCGACGCATAAGACCAACCGGAAGATAAATGACTCAAATAAATAAATAAAGAAATAAAATACAAAAAGGAACTAAGTAGCATTAAGCTACATTTATTACGCTACGACCGGTTTCGTTCAGTGAATATCGTCAAGTAACACTACAATTTGCCGATATATTTACTCAAGAAGTGTTATCATATTATGTAACGAATGTGAATTTCAACATTACGTAAGATGATTAGACTTCTTGAGTCATCATAACAGCACATTATGTGAGAAATGGTTTTGAGAACTGTCAGTAGTGTAACTTTATGTTCACTGAAGGAAACCGCCGTAACACACTAAATTTGCCTAAGTGTAGGTGAAGTGATTCTTATTAACATTAAGATGAATCAAAGAAATAAAAGAAAATTGATGGATAATCTTTTAGTCGCTGTTAGAAATAATCCCAGAGATTTTCCGTGGTTTGATTTAGAGGCAAGTCGCTTTGCGTAAGTTTGCATTATTGATAGTTTTGAGGAACGTATGCGTGCAACCCTATAAATACGAGTGTTACCGTTGGAAAGACGGGAATGGCGGAATCAGAGCCATCACGAAGATGTAGAAGAAAGGGAAATATTTGGTGCTAGAGAATTCATGCTCACACTTACCCCAATGTGTGGGCTCCAGTCATGGTAGGAAGAACACCTCCGGTCTGATATACGAGGCATAGTCAATAATTGCAAATACAAAGTGACAAGGAAAAAAACTTTGTATTTTTACAAAATGAGACTTTTACTACTCCTACCATAATCCTCAGAAATATTAAAACCCTCGTCCCAAAGATGAAATAGCTTTTTTTACCTGATCCAAAGAAGTCTTTCTCTTGTTGTTTGAGCCACTTTCCCCTAAATTCTTTGACCTCCTCATTGGTGCAGAATGTTTCTTTCCACATAATTTCTCTATGAGTTTCACGCGAGTTAGAATATTGTTTATAGCGTTCTTTTAAGTCTGTACACACTTTGAACCTCGTTTCCTTGTGTTATTCGACACCCACCTCGCACTTTTATTGCTGTACTCGAGCTTATTTCTGATAACGTTTTGAAGTGTGCCAACACTTGCGGCAACTGTGTTTGCTACATGTTGAACCGTAACACGTCGGTCTTCACGAATTACGTCATCCATGTGGGTTTCAAGCAAAGGAGTAGAAACTTCGACTGGCCGGCCAGGACGCTGCTCGTCAGTCACTGAGGGTCGACCATTTTTGGACACATAATAATTTTCGCGGTTCATACAACTTTCACCGCACCGTAAAACATGTTGTGAAAGGTTTTAACCCATTTCTCAGCTCTACAAAAGCAAGAAACATACCACTGACAGTTGTTCAACTGATGCGGAAACTTCAAGCGGACACGCCATCATGAATTGCAATATTGAAGTTATAAACAAAACAATTTTTGATAAGAGAAACTATT
Source organism: Schistocerca americana (assembly GCF_021461395.2). Taxonomy (NCBI): domain Eukaryota; kingdom Metazoa; phylum Arthropoda; class Insecta; order Orthoptera; family Acrididae; genus Schistocerca; species Schistocerca americana. The sequence continues at coordinate 749,135,476 of NC_060121.1, read as the reverse complement.
CTGGTTATTGTAACGCTTCATTGAATAAAATAATTGAACTGTAAACTATAAAACCGAAGTTTCGACCGTATTACAAACCGAGCGAGGTGGTGCAGTGCTTAGCCATCTAGACACGCATTCGGGAGGGCGACGGTTCAAACCCGCATCCGGCCATCCTGACTTAGATTTTCCGTGGTTTCCCTATATCGCTTCAGGCAAATGCTGGGATGGCTCCTTTGAAAGGATACGGCCGATTTCCTTCCCCATCATTCCCTCATCCAATGGGACCGATGAGTTCGCTCTTCGGTCCACTCCGCCACATCAGCCAACGAATCGTATTACAACGCGGATCCTCAGGGAGAGAGCAACGGGTTTCAACACCTAGAAAAATTTTAATCATTATGGCACTGGTCTCGAAAGCCTACAGAGTTACGTCAAAACAATTTTTATCAATCAGCTGCTATCAACTCACACCAATCTGAAGCCATGAAATTACAAAAGTCCTCCAACAATCTTTTTCATTTCTAGATAAAATAGTCTCTTTAATTGCTGAAAGTCACTCGTAAATCATATACCACAGTTCTACCGTTTTATTGGTCCATGCAGAACTAGCACTCCTGAAAGAAAGGATATTGTGGAGACATGGCTTAGCCACAGCCTGGGGGATGTTTCCAGAATGAGATTTTCACTCTGCAGCGTAGTGTGCGCTGATATGAAACATCCTGGGATGTCTCCACATTATCCTTTCTTTCAAGAGTGCTAGTTCTGCAAGGTTCGCAGGAGAGCTTCTGTAAAGTTTGGAAGGTAGGAGGCGAGGTACTGGCAGAAGTAAAGCTGTGAGGACGGGGCTTGAGACATTCTTGGGCTGTTCAGTTGGTAGAGCACTTGCCCGCGAAAGGCAAAGGGCCCGAGTTCGAGTCTCGGTCCGGCACACAGTTTTAATCTGCCAGGAAGTTTTATATCAGCGCACACTCCGCTGCAGAGTGAAAATCTCATTCTGGAAGCAATACATTAAGACGGCTGTTTATCCCTCGGGAGGATTGACCTTCATGCGCCAACCACAAATAACACTGTCTTGTACCATTCCACTTATGTTTTACAACTGCGAGGCCTTCATTATTGCTTCACCTAATCCAGTACTAATTTGTACTGTCATACGTCTAAATAAGCAGCAGTAACACAAAATAAACAATGTGCTAGGGGAGAAAAAATGTACGTCCCATGCAAGAAAATGACGAAGTTCCGTGCTAACGGCACGATCCAATGAGGCAGATTTGTACGCGATAATTAACAATCTGCTAAGCGGGTGGTTGTGGTCTTATGCAATTGTGCTGTTTAATGCTTCGAGTGTATCTTTACTGTGTGGTAAGACTTGTACACACATGAGAGTGCTATAATGAAAGTTTACTTTATAAATCTGAAGCGCCAAAGAAACTGATATAGGCATACGTGTTCAAATACAGAGATATTTAAACAGGCAAAACACGGCTCTGCGATCGGCAGCGCCTATATACGACAACAAACGTCTGGCGCAGTTGATAGATCGGTTTACTGCTGCTGCAATGGCAGGTTATCGATTTAAGTGAGTTTGAGCGTGGCGTTATAGTCGGCGCACGAGCGATGAGGCACAGCATCGCCGAGGTACCGATGAAGTGACGATTTTCCAAAAAAACAAGGGCTCAAATGGCTCCGAGCACAATGGGACTTAATGGGACTTAACAACTGAGGTCATCAGTCACTTAGAACTACTTAAACCTAACTAACCTAAGGATATCACACACATCCATGCTCGAGGCAGGATTCGATCCTGCGACCATTGCGGTCGCGTGGTTCTCGACTGAAGCGCCTACAATCGCTCGGCCACAACGGTCGGCGGGGATTTTCCCGTACGATCATTTCACGAGTGTACCGTCAATATCAGGAATCCGGTAAATCATGAGATCTCCGACATCGCTGCGGCCGGAAAAAGATACTGCAAGAACGGAACCAACGACGACTGAAGAGACTCGTTCAACGTGATACAAGTGCAACCCTTCCGGAAACTGCTGCAGATTTCAATGATGGGCCATCAAAAAGTGTCTGCGTGCGAACAATTCAACGAAACATCATTGGTATGGACTTTTGGAGCCGAACGCCCACTCATATACTGTTGATGACTGCACGGCATAAAGCTTTATGCCTCGCCTGGGCTTGTCAACAAAATTCAATTGTTGAAATGGTTCTGAGCACTATGCGACTTAACACCTGAGGTCATGAGTCGCCTAGAACTTAGAACTAATTAAACCTAACTAACCTAAGGACATCACACACATCCATGCCAGTGGCAGGATTCGAACCTGCGACCGTAGCGGTCGTTCAGTTCCAGACTGTAGCGCCTAGAACCGCACGGCCACTTCGGCCGGCGCTTGTCAACACCGACATTGGACTGTTGATGACAGGAAACATATTGCACGGTCGGACGAGTCTCATTTCAAATTGCTGTACGGGTATGGAGACCACCTCATGAATCCACAGACCCTGTATGTCAGCAGGGGACTGTTCAAATTTGTGTAATGGTGTGGGGCGTGTGTAGTAGGACTAATATTGGACCCCTGATATGTCCAGATAAGACTCCGACAGGTGACACATACGTAAGCATCCTGCCTGATCACCTACATCCATTCACGTCCATTGTGCATTCCGACGGACTTGGACAATTCCGGCAAGACAATGCGACGCCCCACACGCCCGTAATTGCTACAGAGTGGTTCCAGGAACACTCTTATGAGTTTATACACTTTCGCTGGCTACCAGACTGCCCAGACATGAAAGGTATTGAGCACATCTGGGATGCCTTGTTGTTCATAAAAGATCTCCACCCCCTCGTACTCTTACGGATTTATGGACCACCCTGCAGGATTCTAGGTGTCAGGTCCCTCTAGCAACACTTCAGACATCAGTCGAGTCCATGCCCCGTCATGTTGCGGTACTTCTGCATGTCGTGGTGGCTCTACACTATATTAGGTAGCTGTACTAATTTCTTTGACTCTTCAGTGTATTCTTTAATTAAACAGTGATTTGGCTCGAGTAATGTAAGTTTGTATTATCGTTGTTTAATTAAACTAAGATTAAACTGCCGTTTTGCTCATTCATGTTTACCTTGCTAACATATTGACACCTATTCTTTAAATGTGTACGAAGTGGACCGCGTGCCTGCCCGTGTTCCAAAAATCTGCGCGCCCCCTCGAGAGTTAATGGCTGGTACGTCGTTCAGGCCACCACGGTGCTGCGATTCCTACAATCCATTGTATTCACAAATAAGGCTACAGTTCCGGGGGGAGGAATTGTCGACCTTCACATTAACAACCTCTGGGCTACGTAAATTCCCCGTGGTATGATGGCAGCGAACCATCAGCGCTGGTTCAGCCTGCGTGTGTGGGCGTGGATTATTGGCTGCCGCGTCTTGGGCCAGTCAAGCTTGCACAAAATCTTACAGGAGAGGCATATCTAAACTCCCTGCCTCCCCTGCTGCTACATCTGCCTTTGTTGGCGAAGAGTTATGTGGCTACACGATGACGGTGCTCCAGCTCCACTGTCATCTGAGCGTAAAGATAAAACGCATTCTCAGTTGCCTGATTTTTCCGTAAGTGATGTGTACTTTCTGTCACTGAGACCTACAAAGTCTGGTAATTGCCCATTAGTCGGCGCCAGCAAACTGTGTTAAGTGGAAGGACTGGACCTCGGGAAATTCAGCATCAAAAAGGAACAACACCTTTATCCTTTATTTCACATTGAAAATTTAAAATGATTGATAATAACTATTTCGGACTTTGACAAGTTAAAAATCAAAACATGAGGGCTTTAAATTTTCTTTATACCTTACTGTGCAAGAAAACGGTTTATGGACTCAAACTTTAGCAGCCTAAAATTACATGAGCAACCTTTTAACTCTAAAAGTGAACAATAGATAGGCTCAAATTTATAACAACTCGAAATTACGCAAGTCAATAACATCTCCTAATCTAAGGCCACAGTAAAATAAATTAACAATATTAAATAATCAAAACACAATCCATGGAGAAAAGGAACCTTCAAGATTCAAACAAATGAAGGTATTACAGAAACAATTGTAAAATTATAAGGGCTTTAAAGTTAGAACATCTCCTTCTTTGGTCTTGACAACAGAGCAGCAAACACGCAGCCCAAATTCCCTGAAGTGATGGCTGACCCATTTAATACGTTTTCTGCCTGTACCTAAATATAATGGGTTGGTCTAAACTGGCCGATGACACCGAACGCCGGCCGTGATTAAAAAAAAAAAAAAAAAAAAAAAAAAAAAATCCGATGCGTAGACAAGTCAAAACACAGCATCAGTACAACCTTCATAAAGCCTCTAAATAACAAATGTATCCTCAGGCACACCTGCAGTGCAGACAAAGATCATTAGATAACAGGTAATAAATATTTAGTAGCAGACTCGATACGAAATGGAGAGTAGAATGGGCAAGTTTCAAGAAAATCAGTGCAGCGAAGCTACAAATAATCGAAATAAACCAAAATTTACTTTCTGACTTTAATCATCACTGTGGCAAGAGTTCAGGAACAGTCTTTATGACCGAACTGAGATAAACTTATCAATTTGGGTTGGCCTAAATATAAACTGCCGTTTCAGTCAGCTATGAATGACAGGTATTAGCAGATACTGCACGTACGAGTAGTGCACTTTACGAATTTGCTGCGTTAGCGACACAATAAACCAATGAGAACGATTTCATATAATTATGCACCCTGTGAAGGCTTGCTAATCATAAGGTATGTACTCAAAACAAACATCTCTTATAATATTAACCTTACACCTTCAGAGCAGCTCAATCATTGAAACTGAAACTAGCGGCATTTAAATAGACAAGGCACAGAGAAGCGTGCTACTTTTAATGCCAAAATTGCTTACAATTTTCAACCTGCTTTCCTTGACACAATACACGAGCGAGTTTGTTTACACAAACACATGCACAAAGCATCAGACGCCGCAATCGGACCGTGCTCCAGCACGAAAACACACTAAAGTTTTAGCACACATTTTACTCTCAACATCATAGAAAGAGCTCCATTCCTATAAAGACCAAGTTTACGTTAGCCCAACAGGCAGTTTAAATAACAAACTTCATATAACAGCTTAAAAGGCACTTTCTGTCCGCCCCGATAGCTGAATAGTCAGCGTGACGGACTGCCATACTAAGGGGCCAGGGTTCGATTTCCGGCTCAGGGACTGGGTGTTGTGTTGTCTTTACCATCATTTCATCCCCATCCGGCGCGCTGGTCGCCAAATGTGGCGTTGAATGTAACAAGACCTGCACCAAGACGGCCGGACCTGCCCCGTAAGGGGGGTCGTCCGTGGAGTGGATTACCCCTTCTGCTTCACTGTTCCCCATAAGATGAAGTCCAATTGTGTTAAGTCTGGCGATCTTGACGGGAATTCACAAATTGCAGTGCCTATACCAATCCATCGATTCGGGTAAGTTGTATTAAGGTACCTCCTTCTGACGGTTAAGACCTGATGTGCAGAGCGCCGTCAAATTGAAACCACATACGTGCTCGTATGTCTAGGGGGATATTTTCTGGCAAAGAAAGCATCAGGTTCTGGAGAATATGAAGACAGCGCAATCTGTTCAACGTTTAGTCATAAAAAACAGGATCCATCACGTAATCTCCAACTATGGCCGACCAGACATCGATTAACCACCGTCTCTGTGTTCGGTGATCTCGTTGCCAGCCAGGATTTGCTTCCGGTCAGTAGTGTGCGTTATGGAGATTCACTCCTCCCATGTTTTCGAAGTTTGCCTCGTCTGTAAAAAGAGTGCTTGGAAAGAAAAAGGGATCACAACGTATCTGCGTATCGGCCCATGAAGTAAGGCCAGGCGTCTCTCAGGATCCCCAGCCTCACTTTCTTCGGCGATATGTAAGCGACAGGGCTGGAATTTAAAGTATCTTAAAACACGAGATACCGTTGATCGAGGCACGCCATGCATTCATTGAACTTGACGAGTCGAAAGGTGTGGATCTTCAGCGACGATTACACGAACTCCCAGCGCAATCGCCTCTCTTGGGCCCGTCTTTCATCTCTGCCTTTTCCCTCTTTCAGCACGTCTTACCAGAGGCCCAATTGTAACCATCGTGGGATGACAGGCTTCTGGATACCTTTCGGCATACAATCTTTGCGCGGCTGCATAATTATCGCAACACTCCCCAGCAAACCATTGGTTTTCCGAAAAAAAAATGTTCTCTACAAACAATGCATATTTCTCTCGTAGAAGACGAATATGGAACAAAAATAGGGATTACCATTTGCAAAAATGAACTTGACTTTGGTTTGACCTTGAAAACAAAGTTCAAGGTCATTTAGAGGTAACTACTCGATGACCCCTCCAAACCGTACAACTTTTACTGGAGACGTTTTTTGCAGAATTGTGCCGCTCCTGAGCTGTCAGCCGGTATAGATTAAAATGGGACACCCTGTATAGTCCGAAAACTCCCCAATACGAAACACTTGACTTTCCATCCACCCAAGAAATAAACCATTGACCAGTGCGATGGGGAAACCAAACCATCTTCCATAACATGGCAGGACTCAAGAAGGCACTACGGGCACATCACACTACGGCCAAGTAAATGCCAAATCCAACTGGCCGGCCGTACGGAGAAGCACTCTGTGCCTCTATTCGCGTCCACTCTCTCGCTAACCGTCCGCACTCGTCACCACTCTCCTGCGGCCACCGCGCCACCTATTCGACTCGAACTGCAGGAAAATATAGAGCCTGACTCTTATCGAAAATAGAATAGCTAAGAGCCGCCACGGCTCACCTACACTGTCAAACATTTTTAACTTCTAGTGGATGTACCTCCTTTACAACTCGTTTCCTGCTATATGAGGCTACCTTTTTGGATCAAATGTAAATTCAGGTGGTGATCTTATAATTTTTTGGTAGGACTGTTTTTGCTCCTTATCCTCACAGGAATCGTTTCCTGCGGTTTGTCAGAATCACCCAGTTTCTTTTTCCGGGACATGTACGTTAGTAATCAACCATTTGCTTGACACTGCCTCACCCTGAAATGCACTCTACAGCACCAAAATTGACTCCGTTCACCAAAACATTTCCTGGCTCTTCTCTTCCACGCCTTTCAAAATATTTAAGTCATAACTTCAAAATCCTTTACAACCGAATTGGACTTTTCGAAATTAGGGCGCATCCTTTCACTCCCTCGTCCACAAGCCATCACAACTGTCCGTAGTCTGTTGTTTTAGCAAAGAAATCTCCAATTTTCGAAAAATTCGGCGTGTAATAATAATGTTTCAGGTACCTGACATCTGTTTTTACAGTTGATGATGACTCTTTTTGTAAAATATTTACTAGCCAAGATTACTTCCCGTCATCTTCAGATCAGGATGTAAAAAGCAGTGTGTAAGATCGGAGGACACTTAATCAACTGGCTGATAACAATCCAAAAGAGCATCGAGTGAGACATTTGTGCATCAGCTTCCAACTTGTGACACTTTGCTACGTCGTTAACCGCCAGTTGTAAATGCGTCATTTTTCTTAGGCACTGCTTTTTATATTCTTATCTGAAGGTGACTGTCAACAGTCGAAATTAGTTAACTGTTTTCCTATATGCGATTTTGACTAATAAATATTTTACGAAGGATGAAGATTTGTTAATATCAATGTGCCTAACTATACCATCACATTCGATTAAGTGGAGAATCAAGAGTTTTTGCATGCAATTACATCAGAAATATACATGAATATAGACAACATTCTGAAACAATTACAGTTGTAAGGTGACTGCTCTTTCTGTAATTGAACTACTAGTGTATGTAGAACCTCATACCGTGAATTAGTGATAATATATCTTGTTGTACACAAACTCGTGGCCCGATAATCAATTAATACATACTATATGAGTACGATAACGAAAGCAAAGTTAAGTGAGCTGCTTTCGCTGACCTGATTTGTGCAATAAATGACAGGTATTATATGAATAATAGAACATCAGTGAACTTGAAAATCGCTGTAAGATCCTATGAAAACTACCAAAGGGGGAGAGCGAACAAGTTTTAGTCAAACACTGTACAATGGAGATCGAGGTAAATTAATGTAATCAGATGTGAAAAGACAATAACTGGTAGCAATTCGGCTTAGATTCGGAGGAATGAGGTTTTCGTTCGAAGAATTCTAATATGCATCAGTTGACAGGTAATATTACCACATCGAGGTAATACTCTATGTAATATAGTCTTTGGTATACGAACAAACACGCTTCATAAAATCAGCCAGAGCATCTCTCCTTTCAGAGACCGATGTCAAGACGTATATTCTGTGCTGAAATTAGGTTGCATAAGAACAAGGTATGTATTGTTACTAATTAAGGAAAACCGTCTGGCAAACCGTATCATGTGCAGCATTTACTTGAGGCGACTTTTAACCTGTCATTACGAAAGGACGGTAAACAAAGAATATGGTACTGCGTACTTGAAAGTTCACTAACTGAATTATAAAACTGGAAATGAGCAGGAGCATGCGCATTTAGATTATATAGATGACTCTAAATTAAGTGAACGTAATAGTCAAATCAGGAACACATGTGAAACATGTCAGATACACTGGAAATGACATACAATTCGAAATGTGGTAATGGTAGCGACACACCAAAATTACAATAGTAATCCGTCGTAGTTGGTACATATTTTATTACAATGAAAAGCATTATAAAATCACAATCACAATAATACAGGAGAATGCCTTACAAGGCCAGATCACTTGGACAAACAACAAATAAATTTCTTAAACCGGAACACGACCCATAAAACTTGAAATTTGAATATGGCTAGGTAAATATACTCAGGTAAAGTTTTACTTAAATAGCACAAATGTCCATACAATTCCTATCAGAACTCTCACTCCTTCCAGTAAACTAAGGAACAGATTAAGGGGAAGAACACAGATCTTTTAAGGTTTGGCTATCCAACTTTCCTAAACAAAGCTATATACAAATGACTAAAATAATTAAGGAGGTGCTTCACGTTTACTTACTCAGTTGATTAATCAACAATATTCTTAGAATGATTACAACTAGAACATGCCCATATGACAATACTCCTAAAATGAGATTGCTTCAATATCACGTGTGAATTAGCGATAGACGCGAGCAGACGACGGATTCCAATCAATACGAGAGATCCACGAGACAGGAAATTACATAGAAAAGAACTCAACTTTGCACTGCAACTGAACTTCAGATGCTATAATTCTCTACCGGAAAGATAGAATCACGCTACAGTGGCAACATAACCCAAGATGTAAAGGAGAGGACATGGCCTTAAATATCTCTCTGTCCCGGCGATTCTCTGCTCCCAGTATGCTCGCGTCGACCGCTTCCACTTATCTGTAACACAACACACATTAGACCAGTGAAATTGTCAGAAAAAAAAGCCTGTACCTTGCAAAAGGTGGGGTAGAAGATTTCATTTTTTAACTCGTTCATATTGTTGGTAGGTTAGAAAATCAAGTTTTGCCAAAAATATTTCTCTTGGGAAAACTTTCTGCAGTCGAACAACTTCGAAAATTTCGGACTTTTTCAGTTTCTTCAAAATATCATATTATTCATGTTATTCATTGGAACTTACCATCTCACTCTGCTGCAGGGCCAGGACGAACAGCATCATATTCAGTAACTACGAACACATTCACGTCGGATTGCGTAAAGTTTGTTTGACAATATGTAATACGCTTGCATGCAGGTGCTGTACATTTTCTACAGTTGATTGACGTTAATGATATATTATAAGAAAAAGTATGTAGGAATTGTTCTTCAGCGGACAAAAGCGTATTTATTCTTTGGCGGGCGGAAGGTGATTATCTCTGGTGATTGTTCACAGCGCGCTGCCAGCTATTAGCACACAACAATAAGGGTCCCACAGTTTGGAGTCGCTTCCATTCAGTATATGTTGTGGTGCTGAAAATGAGTATGTCTGACATGAATTTGTGTTTCATTTGCGAAAAAACTGTGGTGAGTGGTGGGTGCAATGTGAAAAAGAAAGGACTGAGCACTCTTATGGATTGTAGTGCTAAACGCAGGGAGTTTGCTCACACCCGTTTTTTGAAAACGCTCAGTGAAGTGATGGTGCATGAAGCATGCTACAAGAAGTACATTAATGAGAGAATAATAGCAGCTAGCCTTTGACATCCTCAGGAACCAACAAGCGTGCTACGTCGGTCGCAGGAAAAAGGTCAGTTCAATTTGAAAGAGAAATGCTTCTTATGTGCAAAAGGGAATTCTGATGACTTTTTAACCAAGCAGTTAAGATTGCCATATGCCAAACGAAATTTTGTTGACAAAGTAATGAAATTGGAAGTGCACTCGACAGTATTAGAACAGGCTAAACGACGTGGTGATGAATTTGGTCAACAAGTGATAGAGCGGATTCAAAATGTAAATGATTTGGTGGGTGCAGATGGGTGGTACCACAGATTTTGCTACAGAAAGTTCTTTCACCGTGTTTCAGCTACTGGACAGAAATGAGGTTACTGACCTGCAACACAAGTAGATGAAGGCATGGAGGCTATATTTGCCTACCTGGAAACCAATACGGAAGAATGTCAGTTTTCTACGGACGATCTGTTAGAGCAAATACCCACATCACCACGTCCTGATATTCGAACTGTCAAAGCTCGCCTTTTCCAGAAATATGGTGACGATGTGGTGATAGCTGAAACAGCTTCAAAGCCAGCAGTTGTATGTTTCAAAAATGTTGGGCGCCAACTACTCATTGAAAATTGGTACACCAAAAGAAATTCAGATCCTCAGCAAGAAAGACTACAAATCGGTAAAGCAGCTGCAAATATCATATTAGACGATGTAAGATCAGTAGTGTACGATGTAAAACAGTACCCTCCCTCTGATAATTTTTTATATGATGTAGAGTCTGTCATACCAGAGTCTGTAAGATTGCTCTTTGAAACTATAATTTTGAAACACAAGCAGTCTCCCAGAAAATGGGGGGAAATATGTGTTTCTCTTGCTCATGCACTCATAAGTGCTGCGAGGCCACATTCATTTATTTCATCACTTTTGACTGCTATTAGTGCATACTTGTACCGAAAGTTTGGCTCAAAACATCTCATCCAGGTTTTGTGGTTTTCCACTGCATCTTACAAGTTTGACAGTGAATATATTCTGTTCACTCAAGCCTTTAGCGGATGTGATACAACATCCGCTTTTTTTGGTCAAGGAAAAATTAAGTGTTGCAATATTGTTGCGAAAAATGAACACCTAACCTCAGCGCTTTGCATGTTCAATAAACCACATGCTACCCGTGAAGAAATAGTAACAGCAGGAGAACAGTTTACTATCGCATTGTATAGTGGAGGTGTCAGCAGTTCCCACACACTAGACCATTTGCGGTACCAGCTATTCGCCAAGTCTGCCACAAAAAGTAAACTGAATCTTGCACGGTTGCTAGCTACACAAGATGCTGCACAACATCATTCGTTGCGGACTTACCAACAAGTCCAAAGTTGGATGGGAAAATGGAAACCTCCTGAGAAATGGGGCAGGAATCACAATCACCACGGTCCAATACCCGTTATAATGAGCCAAGATCCAGCACCTGAAGCACTTCTTTACATTGTTTCATGCTCATGCAAGCTGAACTGTGGCGGTGCGTGCTTCTGCAGAAAAGCGGGTTTGAAATGTTCTTCAATTTGCAAGAAATGTATTGGGGTCAACTGTGAAAACGTACCAAAATTTTTATATGAAGACAGTGAAGAAGATGTTATGGAGGATGTTGAGGAAACCACTGACGAAATCAACGAACTTGCTGAGGCTCACTCGCTGTTTAAAGAAGAGGTCAATCTGGGACCAAGTCTGCGTACAGACCCTAAATCCGTAACTCAAGGTATTTCTGATGACACTGAGAAACCTGGCCCATCAAAATGTTGGAAGTGATGGTCATATCTGTCTAAAGTGCGCTAAAGTGCGATATTACAGGTATTACACACCCAGAACTGTCAACGTTTTCTAGTAACTGACAATTCATTTTAAATGTAATAATGCTACTTATTTTTAATATCAGTTGTGTGGCTTTTATACACAGGAATAATTACCTACCTAATTAGGTTGCCTATTGCAGCTAATAATAGTTCAATTTCCTGAGACAATTTATTTTGTGTGTGTGTGTGTGTGTGTGTGTGTGTGTGTGTGTGTGTGTGTGTGTGTGTGTGTGTGGAAGTGAGGTGGTAAATTCCAACATATAACATGATGTATGATGTATTTATACTACACAAACAGAAACTGAAAAAATAGTGTCCAAAAATAAGGTATCTTGCCACTATGCTCAAAATTTGAAAAATTGGTAATTTTTGAGGCGCTGTAGCGCCTTAGATATTGGGAGTAGAAAAAAATGGCAAGAATAAAATTGGTAGAGAATTTTGTGCTCTTTAAAAAAGAAAATAGACGTTAAAGCGATAGGAGCAAAAAAACTGAGATATTTTGAAATAACTGAATAAAGGCCGAAATTTTCCAAGTTTTTTGACTGCAGAAAGTTTTCCCAAGCGAAATTTTGTTGGCAAAACTCGGTTTTATATTCTTTCCAACCATATGAACGAGTTGAAAAAATAAACTCTTCTACCCCACCTTTTGCAAGGTATATCTGCTATTTGACTGGACTAACATCTACGCCAGACAATATTCTGAGACATAAACTATACAGTCTTATCTAAAGAACAGGTGATCAATACAACTGAATAGGAACAAATTAGCCTCCGTGAGGTACTTTGCCGGTGCCAGCCCTTTAACTTTGATTAATAAGTTCGCTAAAAACATGCCCTAAAGTTAACAGATGGTTCCGATGGCTCTGAGCACTATGGGACTTAACTTCTGAGGTCATCAGACCCCTAGAACTTAGAACTACTTAAACCTAAGTAATCTACGGACATCACACACATCCATACCCGAGGCAGGATTCAAACCTGCGACCGTAACGGTCGCGCGGTTTGAGACTGTAGGACCTAGAACCGCTCGGCCACTCCGGCTGGCTAAAGTTAACATGACAAGAATTATCTCGGCGCGCATTTACACTTGGTAGCAGAGCACACAACACACATCAACGGCAGACAATATTCTGAGACATAAACTGCACAATCTTATCTAGAGAACAGGTGATCAATACAACTGAATAGAAACAAATTAGCCTCCATGAGTTACTTGGCCAGTGCCAGCCCTTAAACTATAGTTAATAAGTTCGCTAAAAATCACGCACTAAAGTTAAGATGACCAGAATTATCTCGGTGCTCATTTACACGCCAAACTACCAAATGAACTACAAGATATAATAGAGGACGTATCTGGGCGTGTCTTGAAACGTCAGAGCCGGACTTACTCATTACTCGTTGAACTTGAAGCTACGTCTTTAACCACACTTCATGTCGGTTGGTTGGGCGCAGCCACACTTTCTCAACTGCCGTCAAGGTAGTTAGTCACGACACCGAGGTAAGTGATCAAAAACTAAAACAATTCCAAAGGATTTTTAGTACACTGGCAAATTCAATTAAGCCGCGCGCAACCCACCGAAGCAACTCGGCGACTCCAATAGGCCGGCGTAGCTTATAACAGACTCGAAGGAGCTAGTCCTTCCGACCTCTAGGACAACCAAATCACCATGGGAGATGGATCTGCCCTCACAACTCAACACGCCGTAGCCGCTGGCCCTGCTCCTTCGTTGTCCGACTCGTCCTCTTGCCGTCCTGCCTACGTACTCAGTCCCACGTGACTCTCGCTCACCGCCGATGCCGACACACCTCCCCAGCAGAGCGCACGCGCTGCCGTTAAATCCGCGCCGCCAAAGATGAGCAGAAGACAAGTAAGCATCGAAGTCGGCTCAAAGATCAAAATGACGATCAATGGACACTGGTGCCAGAAAAGCATCAGCTCAACGACTTAGATAAGTCACCAATGAACTACACTGGGAAATAGAATTAAAGGATTATTTTTTCGAAACTCCGTAATTGTGTCCCACTCCGACGCATAAGTTTGGCTTAAAGGTGCCTACAACCTTTCTCTGTAATAGCGGAAAACCTGACGCCCTGCGACTTCGGCCCCGGGCCTGGCGACGCGTCAGACAGCAAGATGTGAGTTAATAATATCACATTGGCGCCAAATTTCACCACAATTCTGCCCAACTCCATCGTGGACGTGACACACGATGGGGAGGACGTCGCAGCCCCTCTTACCTACATTCGGCCCCTTCTTTTCATGCCTCGGCAAAGGTAGTCACAACTATGACGCCCAGAGTTGAAATGACACGGTTTTATTATGGGTGATCGAGGAAAACGTTTCAGACATACCATCGTCCAGAATCGAAACGAAAGGCGTCACGAGGTTGCGTAAAGGGCGTCAATGGATTCACCCCTTTCCTTGGGACCTAGATTCCCACCCAATTAACAGTCGAAAACGACAGTGCGCATCGAGATGAGCAAAAGGGAGAAATTCCTCACGACCTTTAACGCTGCTGACACCCTTGGGCGTTTCTACCCTTCTCTATGGACGTTGTGGGTCTGTATCCTCATTTAATGTGATCCCACCCCTTTGCAGTGCAATGCGACAGCAATTTTTAATCTGGTGCACACGGTGAACCACTAGGGACCGTTAAAAACCATTCGACGTAACTTCAATGTAACCCAAAGAAGCGAATGCTCCTTCTGTTTTTCCAGTGTCCCTGTTTCTCGCATTCCTGTGGCGTAGTCAAGGAGGGGTGCGAGAGTGGCGCATGCGTGACTAAAACGGCAAAATCCTTGGTGGCACCCACCCACTTTATTGAGAATTTAAAAAATGAACATTACAAAGAAAACCTGCAAAGTAACCCAAGGCGCCTACAGGTAGGCAACCACTTGACACACCTTCGAGTTCAGTTGCCTGCCTGCAGACTTCTAGGAGCATTTCATAGGTTTTCTCTGTAAAGGCTCAACTTCATTCGAAATGTAATCATGGTTCTTCCGTCATTCAGTTGCGTGTTCACATTCACCCATCTCAATGCGCTGATTTCGTACAGCCGATAGACACGTACTCACACCACTTCATAGTCACCACTTATGTCAGCGACTGGACACGGCTGGCTGGTACGAGTTCGACTTAGTCTGCAGCACTGAACAGCTCTTTTGAAGGGTGACTACTGCACTGCTCGAAAGAATTATGGGAACACTTGTATCACCGTCCGGAATGTTAA
This sequence comes from Schistocerca americana, assembly GCF_021461395.2. Classification (NCBI taxonomy): domain Eukaryota; kingdom Metazoa; phylum Arthropoda; class Insecta; order Orthoptera; family Acrididae; genus Schistocerca; species Schistocerca americana. The sequence continues at coordinate 749,120,241 of NC_060121.1, read as the reverse complement.
ATCCATTTAGATACTCTTGGAACGGTAGTCTTGTGTCATAGCCTGAGATCTTCGCTTTAAATATATACAACAACGAAAGTTATTCGTCATCTATACGCTGTGTTATGTATTACAGCATCAAGTGGTCCCTCAGAAGGTGGTGAGTACCGCTGTCCCAGCGTTCTCCACTGACGTACACAGAAGGCAGTTTTTATTTGTGGGCATTGTATTCAACCAAGCACACGCAATGCGACATCTTAATGCAGTGTAAGTTGCAAAGGTAGCCTGTTTGATCCAAGGAAGGGTTACCTGTGACGTTGTTTCAGAAGCCAATGTCTCTCCACCTGTTTTTCCAGTGTCGTGGAGAAGCTACAGAGAGACGGATCAACATATAAGATCGATGACGTATTACAGTCGTACATAAAGACCGATACCTGTCCGTCTTGCGGCGTCGTACAGCTACCGAAAGAACATTGAAAGACGATCTCAGAGGCGCCATTGGAGTATCCGTGGCCGATCAGACTGTAACAAACGGATTTCGACAAAATAAAGAACACGAACCATCACAGCCGTATCAAAGAAATTTATTTCAAACGATTGGTTTCAGCGCAACACTTTCGCCATCTTCCGGTCCATCATAAAGCGAAATAGTATTTTCATTCCTTGGCCCATGTATCGTAGAAGCTGTATAACACTAGTTGTGGGTATCATGTATCAGGAGCGTATACTGTACAACGTATTGTCACCACTGTGACCAGATTGGCATCTCTATTTATATCATCAGAGCTGTCGCATGTCAGAGAGAATGGTGGGCTTTAACAAATTGCGAGAAAGGACCGTAAATCCCAAACATTCTGTTTGAGTACGCCCCCTTACACAACAACATCTTAGAGCTCGACCTCAGTTCCACCGCTGCCTTGTCAACTGTGAGCTTCCTCGCTGGCGAAACGTGTTATTCACAGACGAGTCCAGATTTCCTCTGATGCTAGGTGATGGTCGTTTTCGTGTGGACCACGCAGTGGCTGCTGCATACAGTAGTGGGCCTGAATTACTTTGGACGCACGGTAATACCATGGCCCATGTGGTGGGCGTCACCAGGGAGTCTTGCGAAGCCCAGACGTCGAAGTAATAGAATGACCTACTTTAGGTTCCAATCTAAAGCCCATCGAGCGTGTGTAAGACATGCTTGAAAAAAGTGTTCTTGGTCGCACTGTTCTACCACAGACTCTCCAAGCGAGTCTTTCAGCGACTCTCATTGAAGAGCGATAACGGACAGCACTGGGTGACCTCAGTAGACCTCTACGGAGCATATAATCTATGTGGCGCCTCTGATAAACCCTCACGGAGGGCGTGCACTTTACTGAAGCTCTCAGAATCCAATGAAAATTACCAAGGATGACGGGAAGATTGTTCTAATTTTGTTTTAGACATCTGTTAAACACTTCGGTTCTTGTTATGTGAGTGAACGAAGATGTAAAGATGTTTTGTTCTGTACTTAATCTGTGAAAGGTAACATTCGCAGTCCTCAATTTCTGCTCAATGGAGTACGGCAGACGCCCAAACTCATGCTTCCCTGATTCTTTTGAGCAGCGTATTTTGTCGAGAGAGATTACATACGGTAATTACGCAGCAAAACGGACGTTACGAACGCTGTGGAATTCCGTGCTCCCATTTTATGCCAGGAATGCACTCGGTGTATGGCTCCGCAAGGTAGCTTTCTCTTGTCGAGTTGTTTGCGGGACGAGACTGAGCGACCGGCAGAAAAAGCCGCCGCATCCGAGCGGCGCACGACACGGCGGCAACCTTGCCCGGGGATGTCGAGTGGCGGCGCCGCCGGATGCAGTTGGAACCGACAAGGGCAACGCCCCGGCCGCTCTTCCGCCGGCGCCGCTGCAGCCTTCCCAGAACGGCGGGAAAGCTGCTGTCCACCAGCAAGAACGGCGCGCAAGGTCTTTGAGGCGTGCCGTATCGGAAACATTTCTCCAACGGCTACCGTTCGAGTGAACTGAAACCAGCCAGTTGTGGATTATCTCCGTCATCGAATCTGATGGTGTATGAAAGAAGAGCAATAAAAATAATTTTCTTTTTTAGTGTAAGAAAAATGCTGGATATTAAAAGCCTCCTACTACTTTTTCGTGACCAACAATGAGTATATAAGATATGTGAGCTCAGCAAACGCCCGGAAAACATTCCACTTTTATACGAAATTTTGACTCAAGAGTGATTAATAACGCTACTTCACCCCTGTTTAGTTGAAATATTCAGGAGTAGAAGATGATTTCTGTTGGGTCTTGCCCACTCATATCGTATAGGGTCTACATCTACATCTACATCCATACTCCGCAAGCCACCTGACGGTGTGTGGCGGAGGGTACTTTGAGTACCTCTATCGGTTCTCCCTTCTATTCCAGTCTCGTATTGTTCGTGAAAAGAAAGATTGTCGGTATGCCTCTGTGTGGGCTCGAATCTCTCTGAATTTATCCTCATGGTCTCTTCGTGAGATATACGTAGGCGGGAGCAATATACTGCTTGACTCCTCGGTGAAGGTATGTTCTCGAAACTTCAACAAAATCTCGTACCTAGCTACTGAGCGTCTCTCCTGCAGAGTCTTCCACTGGAGTTTATCTATCATCTCCGTAACGCTTTCGCGATTACTAAGTGATCCTATAACGAAGCGCGCTGCTCTCCGTTGGTTCTTCTCTCTCTCTTCTATCAACACTATCTGGCACGGATCCCACACCGGTGAGCAGTATTCAAGCAGTGGGTGAACAAGTGTACTGTAGCCTACTTCCTTTGTTTTCGGATTGCATTTCCTTAGGATTCTTCCAATGAATCTCAGTCTGGCATCTGCTTTATCGACGATTAATTTTATATGATCATACCATTTTAAAACATTCCTAATGCCTACTCCCAGATAATTTATGCAATTAACTGCTTCCAGTTGCTGACCTGCTATATTCTAGCTAAATGATAAAGGATCTTTCATTCTATGTATTCGCAACACGTTACACTTGCCTACAGTGAGATTTAACTGCCATTCCCTGCACCATGCGTCAATTCGTTGCAGATCCTCCTGCATTTCATTACAATTTCCCATTGTTACAAACTCTCGATATACTACAGCATCATCCGCAAAAAGCCTCAGTGAAATTCCGATGTCATCCACAAGGTCATTTAAGTATATTGTGAATAACCGCGGTCCTACGACGCTCCCCGGCGACACACCTGCAATCACTCTTACTTCGGAAGACTTCTCTCCATTGAGAATGACCACTAAGGGATGCTGTGTTCTCCGAATGCTGTACAACAATTCAAACAAATAACATTAGTAGTGTTATTTCAATAAAGCAAATTTGGCAATACTTAACTTTGGAATCACAATGGTGTGGCAAACGATAGGCGACATGTAAACAAGTAATGATCTTCGCTTTAGACAAGGTCCATGTAAGATCGACACACTGTTTGTGGATCACAACTAACTGGTCTTGTAACACTCTCTGCTAGGCCGTGCTACGTGCTCTCGGAGTACGATCCACTAATTTCCGCTAATGTCCGTATACTGAGCCGATCTGAGCGGTCCTGGCTGGCAGGAGCGGCGCTTATCTTGTAAGTAGGCTGTTTAGGTTTTCTTATTGGTAACGCCACCGCCACCTAGCGCTCTGTATGAAAATCACTGGCTGTGTTGTGTGCAGTCTGTGGCTAGTTTGCATTGTTGTCTGCCATTGTAGTGTTGGGCAGATGGATGCGAACAGCGCGTAGCGTTGCGCAGTTGGAGGTGAGCCGCCCGCAGTGGTGGATGTGGGGAAGTGAGATGCCGGACTTTTGAGAGCGGATGATCTGGACGTGTGTCTATCAGAGACAGTACATTTGTAAGACTGGATGTCATGAACTGCTACACAAGGTGAGTCACCTAACATTACCGCTGGATATATTTCGTAAACCACATCAAATACTGAAGAATCGATTCCACCGACCGAACGTGAGGAGAGGGGCTAGTGTAACTGGTTAATACAAACCATAAAAAAATGCGCGGAAGTATGTTTTTTAACACAAACCTACGTTTTTTTAAATGGAACCCCGTTAGTTTTGTTAGCACATCTGAACATATAAACAAACACGTAATCAGTGCCGTTTGTTGCATTGTAAAATGTTAATTACATCCGGAGATATTGTAACCTAAAGTTGACGCTTGAGTACCACTCCTCCGCTGTTCGATCGTGTGTATCGGAGAGCACCGAATTACGAAGGGATCCAAAGGGAACGGTGATGGACCTTAGGTACAGAAGAGACTGGAACAGCACATTACGTCCACATGCTAACGCCTTTTTATTGGTCTTTTCCACTGAGGAAGCATAATGCCCATCCACAACAGAACAGAAAATATAAAAGTCTCTTCGAACGAAGTCTGGAGCAACACGAGGACCTGGAGTCCTTGGACACTGACTTACCTGGCTGTAAAAGCATGTAAAAAATTTAAAGTATTTCCACTGAGACAGTTCTTTTTCTTTTTACTAATAATAATGCCAAAGTCAGAACCCACGTAATAATTTGTTCTCCAATCAAACACTGTCTCAAATATGAATATAAGAACACGCGTGAAAAGTTAAAAATCAAGCAAACTTCACAAATAGCTGGGGGATGAAAACGAATCAAAGTTTCTGTAGTGAAATTCCTGGCTTTAATAAGAAACTAAATAAGGAAGACAAACAAAAAAAAAACACAGTTCATAAAGCTTTTATTTAGCAATAATTCGTCGACAGCTGCACTTCTTATATTTGGTGGCTAATTTCATACCTTACAGGTTCATTTTCAAGTCGGTCCTACTGAGGCTTCAAACACGTTCATTTCAGTTTTAATAGGCCAGACTTGAAAACGAAACTGTAAAGCTTGAAACTAATCGCCAAATATAAGTACTGCAACTGCTGACAGATTCGTTAATAATTACTTTATGGTATTTAATAAAATTACTGGTTCCCTGTCAATAAAATGTTGAAACTGAAAAAAAGACATTGTTGCTCGCTGATGGACCAGATGGTGTACAACTTCACGATATATGAGAATCAGAACAATAGAAACTCCATACGCTATGTAGTACTCTGAGAATTATTAAAACAGTAAGAATATAACAAACGCCGTATGCAGTCTTACGAATGGTCAGCTGAAATACCGATAATGTGCTGCGAGCATGAACAAAGATCTATTTTTGGACAATGGAAGTTAAGGTTGAGCCTGACTGAAGGCACATCAGTAGTGCTGAAATCGTTGCAAACAAAATATTACGTCTCGCTTCGCGAGCGTTGCCACGGCTCCAACATAATCCTTGTACAATGGGCACTCAAGTGTAAACGAGACAGATGGACCGAAGTAAGTAACCTGTTTATATCAAAAGTAATCGTCATAGCTCTTAATACATTTATCCCACTGTGAGATGACAGTGTCAATTCCCTCATGGGAAAATGTTTGCGGGTTCCTGCGGAAACATGATTGTACCCGGGCATGCACACCTTCGTGTGAAGCAAATCAATGGTACTATATTTCTTCAGGACTCCAAAAACAACGTAAATCGCATCAGAAGAGATCAAGACTGTGTGAAAGGTGTTTAAGGGCCTACCAGCGGAACTTCTGCAGCGTAGTCGAAACAACCTGTGCAGCAAACGGTTGGGCAGAAACCAGAAAACCAATGTAGACTTTATAAATGTGCATATATATGTAAACAGCCGTCTGAGAATGAACCTATCGCTTCGAAATCGGTAACGGAGATATTTGTACAAATAAACAGCCTTGTCAATTGTGGCGTGCAGCTGTTTTCTTCTTTACAAGAATCAACCTGTTTTCCCTCACGTCATCAGGCAAAGATTGTAGTATGCTTAGCAGTCGAGAAACCGGCTACAGAATGTCTTTGAAACAGTTTGGCCATTCGCAATTCGCCTAAAAACGAAATACTTTAAATGTGACTTTTAATGAACAGCTTTCAAAATTGGAAAATTCGTTTATTATATCATCTAGGCTGCTATTTTACACGATGAGTAAGTCAGTCAGAAAATGTTTCTGTTAGAGGGCGCTGCTGTAGCGCACATGCAGTGTAGCGCGACTCCGATGCGGGTGTATGAGAACCAACATGTAGGCAAGGGATTAGTGCGGCCTTCGTGTCTTTGTGACGCACGTGCGTAAAATGCGTAAACGTGAACTGTGGCGACACTATTACCAAAAGCGTCCATACAGGACCAACGTGCTGTTATTCTTTCCATGACTATTGAAAGACAAAAACCGGTAGACATCCGTCTGAGAACAATATGTTTATGGGACAACATGTCTATCGACAACCACCTGTGGGACGGTGCCACAGGGGTGCTGCTGCTGCATCATGATAACGCACGTCCCCATGTGGCAAATATTGCAACGCAGAAGCTACGCCAATTCAAGTGGAAGACACTGGAGGACCCGCCCTATTCCCCTGATCTCTTCCCATGCGGTTATCACACATTCGTCCCCTTAAAAAAAGGCATTGAAGCGTCGAAGAATCATGTTGGACGAGGATATGCAACATGCCGTTACGGACTTCTTCATGCAGCAAGACAGAATGTTTTACCAAACAGGTATCTCGAACCTTCTTCGTAGGAGGGCTGAGCGCCTTAATGCTCATGTAGATTTTGCTTGATTGGAATACAGACTTGGGGCAGTACGCCCTTCGAACGGAAGCTGTTTGGTCGCTCCTTACAGGGTGAACATAAAATTTATATCAAAGATTGGTTCTGATGCATGTTTGTATCTTTTGGACTTGCTCCTCGGTTCCTCCTCAGAAATATAACGCGTGAAACAGTTGACTTCGTTCTTTATTAAGTATTGGATTATGAAACCGAAGAGCTAATGCACATATGAATAGATGAATAACATGTAAGTTATAACAAATGATACACACACAGACAGAGACACAGAGAGAGACAGACAGAGAAAGAGAGAGATAGACACACAAACACACACACACACACACACACACACACACACACAGAGAGAGAGAGAGAGAGAGAGAGAGAGAGAGAGAGAGAGAGAGAGCGAGAGAGAGAGAGAGAGAGAGACAGAGACAGAGAGAGAGAGAGACCACAAGCAAGTACTGTACACGCGGTCTCAGTTCACATGAACAAAGCGAAATCGGTACTGAAAAAGAGGGCACTTCATTCGTAGCCAAGTTCAAGACCAGACTGATTTATAAATAATGACGGAAGCTTGTGTTGCAGTGGAACGATAACTACATGATAGTGTAGGTGTTAGATATGTCTGTGAACTTCTGTTTTTTTGCTGTCAGTAACCTGTTTCATAGACACACATTCTCGTCCTCGTGCCTGCATAATCAACCTAGCTTTAGGAACTCGGGCACGAGCTTGCCGTTACTAAGATAACAGACGAAAATAAGATAACATGGAAAGGTGATAACTCCGTCGAAAACCCTGTTACGTCCAGTATGTTCATCCGCGTCCTGTGATTAATGATCCATTGCGAGCCCTGGATTGTAGAGAACAGATAAGATAATTTGTTTTCATAAGCTTTAATATTGTAATATATGTTTATTGAAGGCAAAAATATTCAGCACTGGCTGTCGTAACTGGGATTATAATATCGTTTTAATTCTTTTTCTGCTGCGCAGCTTCAGCCACCTACTTGGAAGTGGTGTGTCACAACTATTCAAGGACCGCTTGGTATCATGTTGATTATGTGAAAGCTCTGGTAGCCTAGTTGAATTTTAACATTGTAAGAAAAATATTTTTATCATAACCCAAATACACTATCTGATCAAAAGCATCGGGACGCCGCTCGTAATCTGGAACTGACCACTAGATGTCACAAGAGGCAGACGCGCCAATATAAAAGGAGCTTTTGAAACAAGATTCAAGGAACACCTTGATGCCCTACGTCTGAAAAACCTAAGCAAATCTGCTTTTGCCACCCATCTTGCAGAAAACAATGATACAGTTGAGAATATAGAAAACAATCTGCAGATATTACACCTCAAAGACAAAGGTTTCACATTGAATCTCCTAGAGGAGATTGAGATTCATACACATAAAAATAGGTTCCCTGACCTCATTTTGAATGAACAGAGTCAGTTAACACCCCTTCCTTAATAACTTTGAAGAAGCTTTCATTTTTTTAAAATAACTTAAGCCTAATATTATACAGGCTCCAAAAACTGCTTATATGTCATTGAAAGAAAAAAAAATTGCATAATGAAAACGTGCATCGCATTTTATGTCATATATTAGAATTTATCTCCTACTATTGTAACAACTAATTAGTAACACACAGTAATTCTGTACTACATATAATGTTTGTAATCTTATTTGTATGTAATTTTATTTATTCCGTTTTAGATTAATTTCATACAATAGCAAAGAGATATTTTACTGTACCCATATCGACTATACAGCATCTGTAAGTTAACATCGTTATGACTGTAAGCTCTTTGCAAATATTGTTCTCGTTTGTAATGTGAAGCTGGGCCACATTTTGTAAACGTTATTCGTGTGTGCTGCGTGTGTAATTAAGATGATGAGGTTGGACGTGACGTCCTTTGACTGGAATAGCACTCACATAGTGCATATTGAAAAGTGTATTAAGCTTGCGTTCGAAAACATAAACGCACGAATATTTTGTCAGGCAGAACTAAACAGCTCGTAAGTACACTAACCTGCAAGTTTACTAATGTTTATAAAAACCATCTCATGAACAATTAGATCTTGTAAAAGAAGTAAATCTTTCGTAGAAATACCATTACCGATATGACAACAAAAATATTTCTTTCCTTTCCCAGTGCAGCAAACGAATAACACAAACAAAACTGGGTCCAACTAAGAATGCTTGTAATCTGCCATCTGAAGATGGATTTGTAAAGAAAAATCCGAAACCGGTCATGGTCTGAAGATAATAAACCTTCTTAAACCATACATGTGGCTGGTAGCTGTTTTTTATATAAATTATAAACCTTAAACAGCTTATGGTTAAAATGCATTATGTAAAAAAGCTTCGAACGTCGGCTACTCGTTTCATGTCAACTGAGTAACAATTCAGAGGCGTTTAAACACATTTAAAGTACCCAATTTGAATGTTGGCGGTGTGATTGTGAAATGGAAGCACGAAGGAACAACCAAAGCTAAACACTGACGGACATGGACCGTCGAATACTGCGGAAGGTGGCTGTAGAAATCGTATGAAATCAGCGGGAAGAATTACCAATGAGTTCCAACATGTTACCGGAAGTCCAGTTAGCACGTTGACTATGCATAGTGAGTTACAAAGAATAGGGTACAAAGTGGAGCAGCTCCTCATAGGCCACACATTTCTGTAGTCAGTGTTAAGTGACATTTGAGGTAGTGTGGGGGCGATACCACTAGACACTGGATGATTAGGAATGACTGGTTTGGAGTGATGAAGTACACTACACCCAGTGGAAATTCGATGGAAGCTTTTTTGTTTTGATGAATGTCTGGAGAACGTTACTACCTGCCACTTCCACAAACAACTCGAACAATATTAAATCCAGTCACTGTGAAACAACAAGAACGAATCACATGTCGACACACACAGGGAACCCAGAAGCAGTCGGCGACCAACTACACGTTGTCCGGTGAGACGACCGACCGAACGACCAACCAAAGTCGTTCACACTCAAGTAGTGTGTGTCGGCAACGATCGGACGAGTCATGGCTGTCCGGACTTTAATGCTGCTCCGTCCCGACTCCCTCGAACGACCAACCAACGGACCTCCGCGCTCAAGTCTACTTCCATCTGACGGTACGTGTGTGTCCACAGGGGTCGGGCGAGTACTGGCTGTGCAGACCACACAGCAGCTCCATCCCCGACTGAGCTCCCGACACACGACGACCTGGAAATACTAGCGGTCGCTCCAAAGATAATGCGACAGTGCTGCTGCCACTCACGCCCAGGGAAGCCAGTAACTTTGTGACACCAGTAAATCGAATAAGAAACGAGGCTACAAAACCGTAAAGACGAGATGACGTGAACACGAGCCGCGCACGGCTCACCCACTTACGAAACTTTACACAACTACCGAAGCTAAATGTTTGCGTAGGAAGTCAGCATAGCATGTACGCACTGTGATGTGTTATTACAGTTTTGGTTTAGCAAGATTACGTATGGAACCGTCGATAATAACAAGATGAGATATAGAACAATTGGTTACTCAGCCTCCACAGTAAGAACTGTACATGCGATTCGGCGGGAAAAAGCTTCAGCAATATCGTTGCCCGAAGACTGGTGAGCTACTCTAAAGACGTCAGGACATATACTGCATTATAACAGCAGATAATGGTTCCACACGTTCTAATATACTTATATTCAGCGTATACGGCAGTGCAACCAATCCTACACATGATTAATGCTATGTTGAACTCGAGAGGAGCTTTCAATTATGAAAATCCTATGATGGAGTCTAGGTCAGAACAGCTGTTGACATTATCTAAAGAGCAAGTGACTGTAGTCAGGGCCACGTGGTCTGGTTTGAATCGGACGGTAGATTCAATAGCTAAAAACGAGCAATTGCTGAAAAACGGAATGAAGGAACTGGAACATTTCATCACATACTCTCTGAGAACTACAAATATGGGTCGAAGAAGAATTGGAGCATTCATGAGGATCAGTGAACAACTCCTGCATTTATAAACCACTTTTAGTGAATTATGTGAGGCCATGAACAAGTAGTGAAGGCAATTGTTCACGCACTAAAAGAAATTTTTACACTACATATAGAAAATCCAGTACAGTTAGTTGAACACCTAAGGCTGGTCCAAGCCTAATTAAGAGGTGTAAGGTTCCCAATAACTCTATGGAAGAATATGGATATATACTACGGAAAGTCATGAAACTAGATGTATTTGTAACCAGTAATGTGATAGGCTACGTAATTGACACCCCATTACATGAGAATAAGGAGTTCGATCTACATAAAATGTTACATTTACCAGTCCAACCGACGACTGCCAAAGAACCACGTGTATACACAAGCAGAGACGGGGATGGTACATATTAGCAGATAGCCACGTTCTTGCTCGTTTTGATGAGGCAAAGTTATCAAAAAAGGTTCAAATGGCTCTGTGCACTATGGGACTTAACATCTTAGGTCAGCAGTCCCCTTGAACTTAGAACTACTTAAACCTAACCAACCTAAGGACATCACACACATCCATGCCCGACGCAGGATTCGAACCTGCGACTGTAGCGGTCCCGCGGTTCCGGACTGAAGCGCCTAGAACCGCACGGCCACCGAGGCCGGCTAAAGTTATCAACTGATATATGAAAAAGGACAAAAAAAAGAAAACAGAGAACTAAATGAAGTAATAATTTCAATATACTGACCAAGAAGACTGTGAAGTGAGGTTATTACCAGATAACTACTAACAAAATAGCTACATAAGGATAATGATTCCATTAGATAGAAGTCTATGGGCAAACTTAAGAGACAATGAATACTTGTATACAGTTCCTAGAGAAAATACAGGCCACTATTGTGTAGTACGTACGAACGCAGAACACACACGCACGCACACGCACACACACACACACACACACACACACACACACACACACACACACATACATATGAACTTGGTGGAGGCAACTGTTTGTCTCTTTGTGTGAGCATAACTGTAGTGAGTTCAGCAATGACACTTAGATTGCTTGAGTGAGCATGAGAGAGAGAGAGAGAGAGAGAGAGAGAGAGAGCGAGAGAGAGAGAGAGAGAGACGTAATGTTGATTTATGAGGGACATCTTAGAGAACCAGGTGACGTAGTAATCATAAAAAAAACAGTCGATAATGCATAAAATGTATATGCTTCCTTTCAGGGTAGTATAAGCAAGGCATCAAACATTTTTATTGTGTTAATGGCATTTTGTGTAGTACACGATAGTTTAGTTCTTAATGTAGTATTTAGTTACATGTCAAGGCGTAAGTGGAATAACTTCCTAGAGAACTTCTTGGCAGCCATGTATACATGTACGTGAAGAGCCGGCGGCCAGGATGTCCCCCATAGATAACACATCGGACATATTTGGGAGTGAGTCATTATGTGATGGTCGGTCCAGGCCCCAGCACGGCTACCACTTGTGAAAACGCCAAGTACGGCAGGGATCAAAGCCACACTCACGACAGGAAGCAATCACCTACGATTTTTGCGTATTACACGGAAATGAAGGTGATCAAATGTAGACAGAATGTCCCAGAAACATAACGAAGCAAGTTGTATTAAGCCAGGTCCAAGTGAAACAAAATGATTTTATTGAAGAGTATAAAGCGAAAGCTATAGTAGGGAAGTGGCAGAGTAACGAAGTATCCAGGAGGAGCTAGCAACATTGATTGACAGCAGTCGCTACTGATGGACAGTAGGACGTCATCCATATGACAAAACTGGTAGATGAGTGTCAATTAAATAAGGTTTTATTTATATTTCCTTGCATGGTGTTGAACAGAGACAGCTCCGTCTTTGTCACAAACAGCAGTGTAGCGGATTACATTTGCTATTAGAAACAGGTACCTGCATTGTTCTTGTCTCCTGAGAATTAGACCAAGTGGCCATTGATTCGGTAGATGGCAGAACAAGTTGAAACGACTACACTTGTGTGTGACCTAGGAACCCCAAAAGTTGCATTTAATAGTGTCCAGAACAAGAGGTCAGATGTCTCTTGTCTCTTGACAACGGAAAGCCGATGTGTGATAGATGAGAAGGGTTTCAACAGTAGAAAGTTGGTATCCATTGCGGATTATGTATGTATGTTAAGAGATTTTTTGGTCAGACACCTAGCATATAAATATATCTAACTTTAAATAAACCTTTTTAAAAAGTTCATATCAGTTTGCTACTTTGGCAGATCACCAACTCTGTCAGAGGTCCTCCTATGTCCCCAACACCAACCCTAAGCAACCAAGGAGTTTCTGCTCCGAGTTTCGACTCCGCTATAGAGATTAATTAGGGGAAACAGAATCGAATGATATTGCCATTAACGTCCTGATTGCGCCACGAAGGCCACAGCGACTTTACATTAGTAGCTTGGATCTGTGCCGGAGTGCGATATTCTAAGCTGCCCTGTAGAACTGGCGTGTTGTGCGGAGAGTATCAGAATGCAATTCTGGGTATACTTGCGACTGGAAATGGCTGAGTAGAGAGAGAGGGGAGGAGAAGATGGATAGTGGGAGGAAAAGGATTACATGGGCTGAGAAAGAGGGGAGGAGGAGAATATGGATAGAGAGCTCAGCGTGAAACGCATCTAGCTGTAGCCATCTTGCCGTTTTATTTTTAATAAGCCCTTAAATTAAGTTCGTAATGTGATAAGCAGAAGTCCTGTTGTTGAAGTAATACATGCGAAATGTGCATTTCATTCGTATGTGGGCACGAATGATCGTTGCCGAGGTCCTTATTTTCTGTTTTGTGTGTTTTTTTTCTGTAGCGAGTCTGTATGTGGTTACTGGTCATAGCAGCCGAGCCGTGATCTAGGCGATTCTGTTAGGATGAAAAGAGGAGCAGTTAGGACTGCGGGCTTTCAATTGGACTTGACCTTGGATGCTGCGTTAGGCATTGACTGACTACTGTGTCGTCCAGTCTGCTCACTTGGGCGGACGGCAAGCGCCATTTGAGGGGATTAACGTTTCGGTGAACCGTGATGCCGAGCTAGAGTGGTCCTCTTATAGTCAAAAAGCACATCTGCGAAGCTGTGACATTTATCAGCGGCGTGTCTCACGATTGCAGTTCACAACACACAAACTGGGGCTGTGAACATCGAGTGAGTCCAGTCTACCCAGCACAGTAAGATCGTTTCGCATCGTGGGAAACGCACAGCGCCACCGTTAAGGTAAAACTTTATGGTCCACTGACGACTTGCTGGTACCTTTATTTATGGACATTCCACGTGGAGTTCGGACACAGAAACCAAGATGCGTTCTGTTTGGTCAGCGTTTGCGAACTTAAGAAGCATAATTCTGCCATTTACAGCCAGTGAGAGCAAAGGTGCTGCTGAGTCCAAGTAATAACTTCATTCAAGAGTAATGATTCTAGATTTTCTTGACTCACTTTTCTACATATTACGAGTCGTCACTTAATATTCGACTCTGGGATTCGACAGGAGGCTTTCAAGTTTCGTCAAGACCTTCACCTAAGGTTCGACAGTAGGCTTCTAAGATTCGTCATTCGGGTTAGGGTTTCGGGTCTGGACAATCCAACTCCGACATTCGAGAGATATACGACGGCCTTCTGAAATCCACGAACCTGCTGCAACGCCACAAAAATTGTAAGATAACGCAGCAATGAAGCGAGTCAGTAACACTGACGTGGGAATAGGCGCATTTCTATGCTCCACATAACTAGGAACTTAGGTCGATCACACATCTTGTTGATGCCCTGGGCATAGCATAACTATTTGGTATTCATGCATGTTTGACACCTACACTTCCTGAAATCAGCACAATCACCAGGACCAATGCAACAATGCTTTGGTATTGAGTTAGATATATAGTGAGTTTATTACAATAGTTTCTCCACTCCTCTCTGCGCTACTCAATCAAATATCATAAGGGACTAATTTGTAGGGATTCAGATTCTGTCCTGCACTCATCTACAGTTTGTGAGATAGTCAATGAGATAATCTTATTTGTATTTTCACGTTTTGTGCTGTTTTACAAATGGTCAAATTTTGTCAATAAATAAAGATTTTACAATGAAAGACGCGAGGTGCATTGAACAGATAGTAGTAAGAAGGTGAACTATTCATGCATCAGATAGTAAGTAGTGTAAAACTAAGCAGGTGTCAAACTAAGGAGGTCAACTACTCATGCATCAATTACACTAAACCGCCAATGAAACTGGTATAGGTATGCGTATTCAGATACAGAGATACTTAAACAGGCAGTGAACGTGATGTTATAGTCGGCACACAAGCGACGCAGCATCTCCGACGTGGCGATGAAGTGGGGCTTTGCCCGTACGACCATTTCACAAGTGTACCATGAATATCAGGAATGCGGTAAAACATATAATCTTCGGAGTCGCTGCTGCCTTAAAAATATCCTGCGAGAACGGGACCGACGACGACTGAAAAGAATCGTTCAATATCAAAGAAGTACAGCCCTTCCGCAAATTGCTGCAGATTTCAATGCTGGGCCATCAACAAGCGTCAGCGTGCAAACCATACAACATCATTGATATGGGATTTCGGAGCCAAAGACCTACTCGTGAATGCACGACACAAAGTTTTACGTCTCGCCTGGGCCCGTCAACACCAACATTGGACTGTTGATGACTGGAAAGCTATTGCCTGGTCGGACGAGTCTCGTTTCAAATTGTATCGAGCGGATGTACGTGCATGGGTATCGTGACAACCTCATGAATCTATAGACACTGCATGTTGGCAGGGGACTGTTCACGTTGGTGGAAGCTTTGTAATGGTGTGGGGCATATGCAGTTGGAGTGATGTGGGGCCGTGATACGTCTAGATACGACTGCGACAGGTGACACGTGCGTAAGCATTCTGTCTGGTCACCTGCATCCATTCAAGTCCACTGTGCATTCCGACGGACTTGGACAATTCCATGAGGACACTGCGACAACCCACACGTCCAGAATTGCTACAGAGCGGCTCCAGGTACACACATCTGAGTTTGACCGCCAAATTCCCCACACATGTACATTATTGAGCATATCTGTGATGCCTCGCAACTCCACCCTCTCGTACTCTTACGGATTTATGGACAGCTTTGCAAAATTCATGATGTCAGTTCCCTCCAGCACTACTTCAGACATTAATGGTGTCCATATCATGTCATGTTGCGACACTTCTGCGTGCTCACGGGGCCGTAGATGATATTAGGAAGATGTATCTGTTTCTTTGACTCTTCGCTTTATTAATATTAGCATTTACGTATGATCTCATTTCGGATGTCGGAGCTCGTTATTTCGGTCGCTACAAGGCACAAAATGTATCTGTCAATTTTTTCGGCCTACCAAAGGTTAACTGCATCTCGGCCGGCTTGCCATAACTTCGTAGATCCTCCTCCGGTGGCCACCAGAGAAGGCGTTCGCTTTCTACAGCCGGCGGCGGCCTGGCTTCCATATTATGTGTGCTGTGGAACTCAAACATTCAGTCGGAGCGGACGGCGAAGACAGTAATTGTTTACTTATTCAAAAGTAACTACAGGTTATGAGATTTTGGAATAGCATTGGCACCACATACTCCAAACAGCTCGATCTCACTGACAGTTGCAACGACGAAAGACAATGATGTATGCAAACGGAGAAATTGGTGAAGCTTGGCAATGTCAGGGAGGAGACGGCGCTTGTGATGAATTTACAAATTTATTTAAATGAAATTTTATTTTTAACTGCAATTTTTCCCTATGCAATTAAAGTACGGAAATTATTTTCGGTTGTTTTCTAATCCATTTACAGAACTGTTTACAGGAAAAAAGAAATTGCAGTCTAGGCATCAATTTTTTAAATAAAAAAATTCTCCATAAACAAACGCAGAAAATTTTATCTTCTAAGTTACAGAAAAGGACACTTTGCCCAGTGGTCAGGTTATGAAAAATGGTAGCAGCTAAAGAATTTATTTATTTAGCTTTTCTCACATTTACCTGTTTTACAGAACACGAAATTTGTCAGTTTGGAAGTAAATTACAATGTTTTAATTGAATGAACAATCGACTAAATATAGTCTCACTGGTCACTCGTCTGTGTCTTCCAGTAAAATGGGTGCAAGACACTGCCTAGCGATACCAGACGGCGCAGCACTCTCTGCGAGAGCGCCTATTGCCCACTGCGTCCTTACTAACATCTTATTCTTCGACAACTGGTCAATACGCGTATTAGGGGGGCGTTTTAAAACTGAAACTGGAGGCAGGTAACCAAATGCGATAGGCACGAGAGGGTTTGTAAAACTCTTGCAATCATTCAATTTCACAATCAATGTCCAATTAAAATATATACTAAATCATTAGCGTTGGCAACCGTGGATTCAGAAAAAAATACCTACTGGACGAGGGGTTGGAGCCACCGAGCGCGATTTCTACCAAGTTCCTGAGGGGATATTACAGGGTCGATACTACTACCGTGAGTAAGTTCCACATTCTTCCTTGGTAAACTCGTGAACAGCAGTCCTGTTCTGAATGTTCCATACTATGTAGGCACTCGAAACGTTTATTAAAAAAAGTTCATAAAATGGTACTTCCGCATCACGTTCGGATCACACGCCGAATATCGTCTTTAACAGTAGAAATAGTTTGTACTATGAAGACAACGTTCAGCGAACCACCGACAGTACCACCTCCCTGGCCTCCACCACAACTTTCTCACGTCTGCTGTCTCATTGCCTACCTGTTGGCTGTCCTATTTTACTTTTCTGGCTGACACCCAGACGTATTTTTCCAAATGAGCTTGTTTTCGTAACTTGCATCCACACTTACATACATACTTTTTACAAAGATTCATTGTCTTTTTCTAATGAACTTTTTACTTGATTTAATGTCGTTCCAGTTTAGCATATAAGGAATTTTTGCTTTAAACATTCAAATCTGCCTCCTTGCTGTGCCTCACCAGTCAGTTGGCTTATGACACTTACTGCCCAACAGACAGTACTGTAGCGGGAAAAGCCAAATACAACACTGTACTGCGCTCTTTGTTGTACCACAATAATGCGTATTACCAAATATGGTATTACGATGCACCAAATGTTACCCTCAGGGAGGATTTGAGTAAACTGACCGTGAATTGCCTAATGGGTTTGGATTATCGAACCAGAATCTAATATAACAGTAGAAACCAGAAAGCTAAAGATTGAAATTTCGAAAATATCTTAAGCAACCAAGTTTACTTAAAAGAAATAAAATACCATCGCCAACCTAATTAGGCATAGTAATATGAACATTACTTTCAAAGAATAAGTATTGAATTTTGGTAAAGGACAGCTACCATTACTTCTTTCCCACAGAAGTGCAATGGAACTCTACTATAATCAGATAAGTGAAACAGTGAAAATCAGCGGTTATAAATAGTATGTGCAAGCTCTCACGGGAACAATTGACACTTTATCTCTTCTCAACAGTATACTTTGTCATATATAAGTTATTCATCATCAAATGTTGTGAAATACACTATTAAACCAAAATTGGACATAGACATAGCGCTGTTTCAAAGTTACTTTTCATATACTACAAAGATAACTATAAGCCACTTGCAATAGGATTTTTACACTCTATATGAAGCAATAATATTTCTGTTTTTAGGAATAAAAGCAATTAGAGTAACTTTATTTTTCATAGGCAAGACTTGGGTGGGGGCCCTCCAACCGTCATTCCAATTTTTATTACACAAAGCACACAAAACTCTAGAATTACTTCATAATGCAATTAGTAAATTCATTGTTCAAGAATGTTTCCTCATATTAAGTAACACTAAAGTGGGGATTCTCAACTAAGCTTTACACTAAAGCAAACTAAACACAGTTTTCTGAGACGATTTGTAAGATGCAAATTTAGGTATTACTCCTTCACAAATTTCACTCACCTTGCAGGACTTTTAAAACAGTTAATGCCGGCGATCTTTTATACAGCTTCTGAAGTATGACTTTGAATGTATTTTACTCTAATGAACCTCAGAATAACGTGATTCCTTTTGTCATTAGCACAACTAGTAATTTTCACTGACAGAATTAAATGCAATTAATCTTTGAAGCACAAATACTTTGAATTAAAAAAATAAAACGCTATGAAGGTTTTCATAAATGCAATACTAACTATCTCCCTTGATTTTAATGAAACAGACAGTACTTCTACATATCTTCTTGCATTCAGAATTATGCAACACCAACAATCACTTATTTTCAATCGTTTTTCATGTACAGGATACACAGATGTTAGTAATTGTCTGGAATGGATCCTAAGAATTATGATGAGAGGAACCAATTCAAGGGTCGGACACACAGTTTAACACAATTAGCCTTATTATTGCAAATTAAACAACACTTAAATATACTGGCTCATACTTTGACACAAATATGACCTCTTTGATTTTGCTGAAGTAATGGTCAATATAGGTGGCGAGTACATGGTGGCTACCTGGCCGTTTCTCTGGATGTAGTTTGCTCTATTACTTTCTTCTTAGCGACGAAATCACCAACTTTAGAGCCTTTTCAAATAATAGAGCACCATTTTAGAGTCGTACACACATCTGAGACCTTTCCACATTAATCCAGGCACTGGATGCCTCACTCGGCCCTTGCGCTGTTCACTCACTTGTTGATCAGACCAGACCAGTCTGTCCAGTAGCTAGCTGCGCACTGACTGGGCTCTCTCACTTGCCTCCCTGGCTCAGCGCCACATTCACCTTTTAGCCCGCGCCAACCACTTTTTGGGCGCGCCAACTTACTTCCGTTGCAAATGTGAAATACTGTAGCTTTTCATTTTATACAACGCAAGTCCCTACGTACGAACCAGCTTGTACATAGTTATAAGAAAGCATCTTTTAAAAAACCTCAATATTTAAATACATTAACATGTCAACACAAAAGCAACCTATTTATATAACATTTACCTCCAATTAATACAGAGAATTTAAATAGTAAAGAGAAAACATTTTAAACAGCTTTCCACTTCATTACAATAGGTCAAAGACATTACATAGTAAAAAAAAAAATTCATACTTGACATTAAACAGAATTAATCAGTGCAAAATATTTGCAGTATTAATAATGGTGTTGCAGGTTCCCCGAAATTTTTCTTTATTTTCTACTCCCACATAGCACACCGCACTGTTTGACTTTGGAGCTACCACAATGCATCACATTTCCCCATCGAAAATAAATGATAAATATTTTTTGCGCTGAATGAAGCATAATTCTCACAATCAGCACATAGTCCATAAAGCAGGGGCTGTCGTAATGTGTTAGATCAGCTCTGCTTGGCGTATGTTCGGAACGGAGATTCACACCTGAATTTTGGGGTAACGAAGGTACTTGACAACTTGTGTGAAAGAAGTCAGACGATCTCAGTCTCTCCTGCAGCACTTTCACAACAGAGAACAAACCTGTAATATATAACAACCAAAACTTTCACATCTCGGCACAGGGTAATGCAGCAACCCTTCGACGAGACACTTTACTGTTAAGTGGTTCCCGTCACCGCTGGGGACAATCCAGCTTAGCATCGTTGTACTGCTCTTCAGTAAACCCATGTACGTGGTGAATATTGGCCAACTCTTCATCAGTAAACCTGTTAACGCACAACGAACACTGTCGGAAAAATATCATCTGTTCGGGTTGGCATAGCTCTCAGTCTAACAGCGCCGGCCGAAGTGGCCGAGCGATTCTAGGCGCTTCAGTCTGGAACCGCGCTACCGCTACGGTCGCAGATTCGAATCCTGCCTCGGGCATGGATGTGTGTGATGTCCTTAGGTTAGTTAGGTTTAAGTAGTTCTAAGTTGTAGGGGACTGATGACCTCCTCCGTTAAGTCCCATAGTGCTCAGAGCCATTTGAACCATTTTCAGTCTAACAGCACACTTTCCCCACTGCCACCCCGTGTTGTCTGATTGAGAGAAGGATAAAAAAAGAGGGGTAAACGGCGGACGCACCGTATTTAGATGGAACTTGCATACTACTTGGTTTTTATATTTCGTATTTCTCAACGACATAGATCACAAACGAAATAGCTGTCCAGTGTTATTGAATCATTTATGGTGCGCTGAAGACATAGCTGGTACAAACCGCCGTTATACGGATAGATGGGCATATTTTCAGAGATCTTAGTGCTCAAGTTGCCACGTAATAATGGATTCTTTAATTCTGTAATCGAAAAATAGTTTTTCACACACAAACGTTGATCCAACTACTTCATAGCACTTTCAATCTCGTTATGGAGATGTGGAAACTCTTCCTGGGGAACACAATCTAGACGTCCTGGACAGTTTTAACGCAAAGGGATTTGTCTTTAAAGTGGGATCCACATTGCACAGGAATCAGTTACAACTGCATATGCGCTGAGGCACTTTCAACGGCAAATGGTCTCGAAAACAGTTCGAATATAGATGTAAGATTGGTAGCGTTCTCAACAGTTTTAGAAAACTATCGTTGGAATTCTTTCAAGACCACAATGAATTCTACAAACCTTGCGTTTTCTTTAACGGTGGTGAGCTTAGGAAACCGGACTTTTTAATCAGGATTTATCCCTTCTACAAGCAATGTTCTTTTCCAGTACACCCTCATCAAATTAGAAGTAAGTTATTTCTCACCTTCCTGTGTGCAGTGAGCAGTTGTCAGTCAAATCCGCTTAAAGTGCGACGTCTGCAATCCATTACGGGTCTTCTAATTTTCGATCCCACACTCTTTTTCATTCATGGATTCTACAGTAGCGTGTTTTACATAGAAAAATTATTCCAGACATGCCCCTTGATTTAACCAATTTAGTTCACAGTAATCCATATAGTCTCCATATTTTTCGCAAAGTTACATCGAAAACTTTTGCAATGTATTGTGCTTGTGACTTAAGATATCCTATTCAGTTTAATTTTTTCCAGTTTCAGTTTAGTTTCTTCTCTTCTGAACAGCACGCTGCAGGGCATCCCAGATATGCAGCTATGCTTAGTAATGTTCGTGTCTGGAGAGATTGGTAACCAGCTGAAATATTTAAACTCAGAAGAGTGTTCCAGGAGCTACTCTGTAGCAATTCTGGACGTGTGGGGTGTTGCATTGTCCTGCTGGAATTTCCAAGGTCCGTCGGAATGCACAATGGACTTGAATGGATGCAGGTGATCAAACAGGATACTTACGTACGTGTCACCTGTCACTGTAGCATCTAGACGTACCAAGGGTTCCATATCACTTCAACTGCACACGCCCACACCATAACAGATTCTCCACCAGCCTGAAGAGCCCCCCCCCTCCCCCTGGCATGCACAGTCCATGGATTCATGTGGTTTTCTCCATACCCGTACACGTCAATCCACTCGATACAAGTTGAGTCTAGACTCGTCCGACCAGGCAACAGGTTTCCAGTCATCAGCAGTCCAATGTCGCTGTTGAAGGGCCCAGGTGAGGCTTGGAGTTACGAGTGGGCCTTTGCCTCTGAAAACCCATATTGATGATGTCTCGTCGTTGAATGGTTCGCACACTGACACTTGTTGATGGCCCAGCATTGCAATTTGCAGCAATTTGCGGAAGGGTGAACGATTCTCGGAAACAGTGGACCTAGAGGTGTTTGGGAGTGTGGAAATCTCTCCTACAGCGATATGACACAAGTGACACCCAATCACGTGACGACGTTCGAAGTCCGTGATTTCTGCGGAGCGCCCCATTCTGCTCTCTCACGATGTTTTATGACTACTGAGGTCGCTGATATAAGTACCTGGCATTAGGTGGCCGCATAATGCACCTAATATGAAAAATGTATGTTTTTGGGGGTGTGTGGATAGTTTTGATCACATAGTGTATCTCTCTCTGTATCCCAAAACGCATACCTGTACCAGCTTCTTTGGGGGTGCTTAATAGATACTGGAAATTCTCATCTCTCTCTTCTGTCATTCGCTACATCGCCTCTGCAAACAGCCACTGAAACTGTGACCCACACACCGTGTTTCGGGCCTTTTGGCAGACCGTGGCTGGCCCTGCCCTAGACAGAAACGAGTAGTACTGCTTCCAAGCTTGAAGACGAGAGCAAACTGCCCACCGTATTACTGTTGTCAGCTGAAAGCACCCTGATCGAATGGAAACAAGACACACAGAGTAAACTGGCGACATTTGAAATGTTGTTCACTATTTTCAGTACCATGCCGATAAAAAGCAAAGAAACCAACCGAAAAGCAATATCTCTGTAACGACCCGCCAGAGACCATGTGTCCCATATAGCAAAATACTCAGTAGGGAAACTCTCCATGTACTGAACTGAGAAAGAAGTAGCAACATAGAAACATTGGACAGGCCACAGTCAGTACGTACGACATCGAGCAAATCTGAATAGATATGGCGTCATGGTTGTGTGGTCACAGTGATAGACTACGAATGGGGAGATGCGAGGTAAAATCTCCATTGTGCCCCAAAATATATTTTTCACAATATTATGAACTACCTGTTTGGTCACTGACGTGTGTGTTCGCTTTATTCAGAACGCTGTCTGTGTTGCGGAGTATCGCCCATTA
Organism: Schistocerca americana; assembly: GCF_021461395.2. Lineage (NCBI taxonomy): Eukaryota > Metazoa > Arthropoda > Insecta > Orthoptera > Acrididae > Schistocerca > Schistocerca americana. The sequence continues at coordinate 749,097,086 of NC_060121.1, read as the reverse complement.
ATAGATCCACTTAGTGGGTTCTCGCTCACACACCATTTTCTAGTTCACTCACTTCGATTGTTCATATAGGTAAGAAAATCACATCGCTATGCATTCAGCTACTCAGTTTCGGTTACCTATTATTTTTTCTGTGTCTTAACCTCTTTTAGTTCTAGGCACCTATCTACAAATTTTTTTCCTTCATAAGTGGAAACTGAAATTAAAATGTGTGCTACAAACAAAAAGAAATATTCTACAACACTACTCATGGGAAATGAAGTAAAACCAACCAATGATAGATTTTTTGGATTATGGTTACTTAGAGAAAATTTAAATAATAGTTACCTCATCACAGATATTAGAGATGATGTCTACACAAATGGAGAAAAAAATTAGAATAATGTAAAGCAATTACAGAACCATTTTGCGATAATATTATGGTAGTTCAATTTACAAATCTAATACGATGTACAATGTACCAAAGATACAAGTAAAAAGTAATTTTTAATTAAGAAGAAAATGTGGGGATCAATTAATAGTTTCTTAAGAGTAGTATTTCTTACATTTCGTTTTGCAAAATATGCTGTTCAAGCTAAGTTACGTCTTATTATAGGATTGAATACAACAACTTGAAAAGGAGCTAAATGAGCTATAAGTGTAGATGTGGATGTAATAAGAAGTAAATATACTAATCCAGTTATTATACCTTACAAAATAGAATTAGAAGATCCCAAGATTGATAAAGGATTAAAATAACTACCATAAATATTGCAAGAACTTAAAAAGGAACACTATTATATATTGGATTCAGACATAACAGGATTTTACTGGGAATTTTAAGAAATAAGAGCTGTACAAATATTTTTTAAAAAATTTTAATTTTTGAGTGCAAGGAGAATATAAGGAAGATTGTAATGAAATAGTTAACAATAATAATTCTGTAGGAAAAGACTGTTTAACATATTTTAGTTCCAGTTCTAGAGTAAAAACGTATATTTGCCAAACACCAAGTTCTGGAGTAAATAAAATCTTAGGTAATTATATTATAGATTTTTTTAGACAGCCCAGATAAAAGACTAGAAGAAATGATTGCTTCTAAATTAGCTAAAGAATAAGGAATTACAAGATTGCAACCAACAATTTATACTTACATTAATATAGAATTCCAGAAAGAACAAGATTTCGATCCATTGACAAAAAAATAAATATAAATGTAAATGTCATGTGACTGGGCACTCCCATCGCATAGACCATTCGCCAAGTGCAATTCATTTGATTTGATGCCACATCAGTGACTTGCACATCACCGCTTCCCGCGCCAGGGTTCCTGGGTTCTATTCCCGGTGGGGTCGGGGATTTTCTCTGCCTTGTGATGACTGGGTGTTGTGTGATGTCCTTAGGTTAGTCAGGTTTAAGTAGTTCTAAGTTCTAGGGGACTGATGACCATAGATGTTAAGTCCCATAGTGCTCAGAGCCATTTTGAACCATTTGCTCATCAATGGGTTATTTACAATTAACATTAACAATAGCAAACATTTCGATAAAGTTTCTTTTTATGTTTTCCCACTATCCAAACTGTTGTAAAAATTAACAGATGCTCTACAAAACAGTTGTTGCCTTATTTACGAAGATCTCTTGGAATATGTCTATTGGGGTAACAAAAATACTAAAAACTTCACTGAAATACAAATAAAAATTAAAACAGATAATAAAGAGGAAAGAGAAAAATTAGTTAAATTTGTTTTATCTCCCATTAGTTTTAACTTATTACCAATTAACTGTACAGAAATGTTCAAATAGATAATCTAATTTCTGTACAAGAAACATGCTTCATAAAATCTGGAAAAACATATTTCTCTAGATACAATAGTTCGTTTTCTACAACACTGAAAGAAATAATTATCCAAAAATTGGGCCTACTAAAAACAAATAATATTATTCCATTCATATCCAGAAAATGAATAAATATTAACAAAAAACTCCACCGATATACAATTACAGAAATTGAACTAGTTAATAGGTATATTTGCAATCTCCTAAAAAGAAAGAGCAAGAACCAGAAAATCTAAGTACACAAGAAAGGAAACTAGAATATTTGGATACTACTACATCTATTAAAGACGAATACAAAAATAGTTTAAAGAAGGAACAAGAAATAAGAGAAACAGAAGAAGAAATAATAAATTATTTTAAATGACAATGGATAGATTTTCCTACAACTCACATCTATAAAATTATTGCTTTTGTGGTAAACGATAAAAGAAAATTTACATATGTAGCTGTATTGAATGAACAAAATGGTGAAAACCTGTTTACTTTCTCAATGGTCCATATAAAAATAAATTTTTAAAACTTTAAGAAAAAGGTGTTTATTATCCTAAATAAGAGAAATCTATGGGAATAAAAACAAATGGTTCCTCCACTTTTAATGGACACTTATTTTCTAAAATAATTAAATTAATAAAAACAATGATTTTCGAAGACAAAGAGAATTTATTGAATAAAGAAGAAGATAAATAAATACTTAAACATAAAAATGGGTATGTATTAGGAAATATAAAAATTAAAATCTGCAAACGACTAGAAAATATAGAAGAAGCATTAACACTCATTATTGGCAACATTAAAATCCACAATTATGGAGGAAAATACAATATATTTTTTAATTCGAAAATATACTAGATTGTTATTGTTCAAATTATGGGCTGCAAGAAGAATTTACAAATAAAAATGTCGATTTAAATTACAAGATTAAAGTTAAGCCTGATGTAACTAAAATAAAAAAATCAAACAGCAATAAAGATTGGTGTATGTCGATTAGTTTTTTGTGTATCTTTTTTATACTGTTTCGAATTTCTCTCAAAAAACTGGATTAAATGAGCACTAAACGAAAGTTAAACAAACATTAAACGATGTTAATATTTGTGCAATGCTTGATTGATAGATTTATTGAGGTTTCAAATCTAATCGATCATTATTCAACAGAAAAAATTGTTAATTTTATTTTCGTTTTGAGCTTGATTATTTTATGTTCGTTTTGAGTGTAATTAACTTACATCCATTTTTAAGTTGATTAATTTCGTCTGTATTCCAATAAGAGAAAATTTATCATTAATCAATTTTCCCTCATTTTGAGCTTATTTTTTGTAGTCAGTTTTTCCAACCACTGCAGTGTGTGTTAGATGTTTGCATGTGTAGTGAAATGGGTAAATCTTATATTTTTTCTTGAGGTAAGTTATCACAGAAATCCAGAGATTAACAATTTAAGCATTACAGATCTTAAACAAACAAAACAGTAAGTAAAAACTAAATTCTTCTGCACTAAATTCTACCATCATTGTGCTCTTTTACAGCATCTTCTTGTGAAAAATCGTACTTATAATATTTATCGCTATCCATTTCACTTTCTTCACTAGAATTCGAATCGGTTTCTTCCAAATAACCTTAATTAATACCCTTAAGAATGGTTTTTATCTATTGTCATTATTTATGTTATTAAGAAACCATTATATTCTAGATAAACTATTTAGAGATGAATTTTTTATATGTTCTTGTGTACATTGACAGAAAGTTACTTTTATATTTCGATAATCTATTTGTTCATAATCTATATAATTTTCTTTTAAGAATTCTATAAAGTTCTTTTGTCCACTTAAAAAATCAGTGGTCGATTTTTCTTACCACAGACTTTCCTTAAAAAATCCTATAAAAATAAGTAATTTGGTGTAATTAATATCCCTTTCTTACCTCAGAAAGATTATCCTAATTCTTTAAATATTTGATCATCATCTGATTCACATAATAAAAAATGCACTGCACAAATGATTCTGAAATAGTGAGAACTGCATTGGCAGTCCTTGAACACATTTCTAAGATGTCTTTAGCTGTCACTGGAATTGCTGATATTTGTTAGGAATTATTTTTGTTACTTTTTTCAATAAAATTATGGTTTTTTTCATTCTTATTTCAATGATCATAATTTTTTATTTATGTGTATACAAGATTATAATTATTTGAAGATTATGTGAAATTAGTTTTTATATCCTTTAATTTTCCAGAGAGTAGGTCAATACTTGATCAAATTCCATAATGAATAAAATTTAAAATATCACTTGTAACGAAGATTAATGTTTTGAATTTTCAATTTTTTTATATCTAATAAAAATTATTTCTAATAAATGGCTAGCCTAAATAGTCTGAAAGTCAATGAACTGAAAGTTAGAGCAAAAGAATTAGGACTTAGAGGTCATTCTAAAATAAGAAAACAACAACTTCATGAACTTATTAAGAAAAATAATAACAAGAGCGTGAGCACTTCCTGACAAAAATAATTGAGGGAATTAAAAACTAAACAACAACAATTTAATCAAAATGTTCAGCTAATGCATGAAAATGTAATTTTGAATAACTATACTAACTACATTTAAAAAATGAAACATGTATGAAATAGTTATTGATTATATTAAAATGGAAGTAATTTCAGTGAATTTGAATGGATAGAATTAATTTTGAGTTTTTTAATTTAGGAAAGAAGTTTATTACTGAATTTCAAGATAAATTGAATTGGAAACATATTTCAGTATGTCAAAAATTATCAGAGGCTTTAATGAGGGAGTTTCGGAGAAAATGAACTGCAAAAAATGTCAAGACACCTGATATCATCTGAAGATTTCATAAAGGATTTTCAAAATAAACTGGGATAATATATCACATGCACAAATATTATCACAGAATTTTATAAGATTCTTTCGTGATTAATTGAACTGGAATCATATACCAGATAGACAAAAATTATAAGAAGATTTTATTAGAGAACTTCAACATAAAATGAACTGGGATGAAATATCACATGAACAGTTACTGTCTGAATATTTTATATGAGAATTATGGGACAAACAAAAATGGGAATGTTTATCACATGCACAAAAATGTGTATAGATTTTATAATGGAACTGAAAGCCTATGTTAATTGGGAACTAATTTTAAAATATCAATAACTATTTGAATATATTATACAAAACATATCAATCTACATCAAATAATGGAGTAGTGTGAAGGTTCAGAATGTCATATGAGCTCAAGTAATGAAAATCATGAATTTGTAAAAGCAAGCTGTAGTATATGTTACATAAATGGTGTATTGATGAGTAGTTAAAGTAACAAATTAAATATCCAATGTGTAGAAGAGATATAAAAACATTTAGTGAAAAGGTAATTACAAATCAAAGTGATTGTGATGAAACTTATGATGATAATAATAATGATGCTTGGTAATACATTAACCTTATAATATTTCAACTTTCTGGTAAATTTAATAATTTTTTGAAATATATATGGCACAGGTTGAACAACCAGAGCATTCTTCTATGAAATCTAAATTTTATGAGTATTGTAATTCTGAAAAGTTAATTGATAATATACTTCCCAAAAATATACAAAAGATGGATACTGAAAGATATGAAGACAATGTGTAAACGAATAGTGTGTAAAAATTATAATGATAATTGAATTCCTAGTGTATGTGGAAGAAATATTTCTAAATATTATTATAAATATTATTTACAACGAATTATGAGTGAACATCATTCAAAAGTATTATTGTTTATTCAAAATGAAGAAAATCAAGAAACTGATACAAAGCAAAGAAAAGTGAAACTTCTCAAAAGTTTAGATTGTTTGTACAAATATTCTTCTCATAAAGATTATTATAACAGTACATGTGTAATACACATTTCACAAAATGTGAAAAATAACAAAAGACAATCATCTAGAACTTAATTTTTAATATCTACTAAATAAGACTTCTCACTGATAAATTTTGAAAAATTAATTTTTACAAATCTAATGAATTACATTTCCATGAATAGAAAGACCCACTGGAGCGATTCATAGTTGTTCAGCTCCATGATTATTTTAAGAGGAACAATTTATGAGCATACAGTAAATTAAATAAAGCCAATCTAATTAGATTTATTGAAATACATTATGCCACAAATTTAAATCTACGATGAAGTAGTCTTTGTAAACAATTACCGTGTTGTAAAATTAAAACTGATGATGATGTTTTTGTAACTAAGGAAGATAAACCATTGAGAAAGTAGTATCCTTATGATAACGACATCTCCAAGAATCAAAAATCTGGAATAATGAAGATTAACCTCTGAGAAAAATATTTACAATGCTTGAGTGCTGTCCGGCAAATTGATGGTCAGTTCCTGCAGAAAGTATCAACACTTCTGTCTCTATAGCGTTCATTTTTGGAATGCAACCTAAGACCAGCTTAGAGACAGAAGTGATGACACCTTCTGCAGGACCTGACCATCATTTTGCAGGACAACACTCAAGCATGTACAGTGCAAGCTTTTACTGATTTGTTTGACTGATGGAGCTGCTAAGTGCTATGCCACCTATTACACTCCCCTGACTTAAGCCCTCATGAGTTCAGTTCGATTTCTAAACTGAAGGAAACATTTTGTGGCATCCTCTTCAGAACTGCTACAAATTCGTTGGGCAATATACAATGCTGCTCCAAATGTCAACACAATTGGCACTGCTAAGAGTATCCTACATTTTCCACATCGCTGGCAACAATGCTGGTGACTACTTTGAAGGTCAGTAAAACTTTAAATCGCATATCTATTTTGCACGAGCTGTAATATATATATATATATATATATATATATATATATATATATATATATATATATATGGGAGTGTGTGTGTGTGTGTGTGTCTGTCAAACTACACACAGAATAAGAATCATAAGGCAGGAATATATATATATATATATATATACATATATGTGTGTGTGTGTGTGTGTGTGTGTGTGTGTGTGTGTGTGTGTGTCTCCTCCCATGAACCATGGATCTTGCTGTTGGTGGGGAGGCTTGCGTGCCTCAGTGATGCAGATAGCCGTACCGTAGGTGCAACCACAATGGAGGGGTATCTGTTGAGAGGCCAGACAAACGTGTGGTTCCTGAAGAGGGGCAGCAGCCTTTTCAGTAGTTGCAAGGGCAACAGTCTGGATGATTGACTGATCTGGCCATGTAACAATAACCAAAACAGCCTTGCCGTGCTGGTACTGTGAACGGCTGAAAGCGAGGGGAAACTACGGCCGTCATTTTACCCGAGGGCATGCAGCTTTGCTGTATGATTAAATGATGATGGCGTCCTCTTGGGTAAAATATTCCAGAGGTAAAATAGTCCCCCATTCGGATCTCCAGGCGGGGACTACTCAAGAGGATGTCGTTATCAGGAGAAAGGAAACTGGCATTCTACAGATCGGAGCATGGAATGTCAGATCACTTAATCGGGCAGGTAGGTTAGAAAATTTAAAAAGGGAAATGGATAGGTTAAAGTTAGATATTGTGGGAATTAGTGAAGTTCGGTGGCAGGAGGTACAAGACTTCTGGTCAGGTGACTACAGGGTTATAAACAGAAAATCAAATTGGGGTAATGCACGATTAGCTTTAATAATGAATAGGAAAATAGGAATGCGGGTAAGCTATTACAAACAGCATAGTGAACACATTGTTGTGGCCAAGATAGATACGAAACCCACACCTACTACAGTAGTACAAGTTTATATGCCAACTAGCTCTGCAGATGACGAAGAGTTTGAAGAAATGTATGATGAAATAAAAGAAATTATTCAGATAGCGAAGAGTGACGAAAATTTAATTGTCATTGGTGATGGGAATTCGTTAGTAGGAAAAGGGAGAGAATGAAACGTAGTAGGTGAATATGGACTGGGGCTAAGAAATGAAAGAGGAAGCCGCCTGGTAGAATTTTGCACAGAGCACAACTTAATGATAGCTAACACTTGGTTTAAGAATCATGAAAGAAGGTTATATACATGGAAGAACCCTGGAGATACTAAAAGGTATCAGATAGATTATATAATGGTAAGACAGAGATTTAGCAACCAGGTTTTAAATTGTAAGATATTTCCAGGGGCAGATGTGGACCACAATCTATTGGTTATGACCTGTAGATTAAAACTGAAGAAACTGCAAAAAGGTGGGAACTTAAGGAGCTGGGACCTGGATAAACTGAAAGAACCAGAGGTTGTACAAAGTTTCAGGGAGAGCATAAGGGAATAATTGACAGGAATGGGGGAAAGAAATATAGTAGAAGAAGAATGGGTAGCTTTGAGGGATGAAGTAGTGAATGCAGCAGACGATCAAGTAGGTAAAAAGACGATGGCTAGTAGAAATCCTTGGGTAACAGAAGAAATATTGAATTTAATTGATGAAAGGAGAAAATATAAAAATGCAGTAAATGAAGAAGGCTAAAAGGAATACAAACGTCTCAAAAATGAGATCCACAGGACGTGCAAAATGGCTAAGCAGGGATGGCTAGAGGACAAATGTAAGGATGTAAAGGCTTATCTCACTAGGGGTAAGATAGATACTGCCTACAGGAAAATTAAAGAGACCTTTGGAGATAAGAGAACCACTTCAATGAATATCTAGAGCTCAGATGGAAACTCAGTTCTAATCAAAGAAGGGAAAGCAGAAAGGTGGAAGGAATATACAGAGGGTCTATACAAGGGCAATGTACTTTAGGACAATATTATGGAAATGGAAGAGGATGTAGATGAAGATGAGATGGGAGATACGATACTGCCTGAAGAGTTTGACAGTGCACTGAAATACCTGAGTCAAAACAGGGCCCCGGAGTAGACAACATTCCATTGGAACTACTGACGGCCTTGGGGGAGCCAGTCCTCACAAAACTCTACCATCTGGTGAGCAAGATGTATGAAACAGGCGAAATACCCTCAGACTTCAAGAAGAATATAATAATTCCAATCCCAAAGAAAGCATGTGTGGACAGATGTGAAAATTACCGAACAATCAGTTTAATAAGCCACAGCTGCAAAATGCTAACACGAATTCTTTACAGACGAATGGAAAAACTAGTAGAAGCCGAACTTGGGGAAAGTCAGTTTGGATTCCGTAGAAATGCTGGAACACGTGAGGCAATACTGTCCTTACGACTTTTCTTAGAAGAAAGATTAAGAAAAGGCAAACCTACGTTTCTAGCATATACAGAAACTTTTGACTGGAATGGCTACGAAGTCTTTCGCGACGTATTTCCTGAGTAAAAATTTCTCGGTGTACATGCCGCGTCAAATCAGGATAAATATCCAGGCTTTCGACCACTACATCCATGGTCGTTGTCAGAGCTAAAACTGACTGATTTTGACTGGAATACTCTCTTTCTAAATCTAAAGGTGGCAGGGGTAAAATACAGGGAGCTAAAGGCTGTTTACAATTTGTACAGAAACCAGATGGCAGTTATGAGAGTCGAGGGACATGAAAGGGAAGCAGTTGTTGGGAAGGGAGTAAGACAGGTTTGTAGCCTCTCCCTGATGTTATTCAATCTGTATATTGAGCAAGCAGTAAAGGAAACAAAAGAAAAATTCGGAGTAGGTATTAAAATTCATGGAGAAGAAATAAAAACTTTGAGGTTCGCTGATGACATTGTAATTCTGTCAGAGACAGCAAAGGACTTGGAAGAGCAGTTAAATGGAATGGACAGTGTCTTGAAAGGAGGATATAAGATGAACATCAACAAAAGCAAAACGAGGATAATGGAATGTAGTCGAATTAAGTAGGGTGATGCTGATGGAATTAGATTAGGAAATGAGACACCTAAGGTAGTAAAAGAGTTTTGCTATTTGGGGAGCAAACTAACTGATGATGGCCGAAGTAGAGAGGATATAAAATGTAGACTGGCAATGGCAAGGAAAGCGTTTCTGAAGAAGAGAAATTTGTTAACATCGAGTATAGATTTAAGTGTCAGAAAGTCATTTCTGAAAGTATTTGTATGGAGTGTAGCCATGTATCGAAGTGAAACATGGACGATAAATAGTTTGGACAAGAAGAGAATAGAAGCTTTCGAAATGTGGTGCTACAGAAGAATGCTGAAGATTAGATGGGTAGATCACATAACTAATGAGGAAGTATTAAATACGATTGGGGAGAAGAGAAGTTTGTGGCACAACTTGACCAGAAGAAGGGATCGGTTGGTAGGACATGTTCTGAGGCATCAAGGGATCACCAATTTAGTATTGGAGGCAGCGTGGAGGGTAAAAATCGTAGAGGGAGACCAAGAGATGAATACACTAAGCAGATTCAGAAGGAAGTAGGGTGCAGTAGTTACTGGAAGATGAAGAAGCTTGCACAGGATAGAGTAGCATGGAGAGCTGCATCAAACCAGTCTCAGGACTGAAGACCACAACAACAACATGTGTGTGTGTGTGTGTGTGTTATTTTACAAAACCTCACTATATATATATATATATATATATATATATATATATATATATATATATATGAGGGAGAGTTGAACACACATCTCGCTGTTTGCTGTAAAATACCTTGACCATACAACCACGACACCAAGATAATTCATATTTACTCGCTGATGGATATCTTGAGCATGGCCCAATAACTGTTTCCGTTTTTCTTCTTTTTTCACAGTTCAGTGCATCTTCGTCCTGTTTTGATGGTTAATGTGTGTTCAGTTTTTGATGGACTATCCACTGAGCTATTTTACTGCCAAATCTGTGGGGGTGCAGTGGGGAATTTCCCTTCGCTGAAGGTATCACCGAAGAACCTGTGAAAATTGGTCTTTGTGTTCTTCATGGACAAACATCATATTATTTTTGTAGTCTGTCTGTAATGTATTAATTTGTGTCTTCCTCTTCATCCATCTTTCAAATGTTCTAAATAACTACAGTTATTAACGATCAGTAAATTCAAGGGGCACACACCCTAAAAGTAAGCTATTTCATCAGATAATGGTCGCTGCCGTATATTTTGGAGATTAGTATTCAAAATTAGTCTCCTATTTAATTATCAGTCCAAGACAAAAAATTGCTCTGTGCTTCGTTCAGACACCGTTAATTTAGATATAAAAACATGTGAGTGGCTTTTCATAATTTGTTTTACCGGCGGGACATCACAGGGCCGCCATAGCTCGCTTTCGAAAGCGATCGTGGGTCTACAACTATTTCAATGCACAACTTCAAGGACTGAGACTGAAGAGGATTAGAACGTTTAGTATCCTTATAAATGCCAATTCCTTGTGATTATTCCAAATATAAAACACGTGTGTACTAATGGCGAGCGGCATAAGGCGTTATTGCAACAGAGATCACAATGTATCATCAGATCTGTTACGGATGAAGTCAATGATTCAATTAGGTATGAGTCCATACCGCCGGGTGTAGGACAGAAGACCATTTCTTAAGTCACAATGATATGATAAATCTGAAACACTGCAAATTTAAAAGAAACTAAGGCTGCACTAGAGTTTGGATGACAGCTGGAAGTCGGATATAGATGCGTTATAGTCCTTGACAGCATCCATCTTTACATTCTTGGCTCCTTCAAAATTAAGAGAAACCTTAAAATCATCTATCAAATCCAGTGGTTCGCTGCCTAGTTTGGTGTTTACTACTGGAGAGAATTTTTCTCCAACTATAGAGGGATCGGTTGGTAGGATATGTTCTGAGACATCGAGAGATCACCAATTTAGTATTGGGGGGCAGCGTGGAGGGTAAAAATCGTAGAGGGAGACCTAGAGATAATACACTAAGCAGATTCAGAAGGATGTAGGTTGCAGTAGGTACTGGGAGATGAAGAATCTTGCACAGGATAGAAAAGCATTGAGAGCTGCATCAAACCAGTCTCAGGACTGAAGACCACAACAACAACAACATAGATGATAGGTAGATTAGTTTTGCTCTTTAAATGTCTTATACTTCCAAAAGAGTGATTGACATTCCGCAAAAGAATAATCACTAAATCCTTTATTTTCTCTGAGTAACAGATTACTGAGTGGCGTAAACCATTTAGTATCATATGCAAATAATGACATTATCAGAAAAACTCATTTCATAGAGAAATGGCTCTCTCCAAAGAACATCCACGCCAGACTTCACTAACTACAACAAAATATGTGCGTTAATGTTATCAGCTGTTATTAGGTGGTAACATGAAGTAGGTGAGATACGTCTAGTGAGGGGAACAGTTGACTTGACGGAATGAAATACCGGAAAACTCTTGCACCTGACTGTAGATAACCCAAAAAATAAGAATTTGAACAACTGATTACTGATTGCAGTTCCAAATTTGTGTGAGGTTTTCTCGTGTTATGACAGCTATCGCTTTTTCTATATTTAATATACAGGGTGTTTCAAAAATGACCGGTATATTTGAAACGGCAATAAAAACTCAACGAGCAGCGATAGAAATACACCATTTGTTGCAATATGCTTGGTACAACAGTACATTTTCAGGCGGACAAACTTTCGAAATTACAGTAGTTACAATTGTCAACAACAGATGGCGCTGCAAGTGATGTGAAAGATATAGAAGACAACGCAGTCTGTGGGTGCGCCATTCTGTACGTCGTCTTTCTGCTGTAAGCGTGTGCTGTTCACAACGTGCAAGTGTGCTGTAGACAACATGGTTTATTCCTTAGAACAGAGGATTCTTCTGGTGTTGGAATTTCACCGCCTAGAACACAGTGTTGTTGCAACAAGACGAAGTTTTCAACGGAGGTTTAATGTAACCAAAGGACCGAAAAGCGATACAATAAAGGATCTGTTTGAAAAATTTCAACAGACTGGGAACGTGATGGATGAACGTGCTGGAAAGGTAGGGCGACCGCGTACGGCAACCACAGATGGCAACGCGCAGCTAGTGCAGCAGGTGATCCAACAGCGGCCTCGGGTTTCCGTTCGCCGTGTTGCAGCTGCGGTCCAAATGACGCCAACGTCCACGTATCGTCTCATGCGCCAGAGTTTACGCCTCTATCCATACAAAATTCAAACGCGGCAACCCCTTAGCGCCGCTACCATTGCTGCATGAGAGACATTCGCTAACGATATAGTGCACAGGATTGATGACGGCGATATGCATGTGGGCAGCATTTGGTTTACTGACGAAGCTTATTTTTACCTGGACGGCTCCGTCAATAAACAGAACTGGCGCGTATGGGGAACCGAGAAGCCCCATGTTGCAGTCCCATCGTCCCTGCATCCTCAAAAAGTACTGGTCTGGGCCGCCATTTCTTCCAAAGGAATCATTGGCCCATTTTTCAGATCCGAAACGATTACTGCAGCACGCTATCTGGACATTCTTCGTGAATTTGTGGCGGTACAAACTGCCTTAGACGACACTGCGAACACCTCGTGGTTTATGCAAGATGGTGCCCGGCCACATCGCACGGCCGACGTCTTTAATCTCCTGAATGAATATTTCGATGATCGTGTGATTGCTTTGGGCTATCCGAAACATACAGGAGGCGGCGTGGATTGGCCTCCCTATTCGCCAGACATGAACCCCTGTGACTTCTTTCTGTGGGGACACTTGAAAGACCAGGTGTACCGCCAGAATCCAGAAACAATTGAACAGCTGAAGCAGTACATCTCATCTGTATGTGAAGCCATTCCGCCAGACACGTTGTCAAAGGTTTAAGGTAATTTCATTCAGAGACTACGCCATATTATTGCTACGCATGGTGGATATGTGGAAAATATCCAGACCGCAGCGCCATCTGTTGTTGAAAATTGTAACTACTGTAATTTCGAAAGTTTGTCTGCCTGAAAATGTACTGTTGTCCCAAGCATATTGCAACAAACGGTGTATTTCTATCGCTGCTCGTTTAGTTTTTATTGCCGTTTCAAATATACCGGTCATTTTTGAAACACCCTGTATAAGGAATTTAATGAAAATGTATAGGGATATACTAACCTCTAATTTTAAGGTACGGTGCCGGCAGACGCCGAGCCGACCGGACGCTCCAGCAGCGGTAGCAGCAGCAGCGGTAGCCTGATACACAGTAATTTAGTATAGTTTAGTGGTTAGAAAATTTCTCTGAGTATTTGCGTAAATCTTGGTGCACATCCTTGTGTAATTCTCCTGCCACCAAGAGCTCCACGTCACGCCATTAAGTTTAAATCTCGTGCTGGTACACAGCATATAGTTTAGATCAGTGCACTCTAGTTTGCATACTTATCCCGTGCGATAGCTTTTGGGTAAGCAACTAACTTTAGATTTCAGTAGACAAATTCATTTCTGTTTAAGAGCTTGCCGTCTCCGGGTATAGTGAGAAATCTGCAGATCAGTTTTTAGTGTTTCTTTATTCTCCTCGTTATATTTTGCGATATTCCAAACGCAGTAGAGCCATTTCAGGTCTTATATCAATTTTTTACACACTACGATACGGCTAGGTACTGTACTTGTTGTGATCGGACACAAGGAGAATTGGCTGCTGTCTGTAAACAGCTGGAAGCTGCGTTAGCTAACGCCGACTTCCTTCTGGCTAATGCTCGAAGTTGCGGCGACATGGGGGCGGTGGTGACGAGACCTGCGACACCGTTGGTGCCCTTGGAATGCCCTGGTCAACCAGGTGTCACTGCATCTTTTGATACGCAACATCTGACCTATCCGTCCTCACTCGACAATGGGTGGCGACAGTGGTGCTGCGTTCGCGTGTCACTGGGCGGTGGGCGAAAGAGGGAGCAGGTCGCGCGGCTGGCTCCCCACACCTTAGCAACAGGTACGAGCTGCTACCCAGTATTGATGATAACTCTGAGCCAGCACGGGAGGCCTCTCCTTTTGTGCCAGCCGCCGGTTTTCTGGAAAAGTGCTTGTCGTTGGGAGTTCCAGTATTGGTGGGTGATGTAGCCCCTCAGGGAAATAGCAGGGAAAATCGGGAAAGAATGCCAGTATGTTTGTCAGGGGTATCGCCTGTGATGTGGAAGAAGCCCTTCCGATGGCTATCGAGCGCACTGAGTGCAACTGGCTGCATGTAGTCGTACATGTCGCCACGAATGATGGCATCCTCGGCGGATGACTGATTTGTTGACGGCAAATAGCTTCGCACACAGGATGCAGGCTAAGGTGTCTAATTGTAACATCGCACCCAGGCTTGATCGCGATCCTCTGGTTTGTGGAAGGTATAAACCAGAGGCCGTATCGGGAGCAGAATTTTAGGTTTCCCCTTAACAGCTCAGGTGTACACTATACGCAGAAAGCGGCTACTGGGATAGCGAAGTACGTGTTGCGCATACATGGGAATTCTTTAGATTAGAGAAACCCTTCCTTGGGATCAAACACTATTTGCCTGATAAATTAGCTACAATGTCTTCAGAGAATGTTCGTTCTCGCAGATCAGAGACAGAAAAGGTTAATGAGATTTTAGTAAACTTTTCGAGCATGCAAGGAAATGTTCCAGAATTAATATTGCTTACTGAAGTTTGTACACCACAGATAGTATTGGGAACAGAATGTTGTTTGTAATCGGACGTTAATGACAACAAAATGCTAAGTTCAGACTGAAATATTTATCATAAGGATAGGTTAGTCGCCAGTGGTGAGTCCGCGTTTATTGCCGTAAATAATTATATAAAATCTAGCGACGTTATCACGGAATCCGACTGTGAAGTAATCTAGGTGAAGTTAAGTCTCAAAGATCGGTTAAAAATGCTAATCGGATGCTTTAATAGACCCCCTGCGTCAGCAGGTCTAGTGGCAGAGCGCTTCCATCAGAACATGCAGAGTAACGCTAGTAATTTTCTGATCTTGCCGTTGTAATAGCGGGTGACTTCAAATTGCCAGGTGTAGATTGGGAATGTCATGCTATCAAAACTGGTGTGACATTGTTCTGGATGTCTTATCCGGAAATTTCTCTGAGCTGATAGAGAACCATCGCGTGAGGGTAACATCTCAGACCTCCTGGCATTAAACAGACCTGAACCTATCGAATCAGCTAACGTGGAGGAAGATCTCAGTGATCCCTAAGGCTGTGACAGCAGCTATGACAAATAGTCTTAACAAAGAATGTTAAGAAGGATAGCAAGATATTTTTACCTAGCTAGAGTGAGCATCACATATTCGTTGATGACGACAAAGATGTGGAGAACAAATGGAAAAAATTCAAAGGCGTAGTGCAATTTGCCCTATACAAGTATGTTCTGAGTAACGGCTTACGGTATGGGAAAGACCCACCATGATTTAATAGCCGTAAATAAAGAGAACTTCGTCTCAGATTCAAGAGAAGTAAAAACTAGCTGACAAAGAAAAGCTGAACGAAGCGAAAATGAGCGTAAGGATGTAACAACAACGACGCTGTACTATTGTACAAATAAATAATTTTTTTTCTATCGGATTTTTCGTTAAACTTGAGTAATTGATGTTCTGATTTCATTTCTTTTTGATTAATATCATTGTGTTAAGAAAACTGTAAATAAGCTTCAATGTGAATATTAATGTTTATGTCAAATGTCAAACAATATTGTAATAGAATTGAAATGTAACAAATGTTGAGACTCTTGTAAGATGTTTAAGATTGTAATTGTGCGTCTGGTCCATACGTAGGCAATGTGTTAGGATATGTAGAATGCAAAACCTCGGGTAAATACCCCGTCTGTAAGGGAGCGGTAAAAGGTGGATGGCAGGCGAGCGCGGGAAAATGCGCACGGGCGCTGCACGGCACAACGGGCTCAGCAGTAGTAGTTAGAGTTTGGCATTGGTCTGAGCAACACGTTCTGGAGCGAGGAGGCTGTCCTGGAAGATGTAGTTTTATTGCGCCTCGGGTATGCCGTTCCAACGCCCATACAGCATGGCAAAATTCCATAGGCAATAAATGGAAAAGTATTGCGACGCTATGAAGAAATAAAGTGCCGATACGTCAAGAGCCATAGCTGTGGTTGTATGTGTGCTTTGTGCCTCGCCATCTCGCCGCCTGCCAACCACCGCATCGATACAAACAGGTTGAAACTTTTAGTACTGTATTCGTATGGACCAGTGTTACTTTTGTTCCATACTGTTCAATAACAACTTAAATTTTACCAGAACTTTCCTATCATTTAATTATCCTCACAACTAACGTAGACAGGGTCCTTTCCAAATGTTGTGCAATCCGAGTGTCCCGAGATGAAAAATTAAAGTTTGTGTTAATAATAATTACCTGCAGACCCAGCTATGTTAGAATGGTGTTTAAAGAACTGTTTGTTAATGAACCAGTAAATGAATAACGAAGGTCTGACAAAGTTGGAAGATCACTTTAATATTGATTTAGTAATGAAGTTTAATTATTTAGAGACAGATATAAAGGTATTTAAATGAGTAGGAAATAAGATAAAGAGAGTAGTAACTCATATATTGGAAATCTTGAGGGCATAATGGTGTCAGTAATTAATTTTTTTTTAATACAGTGATCATAACAGTTTCAGGGTCCCCCCCCCCTTTTTTTTATTCATTTGAATTCTGAAGTGTTCTAAATTGATTTGACCAGCAAAAGTTAAAGTCAATATAAAAGCCAAAATTTATCAGCATTTTATCTTTATCAAAATTGACATTGTGTGTGTGACTCGAAAGTGCTGTTTCTAGGGTAACCTATGCCCGATTTTAATCAGATCAAAAGACAGTACGAAGTTTTGTAGTATACGTTATAGTGTAGTGTTATGTATTTATGGTTTTTCCATATCAGTACAGAACGTGAAACTATCAGTTCAATAGATTTTCTGGTTCTGAAATTCTACTATATTATACAGTGTTACTACTTGTTGCTTTGCACGAATATCTGCCAACTTGTACAGGGAAGAAACTCAATTAATGCCTAATTAGGCTGGCGACCGTATTATGAACAAATTGGTAGCATCTTCTGTGTTGGTTTCTTGTCCGTCCTGACGTGTAGTTGCATTTCGGACTTGCTTGACGTATCATTGTTATTGCAGAGTGGGTGTAAGTCTGATTTGCCACCATTCAGGTACACGCGGTCAATATCTATACAAAAATCCTGTCTCGTAACGTAAACCCCACTCACTTACCATAGTACAGGCTTCAAAGAGTATAGTGTGCCCGGCGCGCACGTTACAAGGAGAGCAATGAGAGAAGCGCTCAATGAGTTTGAAATTAAAACTTTGTCAACCGATCTGAGTAAAACCCCTAAGAGGTTTTGATAGTATGTAAAATCAGTAAGTGGCTCGATATCATATATTCATTCACTCAGTGACCATAATGGCACCGAAACGGAATATAACAGAGAGAAGGCCGAAATACTTAATTCGGTCTTCCGAAATTGTTTCACCGCGGAAGATGGCAGCACGGTCCCTCCTTTCAATCGTCGTAGAACGTCGAATGGTAGATATTGAAGATAACAGTTCGCTGAATAGATAAACGATTACAATCGCTTAATAGTGGAAAGGCGTCAGGACCATATGAAGTACCTTATAGATTCTACAGAGAGTATGCGAAAGAACTTGCTCACCTACTAACAGTAATTTATTTTAGGTTGCTTGAGCAACGAAGAGTACCTAGCGACTGGAAGAAATCGCAGGTCATTTCCGTTTTTAGGAAGGGCCATAGGACAGATCCTCGCAATTATGGACCTATATCGTCTACGTCAATCTCTTGTAGAATAATGGAACATGTTTTACGCTAAAAAAATCATCATGGATTCCCCAAACAGATAACCTGCGAACCTCAGCTTGGTCTGTTCCTCAATGAGATCCACAGCGACATAGGAAATGGCGTTTATGTTGTTGTCATCTGATCCCTCACGCACTGCTGTGTAGGGAAAGAATATACTAGGTTATCGAGTCTCAGAACAGATTGGCAACTGGGTTCAAGACTTCCTTGCAGGTAGAACTCAACAAGTCGCTCTTAACGAAACAAGTATCGCAAGAAAGTGTAATAGGACCGTTACTCTTTGCAATATATGTAAATAATCTTTTAGAAAGCGTCGGCTGCTGTTTAAGGCTCATCGCTGATGAGAAAGTAGCAACGCCAGAAGGTAGCAACGATTTGCAGAGTGACCTCCACAGAATGGTAAAGGCTCTGGCAGTTGATCCTGAACGTAAATAAACGTAACATATTGCGCATAGATAGGAAAAGAAATCCACTACTGTACAGTTAAGCTATTGATGACAAACCACTGCAAAAATATCTACCGTAAAATATCTAGGAGTACTATCCAGAGAGACCTTAAGTGGAATGAGCACATAAAACAAATAGTGAGAAAAGCATATGCCAGACACAGATTCATAGGAAGAATCTTGAGGAAATGTAATTCGTTCGCGAAGGTAGTGGCTTATAAGGCGCTTGTTAGACCGATTCTTGAGTACTGTTCATGAATCTTCAATAGAAGAAATGGACAAGATCCAACGAAGGGTGGTGCTTTTCGACACGGGTTCGTTTAGCCAGCGCAGGCGGAGAAGCTCAGCAAACTGCGTTGCAGACGTTACATGAGAGGCGTTGTGCATCATGGAGAGATTTACTATTGAATCTTCTAGAGAACAGTTTCCTGGAAGAGCCAGACAACGTATTAATTCGCCCCCGCCCCTACCACCTAAATGCGTCTCGCGTAATGACAACGAGGAGAAAATTCGAGGAATTAGAGCCAGTACAAGGCTTACAGAGCACCATTCTTACCCACCATTAGGTGGCTTGCGGAGTATGATGTAGATGTATATTAATTTTCTCACTTGCATTGTAGAAATAAATTAGAGGTTTAAATCATTGGCATATCTATAAAAAAAGTGAATTTGGCGACTTCATTATTTTCCAGTTTTAATAAGAGAGTTTCGTTGTAATTACTATTGATTCCACAAACAACTCCTTTTCCAGTTATACTACTGTACATTTAGTATGCCATTAATTTATTCTACACCTCTCTAGAAGAAAAATTTCAGAGCTACGTATGAAAAGAACACAAACCGGAATCGGCCTACACTGCTTGATAAGAAAAGTGAAGCACACAGAAGGCACAGTCAGACAGCCAATGTAACTTCGCACACCGACACATCGCCGGTGGGTGTGTAAATGATTAGAGCTGCGATTCCCTGTGACAGATAGACTGCACGGAAGAGTGCACCAGTGTTGTTCGTGTTTAGCATTGTTACCAGGCGTGGTGGAGTGTGCAAGGGACGTTAACAGCATCTGTTTTGGGTGACGACTTCGAAGGACACGGAGATTAGAAGTATCCCTGCTTGATGGCATTATCAGAACGTGACAGAGTTCAAAAGGGTGCCTCATTGTAGGTATCTATTTGGCCGGCTGGTCGAATCGTGTAATGTAAAGATTGGTGGGGCATCAGGATACGACAGCGGCCAGATGTTGGACTGCGTAGGTACGAGAGGGTAGGCATACTCGTACCCGAAGTCAAGGTTCTGGTCGATAACGGAGGATCACAGTGTTACGCAACAAGACCTCTGCTACTCGTTCACGTCTGCGCCTGCCATCTAAGAACAAGTAACAGATTCCGAGCAACAATTTGAGTCACCCTCCATCAGTGGTCGTAGAATAGCTTCAGCTGGACTAGGGAAATTACCGTGGCACGCGTAGGTTCCCGGTAACTCCAGAAGACGAACGGGGGCTTTTAGAGTAGTGCCGAGATCGGGAAGCACGGACTGCTGATGAAAGGCTTAGCATAGTTTTCAACGATGAATCGCGCTTCTCCGCTATACATGGCTATTAGTGACTGAAGGAACTCTCGCGGCACAGCAGTATGTCAAGGACATCCTGCGTCCGCGTGTGTTACCTCCCACGCGAAGGTATCGTGGTGTCATTTTTCAACAGGACAACGCTCGTCCACAAATGACAGGTGTGTCAATGAACTGTCTGCCTGGTGTCAAAGAACTCTCTTTGCCGACAACAAGATACCCAGAACACGTATGACAACCCCCTCCCTCCCTCCCCCCGCCCCCCCCAACCGAATGAGTGCATGGATCCAGGCCGAAGGTAGCGGAATGTCATACTGACAGGTAGAAAACATACAGACACGTTCTTTGTAAATTTGACTCGATCACTGAGACATAGCGTACCCACCCAGCCTGTGAAAGTTCAGTAGTGAAACGCCCGCTAAATCACGCAGGGCTAACAGGTAATTAGGAGTGTGGAAAGGGCCAAGGGAGTTGCGGTCGGATTCATTTCACAATTGCAATTTATTATCTTTTAGTTCACAAATACACTTTTGAAAGACTTAAATTTGCGTCGCGGCTGAAGGCCTCCAAACAGATGCTTTAGAATAAGTTCAATTTTGAAACGACTTGACACTCAGTTAAATTTACGAAAAAGATAAATCGTATACATATATGAGATCAGCATGCGGAGCGGCTGAAGGCCACCGGATTAAATCTTCGAAATTCCAAATATACTATGATGATTACTGAAGGCAGAAGGCCACAATGTTTTAAAATACTAACAGGGCTGATGGCCCACAAAGTCCACAGAAAGAGAGAAACGAAAGCAATAAGATGGCTGAAGGCCGCAAAGTTAAATTCTGCAAATTAAGGAAAGATATATTGCAACAATCGGTAAAACAATACATTAAGTTTAAAAATTTCCTTTTTGCAACACCGAGGGTGAAAGGTCCACAATAACTTGTAAAATCTTTCAGAGGAAATTACGATAACCTTTCAAGTGCAGAAGGCGAGAATGTTTGGACTTGAAGGAAACTCTGAGAACATGTTTCCAGGGCTGAAGGCCCACAACTAACCTTGCCAAATTAAAAATATGAAATACAGTTAAATTACAACAACATTAACAGTGGCAAAAGGGTAATTAATAGAACGTTAGTCAGGAGTCTCTAGTGGATCGGTTTGCCCTCGTTCACTTAGGTGAGACGGGTGGTGAGTCCGACTACATTTAATTCGTGCGAACCCAACCAAGGGACACTCACGGACCGACCAACCAACCGCTTGCTTGCCACGACGGAGTACACGAGAATTCAAGGCCCCTCCCCCGCCCGCCCCCACACACAAAAAAAATTACAAGTATCACAACAAACTCGTAAGTGAACTGAGCTGCCAAAACTACACACCATGTTGGGCAACAGGTGAGGAAACGACACAGCCTACAAATTACGTTATTGGCCAGGGCAGGTAACAGGAACACTAACGGTCACAAGGCAGAAAATTCCGCTGGTACACTTGAATTTGAAATACGGTAATATAACTTCACCCAAAAAGAGCACTGCCTGAATTTACGTCAGTGGCCAGGGCAGGTAACCAGAACACTAATGGACACAAGGCAGAATATTCCACTGGTGCACTGGAATTGTAGTCAGCCAATATAGTTGATTGCACCTCATGGCGGCTAAATTTCAGCAATAGAAACACTCGGTGTTGCTCACAGAAAACCTCCCCAACAGCGAACCACCGAAACGAGCCACCACAACATGAATGGACGCGGCTTGGTTAGTTGAAACCACTACTCAACTTTGATGTTCTGGGGCTGGCCGTTGTGGCCGAGCGGTTCTATGCGCTATAGTCTGGAACCGCGCGACCGCTACGGTTGCTGGTTCGAATCCTGCCTTGGGCATGGATGTGTGTGATGTCCTTAGGTTAGTTAGGTTTAAGTAGTTATAAGTTCTAGGGGACTGATGACTTCAAAAGTTAAGTCCCATAGTGCACAGAGCCATTTGAACCATTTTGATGTCCTGGGTCGGTGAACCACGAAGCTCGTAGCCATCTGATAGCTCCACACACGCTCCGACACTGCGCAGGGACCGGCAGCTGACCAACCCTGGTCCGCAGCAACCGACCGACTGCCTAATCTAAAATAGTCGTCAGTGGACATAACGCCAACTACACACACAACCTGACAAAACACGGCACGAAGACCTGAACGATACCCAACAGTAACTAAGCACACACGAAGACACATCGGGAGTCGATGCACACACACACACACACACACACACACACACACACACACAGACACACGCACACACACAGTCGACTCATGAACGATCGGTGAGCCAAAGCGCTTCGTCCGGTACGACGACGAACCGACACGATCCACCAAGACCTTGACCCGGCTCAAGTGATGCGTGGCTTCAATGGTCGGTCGAGCCAAGTCGACGCAGACCTCACTGCTCCAACCCGACTACACTAGTGCCGCATTGCAACTCCCGGACTGGCCGGTCTGGACTGCGCTCCAGACGCGTTCCAACTGACTGACAGCCCGAACTCGCGACCCGAACTCGCTATCCGAACTCTAGCACGACAGACAACGACCGGGCAGTAATACCAGTCGAGGAAAGATACTACGAGAGGGGATATATCGATACGCTCTGCTAACGCCGCTCAAGGTCGGGCAAGGCAGCAACTCAGTGACAGTGGTAATTTAAATGAACGTAGTGAGGTGGAAGTTCGTTAAAACAGGGTGTAAAATAAATGATGGCGGGAACACGAGCCACGCACTGCTCAAGTAGCATTGACTTCGTTGACTTTTCGTCTTCTTAGTTCATCATCAATTAACGTCAATAGGAACATAACTATGCCAGTGAACCATAGCATGGAAACCAGTGAGCACATAGCTTTTTATCGTGTCAGTGGGCAGGTATTGTCACATCAAGAGTTTAATAAAGTTTGACTTGTGTTACACGTCAAAGCATGTACACCTGAACTGCGCTTACTGCCTAAGGACGGTGTAGCAGCAGTGTACTGATGTACAGGTAATATAGAAGGTAAGCGTCCCAGGGCGTTAGTGTGCAGATACTATGTTACAAATTCAAAAAATTAATAGACTCATCTCAAGTAGAAGAACACGGCCCCATTTGAAACAATATAAAATACTTATTTTATACATTTGTAGCTCATAAACGTAATTAAATCAAGAGGTGCAGTATAGTCGACACCTAACTATTTTTTTTATCTGTCAACATAAAGTTTCTGACTGCTGTTATTACTCATTTTAGTCTTCGAAATTCAGTTGCGTAATACTGTTACACGTTCGCTTATGACGGTTGCGTGAACTGAAAGATTATTTAAAAAACAGGTAATGAAGAAACAGCAGTATGTGAGATTTTATCGTTAAAACAATAACTCTTTTGAAGGATGAAGATCTACCTAGTACTGGTACAATTGGCGAGCCAACTCGATATCTCTTAAAGATATGATATGAACAATTCTGAGGCAGAAATGCCCAAAAGGCTAATCATTGAACGCGTTGTTGATGGTGAACTAGCGAATCATGTGCACAATTCATTTCAAGAATTTCTAATGGTTCCATCATTTCTGCTGTTACATTTTCATGGTACAGGCCATCAAGCATGTATAAGGGTGAGTGAGGAGGAAAGGCAGATGCTCTGAACGCTAAGAGTGTTGGTGATTCTGAACAAAAACTTGAAATGAACATGTCCTTTTCTTAACCATATTCGACAAAAAGCTCTTGAAAATCACGGCGTAAGTTAAATGTCCTCCTTCTCTGGTACTCATATGCGAATACAAACAAAGCGACATTAGACTACGTAGAGTTGTGTTTACTGGTCATAGGTCATTATTACGAATCCACACGTTATTCCCCACGCACACACTGTCTTAGTGGGTCCGCTGCTTTCAGCGGTGGGTTTCAGATATATCTTCAGAGTAACTAACTTGTACACCAGTTGGGCTGATTCTACTCTTGTTGCCGGCCGGCGTGGCAGAGCGGTTCTAGGCGCTACAGTCTGGAACCGCGCTACGGCTACGGTCGCAGGTTCGAATCCTGCCCCGTTCATGGATGTGTGTGACGTCCTTAGGTTAGTTAGGTTTAAGTAGTTCTAAGTTCTAGGGGACTGATGACCTCAGAAGTTAAGTCCCATAGTGCTCAGAGCCATTTGAACCATTTGTCTACTCCATTTACGGATATCCCGACTGAAACAAAAGCTAGCACACTCCTTACTACATGGAACTTCTCTCTCGTATTTTACGTGTGTGTGATCAGGTAAAGGACCGTGCGAAGGAGCTCAGATCAACAACACAGCAGCTGTCTACAGGAGCTGAAAAACGCACTACAGTTTGCGGTGGACTTGTATAACATCTTTCGTGAGGAAATGTACACTGTTAAACGAACTATTAGTTCTGTCTTGCATTTACTGCATTTACTGCATTCGTCCTGCTCCCCGTTTTTTTCTTTAGTTACCTCGGAAATTGTTAAGAACAGGACATACGTTCATATGACTTTTTTGTTATTGATTACTAACAATATCACCTCCCAAAGCGTGTTCCTTACCTTGTGACTCATCCTATGCACTGTTGCCCACAATACTGTAAATAGTCTCCTTTTACTGAAACGTATATTTTAGATTCCGCTTAAAGCTCTCAAGTATTTAAACAGAAGAACTTCTGCCAGGATAGAGGAAACCTAGAACTTGCCATTAAAAGAGCACACAAAAACGAAAGAGGTAATTGTCTTTACTGATCGTCTCATTAAACTTAGAGACCACACACATCAACAGTGAGTACTAAAGTACAGCTTACCGAAGATCACACTTCTACGCAAAGGGGACAAGATAATAAGTCAGCTGATTGCCACTGAGGACTGGTACTTCAAGTTAAGTCTGCCGCCGCACACTGTAATAACAGGTAATCACACGGACTTTCTGGATAATTTGCACACGCTCTAATGAGGCAAACGTCCTCGCGTTGCTTCAGCGCACTCGCCGTGGAATTATAAGACGGGTGTGGTGCATCATTTCCAATAGATCAACTACTATTAACGTTTTAATGATTTTTCATTCTCGTCTTTGGTGTGCATACATTCTCCTTTATACGACTAGGCTTTTATTTCGTATTTGACGTAAAATTCCATCACTATACTGTAAAAACGTATTACAGCCTGTATCACTTAAACAATTGAAGATGTCACCACAGCAGGACCAAGTATTTCAAACAGAACACTTCTCTTTTTTTGATCTCTCCCAGCGCCGCAACCATACATTGCAGCAAGGCTTGAGTGACATGTCCTGTTTTGATACTAAATAGCACGATCATTTCATTAAGTAACGTCGCCTCACACATCATCATCATCAAGATAATCAGCTGTCATTTGATCTCTACTGCTTGATCGAAGGTCTCCTCCAGGCTTCTTCACGCATCATGCATAATTGTCCCCCCCCCCCCCCCCCCCCGGTCGTATACCAGATGTCAATTAGGTCGAGGCCTACTTCATTTCTTATGTCTTCGTAACCAGAAAAGAATTTTCATCCATCTTCCGTCCATTCACCCGGCTATCTGTTCTACCACATTCCGTTTCTTTTTCATTGCAGACAACATTATATCTTTCCATGTTTGATTTTATTTGATTCCTTCCTTTCAAGTAATTCTTACATGACAACCAAACCAAACACTATCACCTACGAACAGATTAGATGCACTACATACTGCATAACACATGTTTATATGAAGCAAAGGCGATATACACACTCTACCCACACACGTAGCACGAGATTCTGTAGGTTTGATTTTAGTGTATTGCTTCAGACGTTCGTGCATTAGTACATGTGCGCTTGGGCTTATTTGCTGATGTGTCCAAATGTTGCATCTAATCTTACCCAGTTCCAGGTGACATCATTCGCGAAAGCAAAATTCGGTTCAGAAATCTGAAATGTTGGTAAGATTGCGTGTATACTTGTATTCCATATAGAAAGTCAAAACATAATATATATATGTGTAATTATCTATATTGATGTAAAGCAAAATGTAATATGGTGGTATGTAAATGTGATCAGAATTTGTAATATGTATCAAAATGTGATGCTGAGTAAATTAGAAGAGGAAACGAGACACCTAAAGTAGTAAATGAGTTTTGCTATTAGGGGAGCAAAACAACTAATGATGGTCGAAGTAGAGAGGATATGAAATGTAGACTGGCAATGACAAGGAAAGCGTTTCTGAAGAAGAGAAATTTGTTAACATCGAGTTTAGATTTAAGTATCAGGAAGTCGTTTCAGAAAGTATTTGCATGAAGTGTAGCCATGTATGGAAGTGAAACATGGACGATAAATAGTTTGGACAAGTAGAGAATAGAAGCTTTCGAAATGTGGTGCTACAGAAGAATTCTGAAGATTCGATGGATATATCACATAACTAATGAGGAGGTATTGAATAAAATTAGGGAGAACAGAAATTTGTGGCACAACTTGACTAGAAGAACGGATCGGTTGGTAGGACATGTTCTGAGGCATCAAGGGATCACCAATTTAGTACTGGAGGGCAGCGTGGAGGGTAAAATTCGTAGAGGGAGACCATGAGATGAATACACTAAGCAGATTCAGAAGGATGCGGGTTGCAGTAGGTACTGGGAGATGAACCGACTATGCAAATGTAGAGATGTGGCTCAAATTCAAGGACATAGTAGCAACAGCAATTGAGAGATTCATACCTCATAAATTGGTAAGATATGGAACTGATCCCCCATGGTACACAAAACAGGTCCGAAAGCTGTTGCACCGAGCGAGGTGGCGCAGTGGTAAGACACTGGACTCGCATTCGGGAGGACGACGGTTCAATCCCGCGTCCGGCCATCCTGATTTAGGTTTTCCGTGATTTCCCTAAATCACTCCAGGCAAATGCCGGGATGGTTCCTCTGAAAGGGCACGGCCGACTTCCTTCCCCATCCTTCCCTAATCCGATGAGACCGATGACCACGCTGTCTGGTCTCCTTCCCCAAAACCAACCAACCAACCAACCAAAGCTGTTGCAAAGGCAACGGAAAAAGCATGCGAAGTTCAGAAGAACGCGAAATCCCGAAGATTGGCTAAAATTTACAGACGCGCGAAATTTGGCACGGACTTCAATGCAAGACGCCTTTAATAGGTTCCACAACGAAACATTGTCTCGAAATTTGGTAGAAAATCCGAAGAAATTCTGGTCGTATGTAAAGTACGCAAGCGGCAAGACGCAGTCAATACCTTCGCAGCGCAGTGCTGATGGTACTGTTACCGACGACTGTGCCGCTAAAGCGGAGTTATTGAACGCAGTTTTCCGAAATTCCTTCACCGGAGAAAACGAATGGAATATTCCAGAATTTGAAACGCGAACAGCTGCTAGCATGAGTTTCTTAGAAGTAGATACCTTAGGGGTTGCGAAGCAACTCAAATCGCTCGATACGGGCAAGTCTTCAGGTCCAGATTGTATACCGATTAAGTTCCTTTCAGATTACGCTGATACAATAGCTCCCTACTTAGCAATCATATACAACGCCCGCTCACCGATAGATCTGTAGCTACAGATTGGAAAATTGCGCAGGTCGCACCAGTGTTTAAGAAGGGTAGTAGGAGTAATCCATCAAACTACAGACCTATATCATTGACGTCAGTTTGCAGTAGGGTTTTGGAGCATATGCTGTATTCAAACATTATGAATCACCTCGAAGGGAACGATCTATTGATACGTAATCAGCACGGTTTCAGAAAACATCGTTCTTGCGCAACGCAGCTAGCTCTTTATTCGCACGAAGTAATGGCCGCTATCGACAGGGGATCTCAAGTTGATTGCGCATTTCAAGATTTCCGGAAAAGCTTCTGACACCGTTCCTCACAAGCGACTTCTAATCAAGCTGCGGGCCTATGGTATATCGTCTCAGTTGTGCCACTGGATTCGTGATTTCCTGTCAGGAGGGTCGTAGTTCGTAGTAATAGACGGCAAATCATCGAGTAAAACTGAAGTGATTTCAGATGTTCCCCAGGAAAGCGTCCTGGGACCTCTGCTGTTCCTGATCTACATAAATGACCCGGGTGCTACTCTGTGCAGTTCTTTTAGGTTGTTCGCAGATGATGCCGTAATTTACCGTCTAGTAAGGTCATCCGAAGACCAGTATCAATTGCAAAGCGATTTAGAAAAGATTGCTGTATGGTGTGGCAGGTGGTAGTTGACGCTAAATAACGAAAAGTTTGAGGTGATCCACATGAGTTCCAAAAGAAATCCGTTGGAATTCGATTACTCGATAAATAGTACAATTCTCAAGGCTGTCAATTCAACTAAGTACCTGGGTGTTAAAATTACGAACAACTTCAGTTGTAAAGACCACATAGATAATATTGTAGGGGAGGCGAGCCAAAGGTTGCGTTTCATTGGCAGAGCAATTACAAGATGCAACAAGTCCACTGAAGAGACAGCTTACACTACACTCGTTCGTCCTCTGTTAGAATATTGCTGCGCGGTGTGGGATCCTTACCAGGCTGGACTGACGGAGGACATCGAAAGGGTGCAAAAAAGGGCAGATCGGTTTGTATTATCACGTAGTAGGGGAGAGAGTGTGGCAGATATGATACGCGAGTTGGGATGGAAGTCGTTAAAGCAAAGACGTTTTTCGTCGCGGCGAGATCTATTTACGAAATTTCAGTCACCAACTTTCTCTTCCGAATGCGAAAATATTTTGTTGAGCCCAACCTACATAGGTAGGAAGGATCATCAAAATAAAATTAGAGAAATCAGAGCTCGATCAGAAAGGTCTAGGTGTTTGTTTTTCCCGCGCACTGTTCGGGAGTGGAATGGTAGGTAGATAGTATGAGTGTGGTTCGATGAACCCTCTGCCAAGCACTTAAATGTGAATTGCAGAGTAATCATGTAGATGTAGATGAAGAAGCTTGCACAGGATAGAGTAGCATGGAGAGCTGCATCAAACCAGTGTCTGGACTGAAGACCACAACAATAGCAACATCAAAATGTGTAAAAACACGACATTTATGTAAAAGAGACTGTTTTAAATCATTCTGCATACCTCGAAATGCCTGTTGTAGTGGACTGGCGAGACAGCCAATCCACTATGACCGGTAGCCGAAAGGCACGCGTTAAGCTCACGGAGGCTGGCGTGAGTTCTGGAACATTACAAGGAAATGAGAACTTAGGAAAACGGACGCAGTTGCTGTAATACTTAACTTTAATCCATAATTGTAGAACATCGCTCTTGATGATACAGAATTATAATCTCAATATATACTGGTAATGGCGCCTTGCTAGGTCGTAGCAAATGACGAAGCTGAAGGCTATGCTAACTATCGTCTCGGCAAATCAGAGCGTATTTGTCAGTGTAGCATCGCTAGCAAAGTCGGCTGTGCAACTGGGGAGAGTGCTAGGAATTCTCTCTAGACCT
This sequence comes from Schistocerca americana, assembly GCF_021461395.2. NCBI lineage: Eukaryota > Metazoa > Arthropoda > Insecta > Orthoptera > Acrididae > Schistocerca > Schistocerca americana. The sequence continues at coordinate 749,067,222 of NC_060121.1, read as the reverse complement.
GCCGTGTGGTGGCGCTCGGTCTGCAATCACTGACAGTGGCGACACGCGGGTCCGACGTATACTAATGGACCGCGGGCGATTTAAAGGCTACCACCTAGCAAGTGTGGTGTCTGGCGGTGACACCACACCTGTAGCCTCGGTGAAGTATGTGTGCAAAGTTGTTAAAACTATTCTTCATATATTGCTATGAGAATCATAGCTTGTTAACAAACTTCCTTGAACATCGCCAGTTAAACTGTGAGCGTGATGGAACTGTGCATGTGAAGTGCAATAACATTTGTAGTGCATCTCCTAATGACATTTACCGCCGTGCAACTGTGCAAAATAAGGAACTAGTAAACTACTGGACCTATGGTCACGAAGCACAAAAGCACTGAAGACAACTCCAATGGTGGAGGGGTTCTGGATGGGACTTTAGAGGATGGAATGTTCTCGGAATACGACAGCATCCATGCCTTCACAGAACGTATGTTGTAGGATGGAATTCCGCTGGTCTTCAATCACGTGACCCATGACCGAGGAAGAACAATGTTATCAGTTGAAAACAAACAGTGCAGGGAGTGAACATGCCCACACATCGGTTGTGAAATGTGTGAACAGAGACGTCGATATGCAATAACATTTACGTTAAGCAAGCTACCGAAACAAAGAAGATTAAGCCAGACTTCCCAAACCCCACATAAAAGAAATAGCTAGAATTGTAAACCAATCACAGAACAAAACTATTTCTCATTTGACAACCAGTTCTACTTACAAGAAGACGTGCTTCCCATGGGGTCACCAGTCAGTGGACTCGTAGCCAAAATTTTTCTCAATCACATTGAAAATAAAATATTTGAAACATTAGTAAGACCCAAACAGTACCGGATAATATATTGGTACCGTTGTGTAGATGACATCATATGCCTTCTAGATGAAACACCAAGTCGCATCCAACAACTCCAAAGTGATATAAACAAAGTACACCAAAAATAAAATTCAACATAGAAACAGAACACGACAATAGGTTAAACTTCCTTGACCTCACAATATACAGACACAACAGCCAACACCAATTCTATACATTCAAAATGTGACCACCACCAGCAAAGCCATTCACAAAGGTTCTAATCATCCGATTACACACAAACTAGCCGGCTTCCAATATATGCTACGCAGTCTGAACAAAACCCCACTTACTGAAAACAACTACAAGAATGAATTACAGACAATCAGAAAAATAGCAGTAGAGAATGGAAATGACACAAACACTGTAGATAAACTGAACCACAAAATTAAAACAAAATTAAAAAGGACACCATGCACCCCAAAACTAATGCCTTCCCATCAACTTACGAAAACACAGAACTCACATATGAGCACACATGAACAAGAAACACCCACAATGCAAACAAGTGGTTCACTCTCACCTACAACAACAAAGCAGTCCACAGAATAGGCAACATACTCAACACACAAGGGGTAAAAATAGCCTACAGGACAGATAACTCAACCCAGAGAAAACTAAGGACAACCAACACATGCACAGACAAACACAACCCATCTGATATTTACCAACTAACATCAGTTTGTATAAGGCAGACAAGCAGAAACTTTAATACCAGATACACAGAGCAAAGAAGAGCATTAAAAAGTAACAGCTGTCATTCCACATTTGCTGAACACCTTATGGACAAGAAACATAAGCCAACAAACATCAATATTGATTTGAAAATTTTCAAATGCAGCAACAGCCCCCCACAAAACATAATAATTGAAGAAAATTATCAGATACAAAAAGCCATAGTGGAAGGAAAACAAGTGAAGAAAGAATACAATGAAAGTCTGTCCTCTGGCCTCAAAGAATTATTAGACAAGACCAACCTATAGAGCTCTCACACCCCATCCCACCCCACCCTCACCCCACCCCCACCCCATTTGCAGACACACACATACACACACACACAAACACTCACACACCCACACACCCACACACATACACACACAAAACCCTTTCACACACAACATAAACACACAGAAAAAAGAGCTTGTAATAATAATAATAATAATGAAAAATTCTCAAACCTACTCTCTCTCTCTCTCTCTCTCACACACACACACACACACACACACACACAGAGAGAGAGAGAGAGAGAGAGAGAGAGAGAATTAATTAATTTCAGGTATACAAATAACAATTTTCAAATCGTAATTTTGGCTTAAACAATTTATCTACTTTATGGTGTAAGTGGTTGTGGATGAAAAACTGTGGAACAAAACAGTCACTGTAGAAACACAATACATCACAAAAACCACACCATGTGATACAAGGTATGAATTCATAATTTAATCTGTTTTTTCAAATAACTGTAATTACGATTTAAAAACTAATAGTTACATGTATACAAACAGTAAAGAACGTTGTTTACCTTTAACAGCCATAAAACAAAAGCCCACTGAAGGTACTGCAAGTGCGGTGAAACATGTTTGGGTTTAAAGAAACGAAATTGTGTTTCGCTAAATGCGGCCCTATACAAAAACATATGTAGTGTTAAAGCAAACATAGAAAAAAAGAGTTTCATTCCCAAGATGATTACCAAAACAAAGTTTACCTTCGCGTTATTACTACATGTATCATGAATATGAACTGCAAACGACGACACGGTGTCTAAAGACAGCTAATCTGAAACGGAAAGACATTTTAAATGCAATACTGTCCATGAGATACAATGACCAACCATGAAATATATTTTGTTTTAATATATGTAGAATTTATGAGATTATTGTACCTGTTTTACTTGTTAGTGCAAATTTTTTGTAAAAAGTTCATAGAATGTCCTGTCACTGCGATGTCTTGCGCAGACGCACATATGAACTGTCTATAAAATGTGATCACCGTGTCGCGAGTTCAAATAACACTCTAACGACTACTGCCACACTGAAACAGATGCGACTGCGAATGCGCGGCAGCCGCAATACCAACACAGAAGTCTTCTGGGCTCAAGCGCCTCATTCAGATATTGTATACCATGAATTGTATTTGAATATGTATGTAAATAATGTATTGTATCTGCCTTAGGGTTAATTGCTCGCCTGAAAGTGCGTCTTTTTGCCTCGCAGTTCAGAGAGCAATTCAAAGCACATTTCCAGGGTGGGCTTTGATATATTGCAGAAACGTAGATTCAAGTTCAGAATATAAATAAAGAATTACTTAAGATATTAATTAGTATAAGCGGTTGTAGCGGCAGTGGCGTGCAACAGATGAAATATTAGAATAATTACGCAGTTCAGTTGTCTTGACGCCGTCCATATCGGACGCGTATCTACCATCGCTGCAGATAATTAGAAGGCACACCGTCATTATTCTATTTTATTGAGACACAATCTCACTAGGCATACTCATAGTTGCACACAGCAATAGAATTAATGCAGGTGTCTATGCAATTTAATTTAGTATAATATTTTGTGATTACAGTGAAATTATTTAATCTTGTGTTCCATCTATATTGCAAGCTATTGTTTCAATTAAAGGGTGTCTTGGCATGGCTAAAGGTTCCGTGCTACAAATAGTCCAGCACGAACCAGCGCTTTGGAATTATTCAATCTACGAAGTATGATAAACAAAGATTTCAGAAAAAATCACTCACAGCTAAACTTACAATGAATGGACCTTACGCAAAAACCCATTGTCAAGCGCCCAAAGTCTGTATTAACATTCTCTGATCATATACTATTATCATTACCTATTATTATTTGTCTGTTCTCTGGTATTATCAAACCAGACAGCAAAAGCCGCCCTAAATCAAAGTAAGCATACGATTATTTCTATTCATAAAGAGTATGAAGTTTTGTTCAGTTCAGACGTACTACATCATAAAGTTTATCAGGGACGTTGCGACTGGTAACTAACAAACACCCCGGTTTTTCTTCTTCCTTTATTACATTTTATTGTCCTTCAAAGCTTTTTGATAGGTCTCAGGATTTCTCTTACAGTTTCATCAGAGTGTACCCCGTTATGCACTTTCCTGACAGATTGTGCATATGTAGCACTACCCATACTACCACATCTCCATGCTTACTCTATCTGAAGGCTGAGTAATGTGATAGTATTTAGCTATTAAAGTGGCTTGGACGTATAAATAACGTAAGGGGAAAATTTATTGCACTAAGGAGCGGCAGCTGCTTTCAGAATGTAGGCGTGCACTAGAAATGAGACTAAAAGGCAATATAAGGACAAAAGAAACTATTCACTATATTTTCCTTATCACATCAGTTATTTGGTAGGCACTTACTTTGTCATAGGTTGTAGTAGCAGACCAAAAGAAGTTGCTAGATACTAGAGGTACGTCTTAGGCAATATAATGTAAGGTCAGTCACTTTCTTTATACCGAAAAAAAAGAAATCAACATAAACGATGTAGCGTAAATTTCATGAATTCATTTTATTGACTGTCTTCTTACCTTTTTCACATTACCTTGTATTTCAAATGTAATGCATAGAACTTCCTTTCCTCAGATTAACTGCAAGTCACTCCCCAGAAGTCGAATTATTCTTTATTGTAACTACTCCGTAATTTCCACTAATAGATGTTGAGAAAGCTTTTGACTAAGTTTCGACAAAGTGTTTATTATCAGCCACTTACAAACAAGATAGTTGTACTTCCATGTTAGTTTACTTATGGAAGTGGACGTAAATACTGCAGTTTCCATTACATTTAAGAGGGTTAGTGGGGGTTTCAGAAGTGAAAGATGAGTCAATCAAGTAGATTCATTTCACTAACACTATTATTAGCAAACCTCGAGGCAGTTTCCTCGTTCATAAACCGGAAAAAGAAAAAGGAATATTTGTTAACGCTATAACGTAAGCCACCTTCCTTTTTGCCGACATTTTACTGAATCACTCTATACGAAATACACTACAAAGGGAAAATCTCTATGGAGTTTTTTAGAAAGTAGGAATGATAATAATACCATGAAAATAAAACAATTTCAAGTGACTCTTTCAATAGAAAACTGAAAATACTAACAATAAATGGATTGTTAATGAGTGCTATGTTTAGGGCCGCTGAAAGCTACTGCTGGATTGATAGCAAAAGGTATAACAAGTAGAGTAAAACTTCCTTTGATTGATTTTAACAAAATAAATGACGTTTTCAAGACCAAGTTTCCCCTGTGTCCCAAACGGGAAGTTTACAATCAATATTTCACCTGTGAGATATTGGCTTTTAATGTTTATGTCAACGAAAAGCTCAGGGTTACTCAAACATCCTTGAAGAGACACAAGTGTACACATCAATCAGTCATGAATAGTCCTTGACCGACGCTACAGTTAGTCAATTACGCTGTCTCAAAAAATTTCGTCACACTTACATAAATGTTATCATTACATTTGAGTTAAAAGTTAGGCTGATGTTTATGTACGTTCGGCGAAGTCGAAATCTCTTCTTTCTTCTTGTGCTGCTGGCTGGGTCAGCAGAAATAAAATTTCTTATGCTACGTAATTTCCTTGCAGAAGTACTAAGAGGTACGTGTGTCTTATGAATACACAGTTTACTTAGTCATTAATTATAGATATATGTTCAGTGCTTAGAATGAAATACTCTGACGTCTGGATGAGCGTAAAGCCCAAAGATTGTATTTGGGTTCTGCAACAATGCTATGTCACCAGGATGCGGTATGTTGACACTACGTTTTTGCAATATATCAACCCCCATCCTGCAATTGTGCCTTTAAATTACGTACTAATTGTTCATTTCTAATTGACTAATTATTTTCATTCGAGAATTCATCAGTATTGTAGAATAAGTTATGAAGGAACAAAGAACTTCGATCTGAATTTGAAATATCTGTTGCTGCTTGTGACAAGTTTTATTCCTGAGGGTAGATTATAACTACGTATTTCACTCATTTGAAGTCAAGGAATATAATTTTTCCTTCGATATGCATGTTTCAATAGGTTTATTATCGACAAGCGAAATGGATTGCTGGCAATATAACTGACAGTGTACAAATAAGCTGTACAGCTCTGATCAATACCTTTTGCTGTTTAAATACATGTCTACAAGTAATACACCTGTATCGCCGACATACGTGTAACTACTTTCTTGTGTGAAGGATTGCCCCTTAATATTATGCAGTATGATATTAGTGATTCAAAACAAGCAACAAATGTTAATTCACCGATTTCTATGTTCCAAAGTTGACAATTATTACGATGATAAAAGTAGATAATACTTAAAATTTTTACACGTTTGCATTAGATGTCTGTATACTGATAAGTATAGGCGAACCTGTTGTTGGTAGACTATTTTAATCGAAAGAAATGTATTTTTGTTGATCGGCAAGTTGAAAATCTAAGATTTTATGTTAAAAAACTGCCCACTTAAAAACATAAGCGCTGAAATTATCGCTTTATCTATTGATCTTCATTCATTTGGTTTGACATCATCTGCAGAAGAAAATCAGTTCCTCACCCTAATGAAAATTATATAATAACCGTCACAGAAAATGAATAACAACAGCCGTGTGATTGATCCCTATGGAACTTCTGTCTTAAAAATGACATAGGTCAGGGCTCCATGGTGTCAGTGCAACGTTGCAGGTCCACAAAGCTGAGGTTATAAGTTCGAGTCCCACCTTGTAAAAAAATATCTCCTTTAAATGTGATGTTATTTTGTGTGTCGTCTATAGCTGAAGGTCTTGAAAAATCTAGTATGAAAAGCAAACCCAATTATTTAACACAATATTTACGTGATGAAGAGTGTTCAACGTTGAATGCTAAACGCCTTGGAATCAATGGCTGCTTTGCTACTACACAGACTAAATATAGTGTATTTCTTAAAATGAATATATACTATGTTGAACAATATTTCACTCAAAAAAATCTTACACAGAGCAGATTTACAACTAAGACTCAAACGCCTTGTACAAATTGCAAGAGAACCTATACCGTGATTTTTTTTAGTGATCGGTCTTCTGACTGGTTAGATGAGGCCCGCCACAAATTATTCTCCTGTGCCAAATTTTTCATCTTAGAGTAGCAATTATATGCTGGATATATCCTAATCTCTGTCTTCCTCTACAGTTTCTACCCTCTACCGCTCCATCTGTTACCTGCACCTCCTTCTTGGGAAGTTTTTTTCCACTTATTCCTTTCCTCGCAGATTCTCCGGAGAACCTCCTCATTTCTTACCTTAGCAGTCCAGCTAATTCTCAAAATTCTTCTATAGTAATTGGGAAAGTATAGCTAAGTATCTTACGAGTGTATTTGTGGTTGGCAATAATTTGAAGGAGGAAAATTACTGTGGATTCTTGGGAACTGGAATGAAAGACGAAACCTCCTGTTGGGATATTCCACAGTGCTTAAACTAATCCACGTAAACACGCAACTTAAGAATTATGTAAGACTGTTGTACACCATCTGATCAAAATTATACGGACACCCATTCCTACACATTAACATGGGGTGTGCTCACTCTTCGCCTTTATGGTGGCTTCAACTCTGCTAGGAACACTTTCGATGATGTGTTGAATGGCTGTGAAGGAATGGCAGCCCATTCTTGCTAAAAAGACGAAAACATAAAAGGTGTTGGACGATGGAGTGAGAATCGCAGTTGCCGTTCTAACTCACTGGAGGCTCTGGGCATGTCAGTGTATTTCAGGGATTGTCTGCTTTATGACAGCTTTCACTGTCATGATGATACAAACAATCCACTCCTTGTCTCCGAATTATTCCCCCACTGTACACAGTACACAGTGATGCAAAATGTGCTCATATACCACCGCAGTTAGCGTATTCTTCTGTGCAATAAGGGGACCACAACCAAACCACGAAAAACATTCCCACACTGTAACACCGCGTCCTCCGTACTTCACTGCTGCCACGACACTCAATGGCAGGTAATATTGTCCAGATATTCACCAAACCAAATTCTTCCACTGGACTGGTATTAGATACAGCGTGATACGTCATTCGAATCACCTGTTTCCAGTCTTCCACTGTCCAGCGGCGTCGCCCTCTACAGCACCTCTAGCGTCGCTTATCACTGGCTACAGTTACGTGTGGCTCGTGAGGGGCTGCTCGTGTTAGCTGGACTGTTGGTAGCTCTTTGGAATTCCCGAATGATTCCTTACAGTGATTTCGCGTGACTTTTATAACATCCGTCCTGTATGCTCGACGATCCCCGTCCACCAGTGCATGAGTTTTTCCTAGTCTTAGTTTGGCTGTAGTTGTTCCTCCGCGTCACCAACAGTAGAGTTGGGCGGCTTTAGAAGAGTTCAATTGTCCATGATAGATTTGTTACTTAAGTTACAGAGCATGCTGAAAAGTAATGCCTCGAAATTCCTTATTTTGAAATTTTAAAAGCTTTTCAGTTAAAACAAACTTTGTTAACATTTTACATCTTTATTCTTGATGTCTACATATTTGTTTCCCAACATATTCACCCTGGTGACGAACAGTTTTTTCATACCGTCACTGTAGAATATCTTACATACCTTGGGGAAACATGAAACACGGCACTAGTGCCGTTTCGTTTCGAGTCCCCAAGGTCACCTGGTCCCCCAGCGTCCAAAGGTCTGTGTCGCTGAGATAATGGTTCTGAGCACTATGGGACTTATCTTCTAAGGTCATCAGTCCCCTAGAACTTAGAACTGCTTAAGCCTAACTAACCTAAGGACATCACACACATTCATACCCGAGGCAGGATTCGAACCTGAGACCGTAGCGCGCTGAGATACTTAGCTCTGTTAGAGCTATTATCTGGGCAAGCACCCACGCCACCAAAAGGTTCGCACGTATAAAATTTTTCATTTTATGGCGCCATGCAGTGACCGCATGTAAAACCTTGCATTATGTAGTGCTATGCGTAATCGAGAATCACGTAACATCAGCCGAGAGCAGTATATAAGGACAGCCGTTTTTAGGCAGCTACATCATTTCTTCAGCACCTGAAGCTACAGCTCCAACAGATTCAACGTCTTCGGAATTAACTGTGAGTATACTCTAAAACAATGGCTCAATCATTATTAACTTTTGCTTGTAAGAGATTAGCATCTAATTCGGGAAATACACCAGTGTAATCTTGAACTGTTTGATACAATTAGAAACTTCCTTGCAAGCATCTTCGTTTGATTTAACGAATTTATTAGACTCTGCGAACTCAGTGAGCGATGGTACTTCACTGACGTCGTTGTCCTCAGAACAGAAACAGGAACTGACGAGTTCTGTAGACGACTTGTTAATTTCACAGGGTCCTATCCTGGAGAAATTGTTATCTTCAAACAAGACGGAGACCACTTCCGTCTCATCCATGACTGCGTCTACTCCTCGCGACGTTCCAGATGCAGAATCTGCACTGATGCATTTCTTGCCTCCAGAATTAAAAAGAGAATCCGAAGAATCAGTGCCATCCCAGCAATGTCAGACATCGACTGGATCAATGTTCTGTTATATCTCTTCATGCAAAAACGGCCAGATAGGGGACGCGTTTGGAGCTCTGCCACACACGCTGAGGTTAGCACCAGTGTTCCCTTCATAAACAGCACGAACAGCACAATGTTGCATATTACTAATGTGGATGCAACCATAAGCATGCACGGCTTTCATTCTGTAACGGATTTAAATTAGGGGGTTGTCTCCTGCAGTTAGAAACTCTATTACGGCACAGCGTTTCTCACACACCAGCACAGATAAGCACACATCGCCATGACACATTGTACAATTCGGAGCCCTCTAACGGTAGAAGATTGCAATTTGCGCCAAGAAAACGAGAAGTTGACCGAGTTATATGTATGACGTGTTATACCTCAACCAATATTGACCACAGAATAAAAAATTCGAAGGTATTACTTTCCAGCACTCTCTCTAAGATTAATAAAACTGTTTCCTTTCTGTAAATAATTTAATGTAATGCTCCAGCCCCCATAAACCACACTACACTACTTAAATGCCCAACAGGATCAAGGAAAGGTGAAAAGAAAATTCTGTATAAAAGTAGTAAAGATAGACGTAAAATTGTGAATGAGAATTGGAAAAGCAAGTTACCATCTAACTGCAAACAAAATTTAAAAATAATGAAGAGAGATTAGAAATATAGTTAAAACAGAAGTAATGAATTACAGTACTAGAAGTAGCTAGTGATAAATGATGATTTTTTTATTGTTTTATCGGCACTAGATGAAATTATTCCACCAATCACACTCCTTCTCTCCGTACCCGGAGCTACCATCGGTCCAGTAGTTAGCGCCACGGTCGGCAAACATGACCTTCTCCGTTCTGGCAGATATTCACACTAGCACCTAGGGCGTCATTCACCGGGTGTTACTGAAGTTCTACCCTTCGGCCGGACATCAGGTCCTGTTGACGTGACATGCTGCCTTCTATTTCTCTGCCAAGTTCACACCATGCCAGAACTACGGGCACTCATAGGAACTAAACAGCGGAGTCGCGGTACATGCTGGTAGCATCAAGCGTTCCATGCCAAGTGCTGACGTTACTCATCGTCTCTATGCACTACAATGCGAACGCTACAGGGATTGATGCTCTCAGAGAACGCCGAGCTTCATGTTTTCTTCCTCTCCGAAGTTTAATATTTATGGCACTCACCTGCAAGATACCTATGAAAGTCTCCTCAGAACATCGTAGGGGTACGAGGTCTTAAGCCGTCTTTGCTCCAGTGATGAAGCTGGAACACCCGTATACTTGTACCTAAACTAACATTAGTGTTAAGAATTGTATCATGATAAATTGTTACGAGGTTCACTGCAGTAGTCTTTTTTTTTGCGTGAACATTAAGGTTTCCACGGACATAAGAAATGCGGGCATTGTATCTCCTACTCTCTTCCGGGGCATCTCGAGATATCAGTGCACAGGTTTCTTGACACTTTTCTGACAGGATCTCTCGTTTTTGACAAGCTTCACTTCAGCAGGTCGTAGTATCTTGCATAATGGCGAGTCCGTCACCCGCTTTCATCTCTCCTCAAATCTGCGTTCTCTTTCCTCTAATACGGTTGCGTTCGCCAAACTTCCGCGGGTTTCGCTCTTAGACTCTAAAATGTTATGCAGTGTCAGTTTTCTTGAATGAGAACGTACTAGCACCGTATTTTCTCCATATTACTCGAATTTAGACAGTTATCTAAAAGTTCGAAAATAATTTGGATACGAAACCGATTCACTCAATGAAGAATTATATAAATCGTGCGAATCACTCAAATTCACCACTAGTCTCTGTCCTTACCTCTACTTACAGTTACTTTCTCATTTCTTTCTCTACTTGTATACTTCATGGTATCCTTCTGTAGCAGCATATTTCTATTCTTTCCTTTTCTCTCCCTGTTTGCTTCTTCCGTGTTATTACAGTACACACATCAAAAAAGCTTTGCATCGTCTCGGTTCCGAGAGTTCCAGAACATGTAAAGAAAATTGGACTAGAGATCAACATAAACATCATTTCTGCCCTCTTTATTGATCATGAAAACTACACATTGCATGTTGTACCAAAATAACCTTCAGAGCCGGTGGTCCGTATTGCTGTAAGAATCGGTACCTCTAATACCCAGTAGAACGTCCTCTTGCATTCATGCATGCCTGTATTCGTCGTGGCATACTATCCACAATTTCATCAAGGCTCTGTTAGTCTATATTGTCCCACTTCTCTACGGCGAGTCGACGTAGATCCCACAGAGTGGTTGGTGGATCGCGTCGTCCATAAACAGCCCTTTTCAATCCATCCTAGACATGTTCGACCTAGGTTCATGTCCGGAGACCTAGCTTGCCACTCTAGCCGAGCAATGTCGTTATCCTGAAGGCAGACATTCACAAGACGTGCACGATGGGGGTGCAAATTGCCGTCCATGGAGATGAATGCCTCGCCAATATGCTGCCGATATTGTCGCACTATCGGTCGGAGGACGGCATTCACGTATCGTACAGCCATTATGACGCCTTCCATGACCATCAGCGGCGTACGTCGGCCCCACAAAAAGCTACCCCAGCACAGCAGGGAACCTCCATCTTGCTACACTCGCTGAAAAGTGTGTCTAAGGCGTGCACCGTGACCGGTTTGCCTCCAAACACGTCTCCGACGATTGTCTTGTTGAAGGCTTATGCGACACTCATCAATGAAGAGAACGTGATGCCAATCCTGAGCTGTCCATTCGACATGCGGTTGGGCCCATCTGTGCCGCGCTGTGTGGTGTCGTGGTTGCAAAGATGGACCTCGCCATGGACGTCAGTAGTGATGTTGCGCATCACTCAGCCTATTGCGCACAGTTTGAGTCGTAACACGACGTCCTGTGGCTGCACGAAAAGCATTAATCAACATGGTGGGGTTGCTGTCAGGGTTCTTCCGAGTCATTATCTGTAGCGCTCATCTACTGCAGTAGTAGCCCTTGGGCGGCCAGAGTGAGGCATGTCATCGACAGTTCCTGTCTCTCTGTATCTCCTACATGTCCGAACAACATCGCTTTGGTTCACTCCAATACACCTGGACACTTCCCTTGTTGAGAGCCCTTCTTGGCACAAAGTAACAGTGTAGACACGATTGAACTGTGGTACTGACCGTCTAGACATGGTTGAACTACAGACAACACGAGCCGTGTGCTCCCTTCTTGGTGGAATGACTGGAACTGATCGGCTGTCGGACCCCCTCTGTCTAATAGGTGCTGCTCATGCAAGGTTGTTTACATCTTTGGGAGGGTTTAGTGACATCTGTGAACTGTTAAAGTGTCTGTGTCTGTGGTACAATGTCCACAGTCAACGTCTATCTTCAGGATATCTGGAACCGGTGTTGTGTAAACCATTTTTGATGTGTGTATTAGAATGTTTACATAAATACTGCGGAACAGTATAATCAAAAATGAATAACCACCTCTTTTTAATATAGTATTGAATCAATCATAAAAACAGTAGTACTTCTCAGAGACAATCTTTAGCTAATGTTGAAATGTGTTATCAGTTGTTTGTGTCTTCTCTTTGACAGCATCCGCACTGTCGCAACGAATATATGTGGTTTAAGCAAGCTCCCTAACTGATTTCCATTTTGTTTCATTTATACAAATAGAAATAGCAACAGTAAAATTTTTCCGCTGAGTTCATTGTGCTGTTTCATTACCTGTGAATTCTTCAGGATTTAATGACTAAATTTTCTTTCGTTTTTTACTCCAGTGCTTCGCTTTGGAAGGTTAAATGTGGTGTGGTTTCATATCGTTTACCAAATAGTCTACACCCATTGTGTGCAAGTGTTTGTTAAAGTACCCATTGTTAGTCATTAGTACTTCCATGAATTTAATCTGTCTCCTGTTCAAGCCTAGGATTGCAGAACTTCTATTGAACATGACTTCGGCATTATTAGCTCGTCATGTTTCGGTTTCGGGGTCTTAGTCCAATATTCTGCGTATTCGTCCTGGTGAAGTTATGTAAGATTCATTTTACCTTCGTCTTAGTGAATATTAAGACAGCGGTCTAACAAATATAGTCGTCGCTCCTCTCTTGGTCAGCATATTATCTTGTCGTGACCAGTAATTACTGACCAAGGACCCACGGCTAGTTTACCCTGTTGGTTTCCCCTAGTCTCACAAGGGAGTCATGACATTATGCAACGCTTGATCTCACTGAATGGGCTGACGGAGATTTCAGAGCTTCTTGCCTGTCAGCACTAATGTAGCAGCCATTACCCTCGTACGTGGTCATCAGCACACACCCTTTCCTAGAGAGATTGTCTGGGTTGTGTACCGCATAATCCGGGCCCAGCATCTTCGTCCACTATACACCTGTCAGTAAACCAGACCATATCGTGGTACATTCGTCCACTGCTCTCTAATTCCAGTTGTTACCTTGAAAGGTTTATTGTAGAAGCTGTATATAGTCGTATAGTCAGCCAGCATTCCCCGACCTATCCTATATTTAGTACATTAATTACATTGGTATGATTCTGGATAGCCCAAAGGTTTCTTCCGTACGCCTCTGCCGCTGCCTGAAGCCTAACCCAGAGATGTAATTGAGACATGTGCAGCATGGTGTCCATCCCAGCAGTTTTTGTGTGCTGCTAATTTCACCTGTTAAGGCAACCTAGACCAATCTAAGCTCCTTCCCAAGTTCTTTGTGCTATGTGCCATGGCACACAGGTACTAAAGCTGACGAAAAGGTTGACGTAGCAGCCTTGGCAGTCTGTCGCGATACTCAGATAGTTCGGTGTGTTGCCCCTCTGTTGCGGGGACTACACACCGCACTCGCTGTGGAGGTACAGAGTCATACGTCATACGTAGATGGGAAGAAGAGTGGCTACAAGTGACGGACAATAAACTGCTCACAGTTAAGTCAGCAACGCGGCCGTGGCGTGCCTCCTTCCACGCAGACGGGGTGAAGTCCTCAATCTTCTTCGCTTAGGACACCCTACCGCGCTTGATTTCTTGCTCTGGCGAGAGGGCCCTCCGAAGTGCGCTGATTGTGGCCTACAGAACACGGTTCGTCACACATTATTAGAGTGTGTTTTCTATTCAGAGAAGAGGTCTAAGCTCATTTGCCGAAAGGTGTCCTATTTATTTTAACTGACAAACGAATGCGTTTCGACTTTTAAGGTTTTGTGAACTGTACGGATTGTTCCTTAAATTTTAGCGAGACGTCCTTAACGTGTAATCACAGCGGCTGGCAGATTCATGTTCTTTGTAAGTGAGCAGCCAGTCACATTTTCCTACGTAATTATTTTATCTTGATCCTTATCTTGCTTCTGTCTTGACTGCCAGTTTTAGAACATCTGCCCACTTTTACGCTGTCTTCATGGATGTGAGCTAGTGTGAATGAGTGGATGCATGTGATTGAGGTTGGGAGAGAGTGCATGTATTTGCATACACTGATTGACAAAATCACGGGATAGCGATATGTACGTATAAAAATACCATTGGTATCGCTCACACAAGGTGTAAGAGAGTAGTGCATTGGGGGTTTCAAAAGAAAAGGTTTCCGACGTAATTAGGGCTGTTCGACAGGAACTAGCAGACTTTCACCGCGGAATAGTGGTTGGAGCTAGATGCATGGGACATTCCATCTGGAAATCCTTAGGGAAAACAATATTCCAAGATCCACAGTGTCAAGAGTGTGGCCGAGAACACCAAGTTTTAGGCATTATCTCTCATCACGAACACGCAGTGTCCGACGGTCTTCACTTAACGACCTAGAGCAGTGGCGTCCGCGTAGAGTTGTCAGTAGTAACAGACAAGCAATTATGCGTGAAATAATTGCAGAAATCAATGAGGGACGTACGTCGCAACTAGGCGTTAATATAGTTCGGCTAAATCTGGCGTTAATGGGCTATGGAAGCAGACGACTGAAGCGATCTCCTTTACTAATAGCACATCACCTGCAGCGCCTCTCCTGGATTCGTGACCATATCGACTTGGCCCTTGACGACTGAATTCCCGATTTCAGATGATAAGAGCAGACTTTAAGAAGCCATTGACCCTAGTTATCAAAAGACACTGTGCAAATTGGTGGTGGCTACTTAATAGTGTAGGCAGTGTTTACAGTATAAAACGGGCTGCGTTATCTGGTCCAGACGAACCGATTGCTGACTACTATGCTCGGCTGCTTAGTGACCATTTGCTACCACTCATAGGCTTAGTGTTTCTAAACAACGATGCCATATCAACAGGGCACAATTGTTTCCGATTGGTTCGAAGAACATTCTGGATAGTTCGAGCGAATGATTTAGCTACCCAGATCGCCCGACATGAATTCCATCGATAATTTATGGGGCGGAATCGAGAGGTCAGTTTGTGCACAAAATCCTGCACTGGCAACACTTTCGCACTTATGGATGACTGAAGAGGCAGCGGGGCTGAATATTTCTGCAGGAGACTTGCATCGATTTGTTGAGTTAATGCCACGTCATGATGCTGCACTACGTCGGACAAAAGAACGTCCGACATGATGTTAGGAGGTACCTCATGACTTTTGTCACCTCATTGTAAGAGTTACTCTTCCTAGTGTTATTATTTTTAACCATAATCTTTCCTATTAACATTTGTCAGGGCACAGATAAACTAGCCGTTGAACGCCTTGAAACTACAAATATCAAAACGCTCCTTATCAAACGCCTTCTTTTCTACCTTATTCCACCACATAATAGCCCAAAAAAATTAAAATAGGTCTTACGAGAGAGTGCATACTCCTGGGGTTTAGACCCCAGCCTTTAAGTGCACGTGCAAGTACCCTTAGGCTTGAAACATATATTCCCTATGTGAGGGATCCAGGATAGTTTGGCATCCAGAATAACCCATAGGTACTTCATTACCTTCTCTATTGGCAGAATTTCCTGGAGTAGCTTAAGATTCCAGTGCGTGTCCTAGATATGCTTCCTTGTGAACTGTACTGTAAAAAAAATTTTACCGTGGTTTGGTGCCATCTGCTTGCGTAGGCCGTATTTCTACAGTACAGTCATCATTTCAGCCTCTTGGAATTTACAACTGCCACGCTGAAGAGATACATGTCCATGTACAGTGCATGAAAATACATTGGACAAGAAAATGTGTAAGAGAATGTCAAAAACAGAACAGGAAAAAAATGTATTTAAAAATTTTCAAGAAATTTAAAAAGTTCGTGAGATTTTGTTACTTACTTTTTGGGCGTGATAAGACTTCTGTAAACGAAGTCATCATCGGAAGAAATGGCTCTGACCACTATGGGACTCAACTGCTGTGGTCATAAGTCCCCTAGAACTTAGAACTACTTAAACCTAACTAACCTAAGGACATCACACACATCCATGCCCGGGGCAGGATTCGAACCTGCGACCGTAGCGGTCGTGCGGTTCCAGACTGTAGCGCCTTTAACCGCTCGGCCGGCATCATCGGAAGATATTAAACTTGGTTATATAATGCAGGTATCGCAACATGAAAACTATACCATATTTACAAAGAGACTGTCAGAAATAAAACAAAGCTGTGTGACAGACACTGAATAACCGTTCCTCCCCCTCTCCCCACGCCCCTCCACCTTCTAACATTCTCCTTGATCATCTAGCCCCACCCCTATCCTCGCATCTGCATATTCATTCACTTTACTCTCTTCTATATCTCCGTACTGTTTACCCCCTCCCTTTCCCCTCGTTGTCCCATTCGATCCTAATACCTAATCCTCACTATTATAGGCATAGTTATTCATTTATATTTTTATACTACTACATGTCCTCACTGACCTCCCCCCACCCCTTATATTTGCATCTTTATCTTGTTATTCTCTTTTCCACCATGTACTTCGTGGGCCACTGCCTTGTCTCCATTTTCATTCTATTACCCCGCCTTCCTTCCCCCATGAACCATGGACCTTGCCGTTGGTGGGGAGGCTTGCGTGCCTCAGCGGTACAGATGGCCGTACCGTAGGGGCAACCATAACGGAGGGGTATCTGTTGAGAGGCCAGACAAACATGTGATTCCTGAAGAGGGGCAGCAGCCTTTTCACTAGTTGCAGGGGCAACAGTCTGGATGATTGACTGATTTGGCCTTGTAGCATTAACCAAAACGGCCTTGCCGTGCTGGTACTGCGAACGGCTGAAAGCGAGGGGAAACTACAGCCGTCATTTTTCCCGAGGACATGCAGCTTTACTGTATGATTAAATGATGATGGCGTCCTCTTGGGTAAAATATTCCGGAGGTAAAATAGTCCCCCATTCGGATCTCCGGGCGGGGACTACTCAAGAGGACGTCGTTATCAGGAGAAAGAAAACTGGCATTCTACGGATCGGAGCGTGGAATGTCAGATCCCTTAATCGGGCAGGTAGGTTAGAAAATTTAAAAAGGGAAATGGATAGGTTAACGTTAGATATAGTGGGAATTAGTGAAGTTCGGTGGCAGGAGGAACAAAACTTTTGGTTAGGTGATTACAGGGTTATAAATACAAAATCAAATAGGGGTAATGCAGGAGTAGGTTTAATAATGAATAAAAAAAATAGGAGTGCGGGTTAGCTACTACAAACAGCATAGTGAACGCATTATTGTGGCCAAGATAGACACAAAGCCCATGCCTACTACAGTAGTACAAGTTTATATGCCAACTAGCTCTGAAGATTATGAAGAAATTGATGAAATGTATGACGAGATAAAAGAAATTATTCAGGTAGTGAAGGGAGACGAAAATTTAAGTCATGGGTGACTGGAATTCGTCAGCAGGAAAAGGGAGAGAAGGAAACATAGTAGGTGAATATGGATTGGGGGGAAGAAATGAAAGAGGAAGCCGCCTTGTAGAATTTTGCACAGAGCATAACCTAATCATAGCTAACACTTGGTTCAAGAATCATAAAAGAAGGTTGTATACCTGGAAGAATCCTGGAGATACTAAAAGGTATCAGATAGATTATATAATGGTAACATAGAGATTTAGGAACCAGGTTTTAAATTGTGAGACATTTCCAGGGGCAGATGTGGATTCTGACCACAATCTATTGGTTATGAACTGCAGATTGAAACTGAAGTAACTGCGAAAAGGTGGGAATTTAAGGAGATGGGACCTGGGTAAACTGAAAGAACCAAAGGTTGTAGAGAGTTTCAGGAAGAGCATAAGGGAACAATTGACAGGAATGGGGGAAAGAAATACAGTAGAAGAAGAATGGGTAGCTCTGAGGGATGAAGTAGTGAAGGCAGCAGAGGATCAAGTAGGTAAAAAGACGAGGGCTAACAGAAATCCTTGGGTAACAGAAGAAATACTGAATTTAATTGATGAAAGGAGAAAATATAAAAATGCAGTAAATGAAGCAGGCAAAAAGGAACACAAACGTCTCAAAAATGAGATCGACAGGAAGTGCAAAATGGCTAAGCAGGGATGGCTAGAGGACAAATGTGAGGATGTAGAGGCTTGTCTCACTAGGGGTAAGATAGATACTGCCTACAGGAAAATTAAAGAGACCTTTGGAGATAAGAGAACCACTTGTATGAATATCAAGAGCTCAGACGGCAACTCAGTTCTAAGCAAAGAAGGGAAGGCAGAAAGGTGGAAGGAGTATATAGAGGGTTTATACAAGGGCGATGTACTTGAGGACAATATTATGGAAATGGAAGAGGATGTAGATGAAGATGAAACGGGAAATAAGATACTGCGTGAAGAGTTTGACAGAGCACTGAAAGACCTGAGTCGAAACAAGGCCCCGGGAGTAGATAACATTCCATTAGAACTGCTGATGGCCTTGGGAGAGCCAGTCATGACAAAACTCTACCATCTGGTGAGCAAGATGTATGAGACAGGCGAAATACCCACAGACTTAAAGAAGAATATAATAATTCCAATCCCAAAGAAAGCAGGTGTTGAAAATGTGAAAATTACCGAACTATCAGTTTAATAAGTCACAGCTGTAAAATACTAACGCGAATTCCTTACAGACGAATGGAAAAACTAGTAGAAGCGGACACCGGGGAAGATCAGTTTGGATTCCGTAGAAATGTTGGAACATACTAACCTTACGACTTATCTTAGAAGAAAGATTAAGAAAAGGCAAACCTACGTTTCTAGCATTTGTAGACTTAGAGAAAGCTTTTGACAACGTTAACTGGAATACTCTCTTTCAGATTCTGAAGGTGGCAGGGGTAAAATACAGGGAGCGAAAGGCTATTTACAATTTGTACAGAAACCAGATGGCAGTTATAAGAGTCGAGGGGCATGAAAGGGAAGCAGTGGTTGGGAAGGGAGTGAGACAGGGTTGTATCCTCTCGCCGATGTTATTCAATCTGTATATTGACCAAGCAGTAAAGGAAACAAAAGAAAAATTCGGAGTAGGTATTAAAATTCATGGAGAAGAAGTAAAAACTTTGAGGTTCGCCGATGACATTGTAATTCTGTCAGAGACAGCAAAGGACTTGGAAGAGCAGTTGAACGGAATGGACAGTGTCTTGAAAGGAGGATATAAGATGAACATCAACAAAAGCAAAACGAGGATAATGGAATGTAGTCAAAATAAATCGGGTGATGCTGAGGGGATTAGATTAGGAAATGAGACACTTAAAGTAGTAAAGGAGTTTTGCTATTTAGGGAGTAAAATTACTGATGATGGTCGAAGTAGAGAGGATATAAAATGTAGACTGGCAATGGCAAGGAAATCGTTTCTGAAGAAGAGAAATTTGTTAACATCGAGTATAGATTTAAGTGTCAGGAAGTCGTTTCTGAAAGTATTTGTATGGAGTGTAGCCATGTATGGAAGTGAAACATTTCTTTGCGTTATATAGTTATATTATAGTACAGAATATATAGCATACATTCTTAAGGCTGTTCATCGATGATCATATATTAGCCATAGGTCCGCTTCATAACACACTTCAACAGATAGTTACGTAATGTTGCGTTATAACTGACCTATGATGCACAAGGGCATGATTATATTTCATACTCCAATAAGATGAGATTAATAACAGTCTCCTCCTAGCATTGTTCAATTTTATGGTAGAAGTGCATGTATCTGTAACATATCTTTACAACTTAGAACGACCATTCAGAGATGTATCTGACTCTCACAGCTTGTACGACTCTGGTTTACTGCATTGATCACTTCTCTCGAGTCATCCATATAGTACGCCACATAGAGAGAGCCAATGATGTTCATCTTCCATCACATTAGTAATTTCGGCAGTGTGACTTGAAATAATGGTGCCTGCACTAGTAAAGACTGTTTTAGGTGACCATTTTATAGCTCAGTGATTCCGTTGTAATGTAATAAAATATAATATGAGCCATGACTTATACAAAAAAGAAACACACTTTAATGCAATGGCTCAGCATAAAAGAGAAATAACTAATGTAGGAATATTATTAACAGTGTAATGCGTTGCTTAATTTAGGCCGACCTGTATAAGTACTCAGTAAACTAGCTCAGTTCTCAGGATCGTTACGTAATCGTCGATGCATGGTGGTTTCCTCTCGATTCCCCAATATAAGATAACAAGAGTAGCATCTACAAATGAAATCCTGTAATGGAACTGGAATCCTGTGACCAGGCCTTTTCTGCCTGGGATGTTATCTCGTTATATAAAGAAAATCTGTAAATAAAATTGTAAAATTATTAGTAGCTGCGTCCGGTCTCGTGGGATCTGCAATAAAGTTAATTGGCCTAACCGACGGCACGTTTCGTAGATCGCAGATGAGCTAAAAGAAAAATGTTAAACATTTTTCTAAGATGGCGCCTTATAATGAAAATTCTTTGTTAAGGCCCATATCTACTTAAGACAATAAAGGTATCAGATTTACAATAGATTGACCACATACACAAATTATTTTGACAAAATAACCATTATATTTTTCGGATTTTAAGTACAACTTATATTATCAACTGGTACAGCAAGATGAGCTTTACACAAGAACGTCCTCTTAGACCGAATCCAAGCATATAAGATAAGCGAATGACAAAGGAAAGATATTTCATGCATAGAAGCGCAAAACTCCACGAAATAACATGTCCATTGTAGTTCTATTTCTTCTTCTTTGGCGTACTTGTCGATTATTTATAAAATTTGTCGTAATATTTAGTTTACATTTTTTTAAACCCAAGTCCGCCCAGAAGAAACAGTACAATGGCCCCCTGGTATGGCTGGGACAAAAGGATGTATTTGGACCAGACATACCACAGTACTGTTCAGTTCTTCCACATGATTGTACATCATGTTTATTCAGTTAGTTTCTTAAATTAGTTTGCGTATATTATTATTTAAAATGCATGTTTTCACAAAGGGTAAGGGAGAGCAAGTATAATCTCCTTATTTGCGTGACAGAAGTTTCAGTCCGGAAAAATGTTGACTAATCTCACCGGAAAACAACTTATGTTAACCGCCCCCCCCCATTCGGGGTCACGGGCATGGGAAAACCGGGAGTCAACAACCAGCCCAGGGTCTTTGGAATATTACCACATTTATCCAGTTCTCAAAAAAAATCGCAGTCTGAATATTGTTATTGCTTCAGGACATATTAATTGAATGCTCCCCAAGCGAATTTGGTAGGAGAAAAGATACAGTCAAAGAAAATATAGTGACAGTAGTTACTTATTGATATATATTACATAAATTTCTCATATGTTATATTCGGAGCATACTTTTAACTTTTTCGTGGCAAACACACTTTGACTCCTTGCTACCACAACACACACACTCATCACACGCAGTCCACGTCGTCGATAGTCGATTGTCCGCAGTTGCGGCGCCGGTGTAACGAAGATGGTGGCGCGGGCGATGCTGCACGTAACGCAGCTGTCAGGCGCCCCCCAGCATACGCGGACAGGCGATTGTTGAGCGGCGGCCGTTGGCCCCCTGGTCAGCTGTTTCGCCTCTGCTTGCGAGCCGCCTCCGCATCCTGTTCGTTGAATGCGCGTGAACATGAAATAACCCATACTAGCATTAGTCTGAACTAATTTCGTAACAGATGTTACCGGATAGGGGAAAAGAGAGTTATTAGAAGTTCATTCATTCAATATTGACTCACGAGTGCTTGTTTCATTGTTCTGTAACGTATTCAAGTTTCCGAGTAACCTTTAGACCAGTTTTCGGGACACGATGTGTTTTCTGTCAAATTCCTTAGAAAATTATACGGTTTGTTACTCCGTGTTTAGCTAAGTTTGGCACTCTTAGAATGTCCTGTGGATTTTTGCAGTCACTTTACATAAACTCCAACTCTGTACCGTCGTCCGCAACACGCACGTACTCAGTTGTATAACACACTCTTACGTTTTCTACCTTGTCACTATGGTTGGCGTCCAAAGGTAGATTCACTTTGGTTCACACTCACTACCGAGTTCCCCGTGTAAAACATTTAGCTTTACACGATATTACCATTCATATTATTTCGTGAAGTCATCTTTGTTGCCCAGCTATAGTCTTCACAGATTAACTATTTAAAACTACTTTTTTATATCAGAACAAAATAAATTACTATGTCAGTCGTCAAACTCCAATTGTAGAGTCTTTTTCTCCTCAAATTGTTAACTGATAAACAAAATGCATATTGACACAGTCTTGATGCGGTTGCTAGTATTTGTATCTTTTCTTACATACCACACGCTGATGCTTCTACAACTGACATGACATTGTTTCACTTATACTGTCTACTGAAACATTATTTATCCTGTTAAGATTGGCATTACATTTTCAGATTGACAAGTCATGACATTAACATTTTGTCCACATTAGGATATGATGTTATTTATAAGATTTTGTCAACAACTATCCTCAACCTTTCGTGCCGAAAGTAGACCTTGGCCCATCTGGACTACCGATCCTCAGGCAGTTACATGTGTGTTATGAGCCATGCATCACAGATACACACCCTTAACTATTGTAAATTTTAAGTGAGGAACCGTTTGCCCTAAGACCAGGTCTCACCTTCATGGATACAATCCATGTTTCCGCACGCTTCATTTCCTGCTAGACCTCAACCTTAAACTTGGTGTCTTCAAGTTACTTCCTCTACATGAGACGCTCTCTTTAGTTCTCAATAGTGCCCCTCGGACGCATGCAATTACATGGCTGAAGGCCACTACTGGAAGAAACAAACTATCATGTGGTCTCAATAGTGTTCTTAAGTAATCATAATATGCTTGTGTATATTCACACACCGAGAAATCAATTATTAGTCACTATTTCACATTAGTATTTCCCATGTACTCTGGCAAGTTCCTGATCACGTAATATTAAATCACATTTTGTTTACTAAAATTGGGTACTCACAAAAAATGCACAAGAAATTCTTATATTAGTATATACACACAAAAATGGGAACATTCTTTTAATTCTACCTTCAATGCAAGTTATTCATTGTTGCTTCTTTTTGTTTATAAATCAAGTTCATCCTTCAGACTGAAGGTCTTATTACCACCATATCTTATTTTAAAACTACAAAAATATCAGTGATATTGATAGCTTCACGTTTACTCCACGGCACGGAATATGAAGCATGACAAAACGTCCAATGCGGATATACCTGCATATTATATACGTAGCCTTGAATTATTCCGGGGGTCTCCGAAAATGTGCCAGCGCAATCACTCAATAATTTAGAGAGCTCATGCTGCTGCTCATCGGTTAAATATCCTGTCTCCGTAACCTTGGATTGAATCTCCTGTCGTACCTGAACGACTTCTTCGTCATATTGCTCATTTGTTTCAGCATACGCCTTTAGTGATACATTATCCTGAATATTAAGTATAAAGGGTTCTACTTCTATCTTTTCGAACCGCCGACAATACACATTGTGCCTTGCCATTGTTTTAATCAATGGTAATTGCAAATCCTTGGTAGGCGTTCGCAGGAAGCACAAGCCCTGAGGGATGTCGATTGTAGCACTCCTTTCCCTCAGGATGTCCCATCCCAGAATGGAAGTTGAAGTTAAATTTTTAACAATGAGGAACGTGCATAATATCACATCATTTCCTATTTCTATTCCTGCCTGCACCTGGGCCTTGACACTTTGTGCCTTTCCATTTAGCGCCCCCGTAATTTTACAATTTTGAACCGGCAACGTAGGCAGTATTTTACTGTCGTTAATAACGTTAAAGAAATCCTCAGACATGACTGACAGTGTCGCTCCTGTGTCATTCAAAACCTTAGCAAGAACACCGTTTACTTTCACGGGTACTGCAGCCTGCGCAATCTGTATGCTTTTCAGAACATTACGCGGTTCGGTGATTAATTCCTCCCGCAAATCCTGGCCGTCATTATAGCGCAGCATAGCAATCCGATTAGTATTATTATTTTCGAGTCTGTCTTCGCTTCTATTCCTGGTGATCGAGTACTGAAGGCTTACTCGACCCCCTGCAGTTTGTTGACTGGTTCTCTTCAGACTCACTTCTACTATTTGCACATTGTGCTGTCTACTCGCACTATTTTATGAGGTACTTGGTTTATTAACCCATGTTGGGGTCGCAGTATTCCCCGGCATGGGAATAGCCTCGACACTATTAATCGGGACTCCGTGCTCCGGTCTATTTGACTGCGCCGACAAGTTAGCAGTCACATTCTGACGCCACTAGCCACCTTATTTCATATTTTTAGGTTGATAATTACTTCCGTAATTCTCATCGTTTCTCCTTTTTCGATTCATCGTATCATTTCTATCCTTCATGGGCGAGCAGTTACCGCTCGACATACCACTTCCTCTATTCCCATTACCTCCTTTCTGCCTATTCGCTGTCTCATAACTACTGCCGCCACATTCATGTCCCTAATTATTATTTCGGTTTTGATTTCCATAACCGTTATTTCTAGGCTTATGGTTATTATTTATCCCCTCACCATTATTTTTTTGCTGTCGTGCATCCTCCTGTATCAAATCTAGAGAATCCATTACCGACATGAATGTGTCTAAATCGTTATCAGGTACGTGTACCAATTCTCTCCTTATTGAGATCGGCAACTTAGATTTCAATATCCTAAGCACGTCGCGTGTAGCCATCGGCTCGGACCAGTACCTTGTTTTGTTAATACACTTTTCAAAGTATTTTCTAAGTGTTCCTTGTTTGAAACTGCACATCTCTGGATTGTATACCTGTTTCCGCAATCTCTCTTGTATACTAGACGACCAAAATTTGGCCAAAAATTGTTGCTCGAACTCACAAAAAGAATGACAGTTCTCTGCAACTTCAGATGCCCATAATGCGGCATCTCCGGTAATATATATGGTAACAAACTGTATCTTTTGCCTTTCCTGCCACGATGCAGGTAACACATTCTTAAAACTTTTCTATAAATATTACTGGATGACAGGACTTTTTCTCTTCGGAAAATACCTGAAATTGACTATGTTTCAGTAATGACACTTCCTGTTACAGTGTGGTCAGACTGAGTGCTTCATTGCGAATAATTACCGGTTTTTTTAGCAGTATACGCTCCATATGGACTGACATTTACACTGTTTGCTAGTGGGTTTCCGCACGCGCCTCGATTTGAAGCAAAATTTTCGCCCTGCTGTGCATTACATGAACGACTGCAACAGGGACTAGGTGCGGCACAGTTCATGATTCTGTTATCATAGTCATTCACTGGCTTTTCTGTAATCTCGGTTCTTACGGGTTCGTGGTTCATGGAGGTACCTTGCTGACTTGTGTTCAACATGGTCAAGCATTATAAGCTTCACTTCAGCTTCTAATTTTCGCTCAATGGTTAAAGAGATTTCCTCGATGCCTTTGGTTAATTGCTTAACTTTGGCATCGAGGGATTCCTGCACCTCTTTGACCTCTGATACCTCTCCGCCCAAAGTATTTACTTTATCGGGTAATTCCTGTAAATTTTTCTTCACTTCCGGTACCTCAGATTCAACCTTCTCTATCTCACTGTTAACGTGTTCTAATATCCGTTGATCCCTATCGTCAAGAGCACGATTCGGTTTTTGTATCAACGCTTGTCCACTCTGGCGATTAGGCTAGTCTCAACGTTTTTGAAAAACTCGTTCTGGCGTTGGATGTTCTCCTCGCGCTCTCTTTTCCTCTGCTGTTACATTAATTCTAATTTCCGGAATAGCTGTGCAAGCATATCGCTTGGATTTGCGAAGTCGACCTACGCGCAGACATTTTCGTCTACTTTCTCGCAATTGATTTCTCTCGCAGTCTCGACATTCTCTTGTCCGCCCAGCGATTGTATAATCGGTTGAGAAATGTAAATCTGCGATACTACACTATTATGTGGGATCGTAGCTTCTTCATTTTCTTTAGCTCCTGACCCTCCTGCCAATGGTCCAGGAATATTCTCTAATTGGTCATCACTTTCATAATTCTCAACCTCTACACGGTTACGTCTAGTATTTGGCCTAACCATGTTGCTAGCTGGTACTAATCAGTTCACACACAAAATTCAGTCTAACTACTCAATACTGCCTACACTAATAGTGACAATTGAAAAACTAGAAGAAAGTTATGTGTACAGATTGTTTTAATTGCATGCGCCTAGGTGCTACTGACTGGTTTTAATTAGAAACCTGGTCCGTGCATTCGGTTCCTTACCTTACGGTCTATGTAAGATGTAAGAAATAGCGTTGGTCTGCGAACACTCATTCAGTTTTCTATCAGCTTCCCGTAGTTCCCATGCGTATGGTGCATGAAACGGAAACGTTTTATGCATTAATTACAGTTCACTATTTCTGGTATACATACAGGTAATCAATTACAACAATGGAGATAGGTCGTAGGATACCAGTTTCGATTTCGGCCCCACTAGTAAGTGTTCTGTGAAATCAGTTATTGGTGACTACGCACCGAGCTTTTAAACACAAAAAAACATAGTGATAAGAATTCTTTAAGTATTAAATCGTAGATGCTGCTGAACACTTCCTACCGGCGCCAAGTGTAATGTAATAAAATAAAATATGAGCCGTGACTTACACAAAAAAGAAACACACATTAATGCAATGGCCCATCATAAAAGAGAATAACGAATGTAGGAATATTATTAACAGTGTAGTACGTTGTTTAACTTAGCCTGATGTGTTTAAGCACTCAGTAAACTAGTTCAGTTCTCAGGGTAGTTTCGTAATCGTCGATACAGCGTGGTTTCATCTCGATTCCCCAATATAAGATAACAAGAGTAGCATCTACAAATGAAATCCTATAATCGAACTGGAATCCTGTGACCAGACCTTTTCTGCCTGGGATGTATAAAGAAAATCTGTAAATAAAATTGTAAAATTTTTAGTTGCTGTGTCCGGTATCGTGGGATCTGAAATAAAGTTAATTGTCCCAACCGACGTAGATGAGCTAAAAGAAAAATGTTAAACATTTTTCAAAGATGGCGCCTAACAATGAAAATTTCTTTGTTAAGGCCCATATCTACTTAAGACAATAAAGGTATCAGAATTACAATAGATTGACCACATACACAAATTATTTTGACAAAATAACCATTATATTTTTCGGGTTTTAAGTACAACTTATATTATCAACTGGTACAGCAAGATGAGCTTTACACAAGAACGTCCTCTTAGGTCCGAATCCAAGTAGATAAGATAAGCGAATGACAAAGGAAAGATATTTCATGCATAGAAGCGCAAAACTCCATGAAATAACATGTCCATTGTAGTTGTATCTCTTCTTCTTTGGCGTACTTGTATATTATTTATAAAATTTGTCGTAATATTTAGTTTACATTTTTTTAAACCCAAGTCTACCCAGGAGAAACAGTACCCGTATATGTTACACTTATTTCTTTATGTTTCTGTCAGGCATTTTATGAATATGTCCTCGTTTATTACGCAGTTACAATTGTATGACATGTTTAACACATTTCGATGACGACTTCATTTATAGGTGCCTCATAGCACTCAACATGTAAGTAACAAATTTCAAGTGCTTTCTAAATTTTTAATTAAAAATATTCGGTTCTACATTGCACTGACATAACATTAGAAATTTTCTGGTCCACGGTATAGTGCAGTCTGCTTGTAGACGGAGCAGCCAGAACATAATGATCACCTACCTAACAGCCGGTATGTTACCTTTGGCAAGGATAATAGCGGCGGCGCGTCGTGTTATGAAAGAAATGGGGCTCGGTAGGCTCTGGAGGAAGTTGGAACCACATCTGTACACAAGTAACGTCGTTCCCACGAATTCCGGGGAGGGGGGATATGATCTCTGGTGCCACGTTCAATTACATCCCAGATGTGTTCGATCTGTCTCAGATGTGGCGAGTTTGGGGAACCAGCAAATCAACTGGAACTCGCCACAGTTTTCCTCGAACCCCTGCATCGCATTCCTGGCCGTATTACATGGCGCATTATCTTGTTGAAATATCCTACTACCGTCGAGAAACATGATCGTCATGACGATGTGTACCGGTCTGCAACCAGTGTATGACACTCCTTGGCCGTCATGGTTTCTTACACGATCTCCACTGTACCGATTAATGCCCCCGTGGATTTTGACAGAGCATAATGGAGCCGCCGCCAGCTTGTCTCTGCCTCGCATTTTAGGGTGTCAATGAACTGTTTCCTTTGAAGAGGACTTAATCGCTGCCTCCCGTCGGCATGATGAAGAATGTATCGGGACTCATCAAACCATGCTACGCTGTGTCACTGCGAAAAACGTCCATTTCCTACGGGCACGTTCCCATTTCAGTCGTAGTTGCCGATGTCGTGGCAGATGCATAGGTCGTCGGCCACGAAGCTCATCGTTAGGAGCGTTCGGTGCACTGTTTTTTCAGACACATTTGTACCCTTGAAAAACGTTGAAGTCTGATGTTAGTTACACCACAGTTTATTGCCTGTTCTGTTTTACCAGTCTGTCCAGCCTATCATGTCCGACGTCTGTAATGAGAGGTGACCGCCCAATCCAATAACGTCTGGACGTGGTCTCACCATGGTTTCGCCACACTCACACTCACCATAGCACTCCTCGAAAGTTCGACAAGTGATATGGTTTCCGAAACGCTCGTGTGGAGCCTAAGGGCCATCAAAATCTGCCCTCGCTCATACTCAGTAAGTAGGCTGTTTAGGTTTTTATATTGGTAACGCCACGTAGCGCTCTGTATGAAAATCAATGGCTGTGCTGTGTGCAGTCTGTGGCTGGGTGGCATTGTTGTAATATTCGCTATTCTAGTGTGGGGCTGTTGGCTGTCAACAGCGCGTAGCGTTGCGCAGTTGGAGGTGAGCCGCCAGCAGTGGTGGATCTGGGGAGAGAAATGGCGGAATTTTGAGAGCGGATGATCTGGACGTGTGTCCATCAGAAACAGTACATTTGTAAGAATGCATGTCATGAACTGCTATATATATATATTATGACTTTTGACACTATTAAGGTAAATACATTGTTTATTCTCTATCAAAATCTTTCATTTGCTAACTGTGCCTATCAGTAGTTAGTGCCTTCAGTAGTTAGAATCTTTTATTTAGGTGGCAGTAGTGGCGCTCGCTGTATTGCAGTAGTTCGAGATTTTTGTGAGGTAAGTGATTTGTGAAAGGTATAGGTTAATGTTAGTCAGGGCCATACTTTTGTAGGGATTATTGAAAGTCAGATTGCGTTGCGCTAAAAATATTGTGTGTCAGTTTAAGCACAGTCATGTATAATTTTTCTGAGGGGACGTTTCATATGTCGACCCTGAGGATACCTCGCTGGAATCTTCTGATTTTTTCTTGTAGTTTGTGTAATTAGTGTAGCTATTGTTTATTGCTAGCGCGTAATTATAGAGAGAATTTCCTTTGTAGTTGTAGTTTTTCATTGTTGTACAGTATAACATTTGTGGCATGCATGTAGATTTTGCACCAAGTATTTCGCAGCTGCGCTTGCAATTAACTAGATACTATTTTCAGTGCTATGTTAATGTGTTTTCTTATTTTGCTCTTCAAATTGTGCTTTTCTGTGTTGTCGTGTGAAACATTGTGACAATAATGGCGTGTGAAAAACGCAATACTAGGCTCCAAAGTAAACTGAGAAATGACAGTGAAGACGAAAGCAGTGTGTTAGCGGCACCGTGTAATGAATTAACTAATGTTCAAACTAGTAATTTGTTAATTGTGCATAGGGAAATGGAGCGGGCTACAAATTATGGTAGAGACAGTGAAACAATTAGTGAACAGGGAAGCATTATCGATCCATCGGTAGGCAACATTTCGCCTCAGGAATCCGAAATGACAGGACACAATCTTGCAAATATTGTAGATTCAGGTTTTGCGTCTTCACCGTTTTCTCAAATAAATCAAGACACACTTTCTGCTCGTCAAAATGTGAATTTTGCCGGTGCAAATGCACTGCCAAAATGCATAGAGGAAGAGATTCCAGACACTAATACATTATTATTACAATTAATGCAACAAATGACACAAAATCAGAGACAAATACTGCAACAGTTAGAAACAATGGAACAAAATCTTCAAAAGTTAGACACAATGGAACAAAATCTTCAAACGTTAGACACAATGGAACAACACCAGAGACAAACACAGCAACAGTCAGACGCAATGGAACAAAATCTTCAAAAGTTAGACACCACACTTGAACAAACACCTGGAGATTTAACTACTGAGTCAAATAAAATGGAATCGAAATGTCAAAAAGTTTGTAATGATGTAAAAACACAAATTTGTGAGCATTTCCAACCTACTTTTTTCGCGTCATGAAAATGCATTACAGAATCACGAAGCCGCCATAAAGGAACTGCAAACTATTGTTCATGAAAATCACGACACCTTGCAAGCTAAAATTGACTCAGTTGCATCTACCGATTCGGTTAGGTAACTTGCAAAAACTCAGGAAAACTTAAAGGACACAGTAGATACGATTTCAACACAAATGGACACTCTGAAACTTGGTTCAGAAAAACACACTGAAGAAATCAGTTCACTATCGGAGAAAGTAGCCGAACTTTCGGATCAGTTCACTAACTTATCTACAAAGGCGGATGATGATCTGAGTGACACAAGACCTGTAGCCTTCACTGCCACAGAAGAGTATGAACAAATTAAGAAATTCAAACAAAATCAGAATCAAATTAATACGCAACACAAAAGAGAAATCCGAGAAGTAAAGAAAGTTTTGTTTGCAAAATACTGCAGTAAAACAAACCCTGTCCCTTGCTCGTGTTATCTCACTATGTGTTTGTGTACCCTTGGGTATTTGTGTTCTTCCTGTCTTTATGTGTTTCTCTGATGAGAGTCACGTTGTAGAATTTTTCTGATAATATGTTATTTACTTTGTAAAGATAATTAGACGTTATTTATTCTGTTTTGTTTTAAAGCTCATGTGTGAAGTTGGTGATTCAAAAGTTATTCTGATCTTTTATATATTTACTTATGTCATAATTCCTGTAACACTGATGTACACTCCTGGAAATTGAAATAAGAACACCGTGAATTCATTGTCCCAGGAAGGGGAAACTTTATTGACACATTCCTGGGGTCAGATACATCAAATGATCACACTGACAGAACCACAGGCACATAGACACAGGCAACAGAGCATGCACAATGTCGGCACTAGTACAGTGTATATCCACTTTTCGCAGCAATGCAGGCTGCTATTCTCCCATGGAGACGATCGTAGAGATGCTGGATGTAGTCCTGTGGAACGGCTTGCCATGCCATTTCCACCTGGCGCCTCAGTTGGACCAGCGTTCGTGCTGGACGTGCAGACCGCGTGAGACGACGCTTCATCCAGTCCCAAACATGCTCAATGGGGGACAGATCCGGAGATCTTGCTGGCCAGGGTAGTTGACTTACACCTTCTAGAGCACGTTGGGTGGCACGGGATACATGCGGACGTGCATTGTCCTGTTGGAACAGCAAGTTCCCTTGCCGGTCTGGGAATGGTAGAACGATGGGTTCGATGACGGTTTGGATGTACCGTGCACTATTCAGTGTCCCCTCGACGATCACCAGTGGTGTACGGCGAGTGTAGGAGATCGCTCCCCACACCATGATGCCGGGTGTTGGCCCTGTGTGCCTCGGTCGTATGCAGTCCTGATTGTGGCGCTCACCTGCACGGCGCCAAACACGCATACGACCATCATTGGCACCAAGGCAGAAGCGACTCTCATCGCTGAAGACGACACGTCTCCATTCGTCCCTCCATTCACGCCTGTCGCGACACCACTGGAGGCGGGCTGCACGATGTTGGGGCGTGAGCGGAAGACGGCCTAACGGTGTGCGGGACCGTAGCCCAGCTTCATGGAGACGGTTGCGAATGGTCCTCGCCGATACCCCAGGAGCAACAGTGTCCCTAATTTGCTGGGAAGTGGCGGTGCGGTCCCCTACGGCACTGCGTAGGATCCTACGGTCTTGGCGTGCATCCGTGCGTCGCTGCGGTCCGGTCCCAGGTCGACGGGCACGTGCACCTTCCGCCGACCACTGGCGACAACATCGATGTACTGTGGAGACCTCACGCCCCACGTGTTGAGCAATTCGGCGGTACGTCCACCCAGCCTCCCGCATGCCCACTATACGCCCTCGCTCAAAGTCCGTCAACTGCACATACGGTTCACGTCCACGCTGTCGCGGCATGCTACCAGTGTTAAAGACTGCGATGGAGCTCCGTATGCCACGGCAAACTGGCTGACACTGACGGCGGCGGTGCACAAATGCTGCGCAGCTAGCGCCATTCGACGACCAACACCGCGGTTCCTGGTGTGTCCGCTGTGCCGTGCGTGTGATCATTGCTTGTACAGCCCTCTCGCAGTGTCCGGAGCAAGTATGGTGGGTCTGACACACCGGTGTCAATGTGTTCTTTTTTCCATTTCCAGGAGTGTATATGTCTATTTCTATTCTTTTGTAAAGCCTGTATTATTACAAATGTTATCTGTACTATTATGTTCTTTAATGATGTATTTTGTACCTTTGTAATTGCATTCTTATGCTGTAAATCTATAATTGTATAGACACCAGTTCTTCAAATTAAGTTACATTTCACTGCACACATTTCTGTTGGTCATAGTAATGCACAATATATGAGAAGTTGGGACTGTTAGTGTTAGCACACGTGTTAATAATTCAGCAAGGGACTGGATAACAGCATTGCTGGTTCTAAGGACATTACAAAAAAAAATATTTGTGAGTGTACACGTGGTGGTTCATGGACTTGCTATATTATCCCCAAGACCCTTCAATGGTGATAGGCCACCTACACAGTCGCAACAGATGGCTGCTGGCCGTCTCTACAAGGACTACAGTGGGTCTGCACCTCTGATGGCCCACCAATACCATAATTTCTACAGGACTGCAGTGGGTCTGCACCTCTGGTGGTCCACCAATACAGTAGTCTCCACCAGGTCTACAGTGGGTCTGCTCTGTGATGACCTACCTACCAATATTCTTCAAAACTTCGACTGACTGTGCTGTGGGTTTGCTCTGTTGTGGCCAATTACCTGTCTGCATGCCAAGAGTCAGCACTGTCTTTCTGTTGGAAGGACAACACTACTTCTGCATGGAAATCCACTACTTCCGTGTTCATTTTCTTTTACTGCTCAGACTTTGAGAAAAACACTGCAATTTTACTGTGATGAACGATCAGGACTGTCGTTATGGACTGTGAGAAAATTTTAGCATTTGACCAACATTGTATCAATGAGTGTGCATTTGATTTCTTTGTTATTGTAATTATGAAAATTTTTTTCAAATCTGTATTGGTCACTGCCCAAAACAATTTGTAAAATTTTTTGTGGGGAGCATGGGGGCTATGTAAGTAGGCTGTTTAGGTTTTTATATTGGTATTGGTATAAAAATCACTGGCTGTGCTGTGTGCAGTCTGTGGCTGGGTGGCATTGTTGTAATATTCGCTATTCTAGTGTTGGGCTGTTGGCTGTTAACAGCGCGTAGCGTTGCGCAATTGGAGGTGAGCCGCCAGCAGTGGTGGATCTGGAGAGAGAAATGGCGGAATTTTGAGAGCGGATGATCTGGACATGGGTCCATCAGAAACAGTACATTTGTAAGAATGGATGTCATGAACTGCTATATATATGTATTATGACTTTTGAACACTATTAAGGTAACTACATTGTTTGTTCTCTATCAAAATCTTTCATTTGCTAACTATGCCTATCAGTAGTTAGTGCCTTCAGTAGTTAGAATCTTTTATTTAGGTGGCAGTAGTGGAGCTCTCTGTATTGCAGTAGTTCGAGTAATGAAGATTTTTGTGAGGTAAGTGATTTGTGAAAGGTATAGGCTAATGTTAGTCAGGGCCATTCTTTTGTAGGGATTATTGAAAGTCAGATTGCGTTGTGCTAAAAAATATTGTGTGTCAGTTTAAGCACAGTCATGTATAATTTTTCTAAGGGGGCGTTTCAATGCCCACTGATACTACTTGCACCGAACGTGTGTCTGTCTAGCTGTCATGCCTAACCAAGTGACGATACTATCGTCTGGACAAGTTTATATCGATAGTAGGTCGGTGGTCATTATGTTCTGGGTGATCAGTGTATATATTTTGAGTGTGGTACTTGGAAATTGTCAAAGTCCGATATCATGATTGTGTCTTGGAATAACAGTCTATGTAGCCAAATGGTGGAACTTTCATTTAAGAACTAGTACAACAGTTTACCCATGACCGACCACTAGATCCTGTTTCCTGCACCAGTTTTGCAAAATATTCAGAACGAATTGTACGGTTATCCTAATAGTCCTTGCGCATTTGCAACGTACAACATTGACTAAATCGTCTGCGTGCCTTTGGCCTAGATAACTTCTAGCATTTAAATCTTATATAAGGTCACCGATCCCTAAATAAATTATTAACCAACTAAAACTCGTACCTAATCTTGCAGATTCCTATCGGAGAAGGGAGAAGTGTGTGAGATATCAAAGATTACTAAACAGGTTTTCCTGGTATCTCCCAGTAGTGCTTGTGGCCAATGTTACATTTGTTTTGAGATGTTATTCACGGAACATCTGAGTCGCATCTTGAGTCTGAAGTTTTTCTACGTTTTCGTTACTTTCTCCAGAAAGGGTTTGCAGTCTGCATGATTCCTCAGCAGTGGACCCCCAAACTAGCGTTGAGTGAGGAAAAGTTGTGCCGGTCTTACGTCGGCGCTTGCGCGGGTGGTGGGGGCGGCACCTCCATTCACGGCCTGCTGGCAGCTAAGTGTCTGGTCACGAGCGGCCACTTAGCGGCCGTAAAAAGTGAAACGATTACGCTGCCAGTGAAAAGCCAGTTCATTGCGCGCCTCTTCACCGGCTGCCTCACTGGCAGCTCGTGTTTATTTACAACTGCCCGTCTGCTTACGCTCTACCGTGCTCTGCTGCTTCCGATGATGACCACTCAGAATAGCGTTGTTGCAACAGCGTTGTGACCTAAAGACCAACAAGCTAGCGAAAGGGACTCTAATGTGTCGTAAAAATCATGTTATTTATAATAAACTTACAATAGTGAAACAATTGAGAGCTGCTGTTAGAATAGCATGTGATATGCTGTACAAGTTCTTTTAGAAAGGTGGAAAGTGGAAACCCACCAAAACTCAAAGAAAAAGATGCACGTGAACTGCGCTATGAACAGTTTAAGAACGTTTTAAGAGCGCATGTGTATACCGTATTGGTCCGAAGATGAGTCACCACCGCATATAAGCCAAACCCCTAACTTGCGAGGAAGGAATTAAAAGAAAAATATTTTTGTGCGAAAATAAGCAGCGCTCTGACTGAGAGGAGAGTATTTACATAAGATTATCTGTACTTACGTGTAAGACGTGGCTATGTACCGTAAACATTTGTTCTAACAACTGATACAACATATTTTGTCTTACTTACCTTCCGCACTACCTTCCACACTATCAGTAACGATATTCACTCTCACTTCTATAATTTTCTTCGGCCTCTTACCACAGTACATCATCCAGTATATTCCATATGCATCATTTCTTGAACCCATTCAACTTGGACTCTGATGATATTGAGGACAACGAAGCGATAATCCACCCGCACAAAAGTGTGACTGGTGGCTTCTTCACCTTAGCAGATGGTGTAACGACACGGTCTTCTTCAAGGTGGTTGTCCTTGGACGGTTTGTTTATAGCCACAGCTAGTACCTGTCGTTCTTAAGTCATTCCTCCGAGTAATACGACAAGATCTCTCTTTTGTGCAGTAAATTCATCTTTTACTTCAGCAGTTACATGTTCCTCTAAAGCATCCAAAAATAGTGTTAATCTCTTACCAAGCAGTGCCCCAGTTCTGCGATTCCAAACAGTAGACAAACAGTCAACTATCAGTTGCGTTGTCAGCCAGCCCATTTTTGGAAGTGATTCACTAAGCCAATAGGAACGTTTTGTGGGCAAGCTTCTTCTCTTCAGAATAACAGAATGGGGGTAACTTTCCCCCATCGGCTGTAGCAGCTAATATCACAATTATCCTTTTTTTCATTCCAGATTCCCCTTGATGATGTACTTTCGTCCCTTTCTTGCCTACTGTCGTATTGCTCGGCACATCAAAAAATACTGGCGTTTTGTCAGCAATGCCAGTCTGCTAATAATGGTATGACACTTTCGCTACTGGCTGACGTAACGCTGGAAGTTGACCAACTTTTTCCTAGAAATCTGCTGGCATCCTCTGTGCACGTGAAATACTTCTTCGAAGAACCAGGCCATTCCTCAGCACAAACCTACGACACCAAGTAACACTTACACAAAATTTTCGTTGCGCCACGTTTAAGACTTTTGCAATTTCCAAGGCCTTCAGTTGGAAAATTTTCCGTGAGATAAGCATCTCATCTTCCCTTTCATATTGCACATGGGAGAAACTTAATTTCAAGTTCCGAATACTCGCCACATTTCGGTTCCGTGAACGACTTTCTCTTTGAAACTGCCTTGTTCCATTTTTCTTCTGAAGGAACGCCACGTCGCACATTAGATACGTGCAGTCCATATTTTCTTGCGGCCTCTCTGTTGGTTATGGTTTTGGCATAAAGCCCAACTGTAAGTTTGAAACCAGCGTCGTAACTACACCGAATTCCTTGGCTTGATAACGCTTTTCGCTCTAAAGAATAGTTCATATAGTCATTAATCAGCCTTTATTATCAGTATCCAACTGAAACTGAATTACAAGCTAACGAAACAGTACTGGTAGACATACTCAATGTTAAAGCCAATAAAACACTGGTAGAAGTTTACATTCTTGCGTTATAAAATGCGTTTTTACCAGTTTCGGTTATAGGCGCCATTCTTACTGTTGTAAATGAGGTTAATTTTTCTACAGTAGTTGTTTGTAAAAAGACAAGGTAGCGGATACACTCATCAGCCAGAGCATTATGACCGCCAACCTTACAGCCAGTATGTCCGCCTTTGAAACAGATAACAGTGACGTGACAAGGAAACAATGAGGCCTTGGTAGGTTCAAATGTGTGTGAAGTCCTAAGGGACCAAACTGCTGAGGTCATCGGTCCCTAGTCTTACACACTACTTAAACTAACTCCGGCGGGAGGTGCCACGCAATCCGTGATATGGCGCCTGTAACCGCGCGGCCACTCCGCGCGGCCATTGGTAGGTCGCTGCAGGGATTTGGCGCCGCACTTGTACATACAAGTTACCTAATTCCCGTAAATTCCTGGGAGAGGGCAGTGAGCTCTGACGCCACGTTCAGTCACATTCCAGATGTGTTTAATCTGTTTCATATCTGGTGAGTTGGAGGGCCAGCACATCAATTGTAATTCGCCAGTGTGTTCCTAGAACCACTCCGTCACAATCCTGACCTTGTGACATGGCGCATTATATCGTTGAAAAATCCTACTGCTGTCGGGAAACAAGTCTGTCATGAAGGAGTTTAGGTGGTCTGCAACCAGTGTACGATACTCCTTGGCCTTCACGATGCCTTGCACGATCTCCACTGGACGAATCGATGCCCACATGAATGTTTCCCAGAGCATAATGGAGCCGACGTCAGCTTGTCTTTGTCCCGCGGTACAAGGGTCAAGGAGCTGTTCCCCTGGAAGACGACATATCCGCTCCCTCCCCTCGGAATTATGAATGCGGTATCGGGATTTATCAGATTGTGCAACGCTCTAACCAATGCGCCAACGTCCAGTGCCTATGGTTACGATGTTCGGTGCACTTGAAATCTGCGCAGCATTAAAGTCTGATGTTAGTTCCACCACAGTTCACCACCTGTCCTGTCTTACCAGGCTTCCCAGCATACGACGTCCGACATCTATACTGAGAGGTGGCCGCCCAACCGTACGAAGTCTATGTTTCGCCACGTGTCGAAGGCACTCACCACAGCTCTCCTTAAACACCCGACAAGTGTTGTAGTTTCCGAAATGTTTGTACCGAGCCTCCGGGCCATCACAATCTGTCCTCTGTGAAACTCATCGCGCTCCTTCCCCATTCTACACACGCGCGGCACGCTCACTGGACATGCATCGAGACTGTGTCTGACTAGCAGTTATTCCTCGCCAGGTGAAGCTGCTATAGTCTGGACAGGTTGACATCGATAGCAGGTCGGTGGTCATAACGTTCTGGCTGGTCAGTGTATATGCTGCCCCATTACTTTTCGAGGGCGAAATTTAGAAAATAAGTGCCGATTATTTTCGCGTCAGTGAGGTAAATGCTTCCGTGACCTATGTGAGTCGCTACTAAGAGTATTGGAGTTGACTGTAGCTGAATACTAGCTAGATTTGCTGTAAAATACACAATGAAAAGGAACTATGTTGTGTTCATACAAGATTATAAAACAAA
This sequence comes from Schistocerca americana, assembly GCF_021461395.2. NCBI lineage: Eukaryota > Metazoa > Arthropoda > Insecta > Orthoptera > Acrididae > Schistocerca > Schistocerca americana. Next base: position 749,028,166 of record NC_060121.1, on the reverse strand, counting down.
TGGAATGCCATCATCTATAATTGTAACACAAGAGTAGTGAACAGGCAAGACTATTCAAAATTTTGAAAAGTACGTGTAGATAAAAATCTGATCAGGAAAAAACCCTTGTTGAGCTTCTCACGTACCACAACCAGCAGTAATTCATCCTCACTGGACTACTACTCTCAGAAACAATTATATCAATATTTTCAGTATTTTAATACACACCGTGTTCCAAAGAGATTTCAAGAGACTATATTTTCTGCCTGAATGAGGACAGAAATTTGGGCAAAGTCCGGACTTTCGTATTGGACTACAAAGTTCTTATGTTGAAAAGAAGCATTCGATTTTACAAGGAGATATCTTTTACTCGCACGCACATACGACTTTGTCGTATTTTATAATTATGTTTGGGATAAACGTTTGCCTTTACCTTTATGAAATGTTCATTTAGCCCTCCACTGGACACAAAACAAACATACAAAAGGTAATCATACTCGTTCCATGCTTTCTCGGGCATATCTGGAGTTACTACATACACAGCGTCACAATGCGACGTTCCATTTGTCCCTAGTTGTGTTAAGTGGTTGATGGATGGATGGAGATGTTTCTATGGGCGCACGACAGCAAGGTCTTCAGCGCCCGCGCGAAAACTGTAAAATACGAAAACAGGAAGATAGAGCAGCACGTAAAATATAGGTAACAAAAGTGGGAAAACTATGTGCATACCCGCGCAGAAGCACGGAACTAAGTATTGCATCAGTAGTAAAACATTAACTACACAAGGAGAAAGTGGTATATGGAGCTAAAACAATATAGTGGATCGATGTAGCTGACTGACCGCAAGCAAAGAAAGGACAAGGCAGCCACTCTGCAACACACTAAAACCTCCAGCCTAAAAGTTTAGGCCAGATTCCAGACACATCACAAAATTTAAAACCTTAGTTACACTCAGATGAATTCGCATTTGCGAATAATGATTACCATTAGCTGTGGAATGGAATAAGGAAATTAAAATCTGTGCCGGAGCGGCACAGGTCAACTAAAATGGAAGGCAGATCTCCACCAGTATTTGCTTCTGCCCCTGCATCACGGTATAAAAATCGCTGAGCCCGATCGGCCTGTTCATTTCCCCGCATCCCTACATGACCTGGCACCCAGCAGAATGACACCTGTTTGTTCTGCCGTGCGAGCAAGTACGGTTGGTCATACATCAGCCGGACCAGCTCCTCAGCTGGGTACAGGTTCTGTAACGATTATAAGGCACTAAGGGAATCGGAGCAGATAAGAAAGCGTTTCACCCTAATACGACACCTTCAGGATCGCGTGGAACTCCGCTGTGAAAACGGTATTCTTGACAGGAAAGCGAATCCTGGTGACATGCTCAGGGAACACTACAGAGCAGTCAAGGGATTTCTCTTGTATGGACCCATCAGTGTTAGCTACTTTCGCCTGCTTAGCTGGGTGGTAACGTGCTAGCCTCCCATAAAGCGGGCCCGGGTTCGATTACCGGCCGCATTGGAGATTTTCTTCACTCGTGGACTGGGTGTTGTGTTGTCCTCATCATCATTTCATCCTCATCACTGGCGCGCAAGTCGCTCAATGTTGCGTCAACTGAAGTAAGACTTCGCTTGGCGGCCGAACTTCCCCGGACGGGGCCTCCCGGACATCGATGCCATACGCTCATTTCGTTTCATTTCATTTCAGTGTAAGCTACTGTGAAACCGTGATGCATACAAAATATTAAAAAACAGAGACTGGAACGTAAAATCTGGCGTACTACCTTTCTTGAAATAAGTCAAATCTAAAACAAGTCCGGGTCGCTGGAGGAGTCAAGGTGGAAATCTGCTCCAATCTTGACCGGCCACACCCGTCCCTAAAAGGCAGTCCTTTGCACGGAAGTGATCACTTCCGTATCTGAATCCACTTGCCACATAGGGTGCAACCCGAAAGGAAACCGCCGCCATAGGTGCTCAGTAGAACAGACTGGACGCTTTGCAGGCAGCTAGCCCAGTTTGAACATCATATCCATGTTGAGGAGTGGGTGGATCATACTACCAACATGTTCCACCTTGCCGCTGAAGCATCCACTCCACAGTCCACGGGAAAACTGAAGAGGCCTGTCCCTTGGTGAAGTGACGATTGCCGCTTTGTTATCAAAGCGAGGCGTGATGCTCTGCGTAGTTTCAAGTGCCGACCAACTGCCGAGAATCTTTCAGCCTTAGAGGTGGCGAGGGCGAAATGTCGCCGGATTATTCGGGAGAGCAACGACTCCTGAACACAGTTCATCGTTCCACGAAGAGCTCTGTTGTATGGTAGACGATAAGGAGAATTTGTGGGAGAGGAGGGAGTTGCCCCATGATTGCTGACCGCGAGACATTGCCTAGGCGATGGCGGCCTATTTTGCCACAGTTACTTCAACCGCTAGTCAGGACCCAGGTTCCCAGCATCATAGAGCGATTGCTGAGAGGAGCAGTTTAGACTTCCGGTCCGCTTCTGATGAAGATTACAGCTGCTCATTTCCATCTGGGAGCTGGATTCTGGATTGTCTGCGGCTCGTGACACATTTCATGGTCACGACAGAATCCATTACAGTATGCTGCGGCACCTCACAAGGTGAAACAAAGAAATCCTCCTCGCGCTTTTTATTGATATCTGGGCGTCAGGTCACTTTCCCGACTCATTGCGTGAGACCATTTTGATTCCTCTTTCAAAACCTTGGAAAACGTGCCCAAGAAGTTATCGCAGTGTTGCCCTGCATGGGAAAGACCTTGGAGCGGATAGTCAAACACCTCCGTGTTTGGATCTTAGAATCAAGGCAACTCCTTGGTCGCTTTGAGTGTGATTTTGCTCCACATTTGATAACCTGGCACTCCTGTAGGCGGCTATGCAATAGACTTCCCTGCGCCGGCATCATCTTCTAAGTGTATTTTTTGACATCAAGAATGCTTACGATACTACTTGGAGACATCCTCGAGCAGCTTCACGAATGTGGTTTTCATGGGTGTCTCATGTTGAGGCAATAACGCCCATTCTTCCTATAAAGCTGCTTGCAAGTCTTGGTCGGTGGATGCTGATGTGATGCAAGACGTCTCCCTAGTTTATCCCAGACATGCACCAAGGGATCCAGATAGAGAGAGCAAGCAGATCACACCATGTGTGCAGTATTTTTCGTTTCCAGGAAAACAACAACCACCAGTTCTCTATTAGGTCGATCACTATCGTCCACCAGTAACAAGTCAGGACGCACACCACCTCGCAATAATCGCATATGAGGTCCCAAGATCTCGTCACGATACCGGACAGCAGTTAAACCTAGCCGATTCACGCATACAATTTGGAGCATAGGTTTTCGCGTGGTCAACATAATCTCTGCCCACCCCATTAAGATTCTTCCTTGATTTCGGTTTCTTTCCACAATGTTTGGGTTCCGAAATCGTGTTCCACGCTCCCTCTAGATGCGAATCTGCCGAGGATCGACAATGAAAGCCACTCTGCTGAAGCCTTGCGTACACCGTTTGCCTCGATGCAACACGTTCAGTGGATGCTGCGAGGTTAGATGCCAGTCTCCTTGCAGTATCAAAGGGATCCCGTCATGCCCTTACAGCCAAATAACAGTTCTATATCACACGTGGTGTGCCCTGCCCTGGTCTTTGGGATACAGCTTCGGCCTCTGTAAACTGTCGCCACATCCGAGAAACAACAGAACGATTCACATTAAGCCATCGGGCCACATCAGTTTGTGACTCTCCTGTTCCCATTGATCCTATGGCGACCCACAGTAGAGAGTCAGGGAGGCGACTTCTCTGTGCCAAATGCACCGTGTGTGATTGTGTACACAGCAATTGTGGATATAAGACTCCCTGGAAAACATTACCCCGCGTGATAGATGCCTTGACGTCGTTGTTGGCGAGGTTGTCCGTTGACCGGAATGCCATCTTTCGTGCAGAACACTACCTTACAGACATCTGTTGACAGTTTGTGTGATTATATCGTAAAATAGACTCAGGACTGAGAAATAGCTGTTTGTTGCTTTAATTTTGGACACCAGTGCAGTTAGGATATTCACTCATGCAACGTGCAGCAGCCTCCTTCGCCTTGATGCATTGTTACTCCTGCAGGGCGCTGTTGGCGAGGAAATGGAAGCATACAATGCGTCGTTAGTTTACTACACAGTTCGCACTTCATAATGGAAACAAGACTTGAGAAAAATCAGGAAGTCTTTAGAGGATTCAGCGACTTAGTAAAAGCGATCGACAATGTAAAATAATGAAGGACGTTCTAAATCCTCAGGAAAATAGACGTAAGCGATAGGGAATGACAGGTAATATACAAATATGGACAAGAACCAAGAGGGAACAGTAAGAATCGATGATAAAAAACGAAGTGCTGGGATTAAAAAAGGGTGTAAGAAATGGAGACAATTGTTCGCCCCTACTAGGGACAATTTCAGTGATGTGTCTGAATGTTTGCGGGGGAATGGCAGCCCATTTTTCCTGAAGAGCGATAACCAGAAAAGGTAATGATATAGGACGCTGAGGTCCTGAGCGAAGTCAACATTCTGACTCATCCCAAAGCTGTTCCATTGGGTTCAAGTCAAGACTCCGGGCAGGCTAATACACTTCAGGGACGTTATTCTCCACCAACCATTGTCTCACCCATGCTACTTTATGACAGTGGGCATCATCATGCTCATACACACACTCATCGTCTCCAAATTGTTCCTCTACTGTACGCAGTACACAAAGCTATATCCGTGTTCATGTCCTCCAGCATTTAGCGTTCTGTCTAGCGCACCTAACCACGAAAAATACCCCAACACCATGATAGGGCCTTCTCCATAGCTGACTTTTAGAGCTACACGTGGTGGCATTCGACGTTGTGCAGGCATTCGCCAAACCCAAACCCTTCCTTCGAAGTGCCACAGGATATAGCGTCACTGATCACTACAGATCACTTGTTTCTAGTAATCCAAACACCAGTAGCGTCGCTCTTTACACCATCACAATCACAAGCGTTATTTACCATTAATGTGTGGTTTATGAACTCGGCCATTGTGCAGCACTACTCTTTTTGATTCCCTACACATAGTGATTGTGCTAGCAGGACTGCTGGTAACACTTTGGAACTCACGAGGAATTCCTTCCGCTGATTTCATGCAATTTCTTCAACCACACTTCGCAAAGCTCGATGATTTCTGTCCGTCAATACACGACGTGTGGCTGGTACTGGTTCAGCTGTGGTTGTTTATTCTCGTTTTCGCTTTACATCCACATAACCAACAATCGATGCGTCCAGTTTTAGAAGGGTTTAAATGTCCCTAGTGGATGTTACTCAGGTTTCATCCAATAACTAGTCCTCGTAGACCACTGAGCTCTTCTGACCGACCCATATGCTGTTACTACTTCTCTTTCTTTTTTTTTTTTGTCATCAGTCTTCTGACTAGTTTGCTGGGTCCCGCCACGAATTCCTCTCCTGTGCTAATCTCTTCATCTCAGAGTAGCACTTGCAACCTACGTCCTCAATTATTTGCTGGATTTATTCCAATGTCTGTCTTACTCTACAGTTTTTGCCCTCTACAGCTCCGTCTAATAACATGGAAGTCATTCCCTCATGTCTTCACAGTTATCCTATCATCCTCTCCCTTCTCCTTCTCATTGTTCTCCACACACTTCTTGACTCCTCGATTCTGCAGAGAACCTCCTCATTCCTTAACTTATCAGTACACCGAATTTTCCATATTCGTCTGTAGCGCCACATCTGAAATGCTTCGATTCTCTTCTGTTCCGGTTTTCCCACAGTCCATGTTTCACTACCGTACAATACTGTACTCCAGACGTACATTCTCAGAAATTTCGCCCTCAAATTAAGGCCGATATTTGATATTAGTAGACTTCTCTTGGCCAGGAATGCCATTTTTTCCATTGCTAGTCTGCTATTGATGTCCTCCTTGCTCCATCCGTCATTGATTATTTTACTGCCTAGGTAGTATAATTCCTTAACTTCATCTACTTCGTGACCATCAATCCTGGTGTTATGTTTCTCGCTGTTCTCATTTCTCCTACTTCTCATTCCATTCGTCTTTACTCGATTTACTCTCAGTCCATACTCTGTACTTAATAGATTCTTAATTCCGTTCAGCGGATCATGTAATTCTTCTTGACTTTCACTCAAGATAGCAATGACATCAGCAAATCGTATCATTGATGTCCTTTACCTTGAATTTTAATTCCACTCCCGAACCTTTCTTTTATTTCCATCACTGCTACTCGACGTTCAGATTGAAAAGTAGAGGCGAAAGGCTACATCCTTGTCTTACACTCTTTTTAATACGAGCACTTCGTTCTTGGTCATCCATTCTTATTATTCCCTCTTGGCTGTTGTACATATTGTATATGACACGTCTCTCCCTACAGCGTAACTTACTTTTTTCAGAATTTCGAACATCTTGCACCATTTTATATTGTCGAACGCTTTTTGATGGTTGACAAATCCTATGAATGTATCTTGATTTTTCTTTTGTTTTGCTTCCAATATTAACCGCAACGACAGAATTGCCTCACTCGTACTTTTACCTTTCTTAAAGCCAGCTGATGGTCATCTAGCGCATCCTAAATTTTCTTTTCCATTCTTCTGTATACTACTCTTGTAAGTAACTTGGATGCAGGAGCTCTAAAGCTGATTGTGAGATAATTCTCGCACTTGTCAGCTCTAGCCGTCTTCGGAAATGAGTGGATGATGCTTTTCCGGAAGTCAGATCCTAAGTCGCCAGACTCATACATTTTACACACCAACGTGAATAGTCGTTTTGTCGCCACTTCCCAAAATGATTTTAGAAATTTTGATTCACTGTTATCCATCGCTTCTGCCTCATTAGCTCTTAAGCCCTCCAAAGCTTCCGATTCTAATACTGGATCGCCTATCTCTTCTAAATCGACTCCTGTTCTGCTTCTATCACATCAGAGAAATCTTCCCCCTCACTGGGGCTTTCAATGTATTCTTCACACCTATCCGCTCTCTTCTCTGCTTTTATCAGTGGAATTCCCGTTGCACTCTTAATGTTACTACCCTTGTTAGCCGGCCGCTGTGGCCGAGCGGTTTTAGACGCTTCAGTCTGGAATCGCGCGACCGCTACCGTCGCAGGTTCGAATCCTGCCTCGGGCACGGATGTGTGTGATGTCCTTAGGTTAGTTAGGTTTAAGTAGTTCTAAGTTATAGGGGAAAGATGACCTCAGATGTTAAGTCCCATAGTGCTCAGAGCCATTTGAACCATTTGAACCACCCTTGTTATTAATGTCACCAAAGATTGTTTTGACTCTCATGTATGCTGAGTCTGCCCTTCGGACAATCATTTCTTTTTCGATGTCTTCACATGTTTCCTGCAGCCAGTTTGTCTTACCTTTCCTGCACTTCCTATTTATTTCATTTCTCAGTGACTTCTATTTCTTTATTCCTGAGTTTCCGAGAACATTGTTGTACTTCCTCCTTTCATCGATCAGTCGAAGTATTTCTTCTGTTACCAATGGTTGCTTCACAGTTGCCATCTTTGTACCAATGTTTTCCATCCCAACTTCTGTGATGGCCCCTTTTAGAGATATTCATTCTTCTTCAACTGTACTGCCTACTGAGGTATTCCTTATTGCTGAATCTATAGCCGTAGAGAACTTCAACAGTATCTCGTCATTCGTTAGTACTTCCGTATCCCACTGCTTTGCGTATTGATGGTCTTTGACTAACGTCTTAAACTCCAGCCTACTCTTAATCACTACTATATTGTGATCTGAGTCTATGGCTGCTCCTGGGTACACCTTACAAACCAGTATATGATTTTGGAATCTCTACCGGACCATAATGTAATCTAAATGAAATTTACCCACTTCACCCGGTCTTTTCCAAGTATACCTTCTCCTCTTACGATTCTTGAACAGAGTATTCGCTATTACTAGCTGAAACTTGTTACAGAACTCAGTTCGTCTTTCTCCTCTCTCGTTCTTTGTCCCAAGCCCATATTCTCCAGTAACCTTTTCTTCTACTTCTTCCCCTACAATTGTATTCCAGTCCTCCCATGACTAATAGATTTTCATCCCCCTCTACATACTATATAACCTTTCAATATCCTCATACACTTTCTCTGTCTCTTCATCTTCAGCTTGCGACGTCGGCATGTATACCTGAACTATCGTTGTCGGTGTTGGTTTGCTGTCAACTCTGATAAGAACACCCCTCACTGGACTGTTCACAGTAACACACTATCTGCCCTACCTTCCTATTCATAACGAATCCTACTCCCGTTATACTATTTTCTGCTGCTGTTGATATTACCCTATACTCACCTGACCAGAAATCCTTGTCTTCTTTCCACTTCGCTTCACTGGCCCCTACAATATCTAGATTGTCCCTTCGCATTTCCCTTTCCAGATTTCTTAGTTCGCCTACCACGTTCAAACTTCTGACATTCCTCGCCCCGACTGGTAGAACGTTATCCTTTCATTGATTATTCAATCTTTTTCTCATGGTTACCTTCCCCTTGGCAGTCTCCTCCCTGAGATCCGAATGGGGGATTATTCCGGAATCTTTTGTCAATGGAGAGATCGTCATGACATTTCTTCAGTGAGAGGCCACATGTCCTGTGGATACAAGTTATATGTCTTTAATGCAATGGTTTCCACTGCCTTTTGCTCCCTCATGCCGTTGATTATTGCTGATTGTTCAACCTTCATGGGCCGTTTCCCACCCCTTGGACAAGAGAGCGCCCTGAACCTCTGTCCGTTTTTCCATCCTCTCTGACAAGGCCGTTGGCAGAATGAGGGTGACGTCGGCCGCCAATGCTGATTATTAACCAAAATTTAAGCAGCGGCGGGATTCAAGCACAGGACCGAAGACGTTTTGATTACCGATGGAAGACGCTACCCCTAGACCACAGGTATCCCGGGCTGTGAATAACATACTGCCCGTTTCCTTTTATACTGGCAGATCCGCCACTAGAGGCATCTAGTGGTTAAATCAGTATTACCTAGGGACCTCCTGACAGTTTTGATAGTATATATGCCAGACAGTAGCGATCTAGCTACGCCCAAAAGCGGTAATAACAAGCGTTCTGCCAGCACCTCCATCCTTGCTAGGGGCTGTACAAGAACAGGAGACATGCCACTAAAGCCATGCGCCGGTCAACTTCATTCGTCAAGTTAACACGATCCATGCTGAGAAGTCGATGCATCGTTATGAGCTGAACTGTGGCGATGTCTTTGGAAGTTTATCAAGGAAAGTACTGTGTTCCAAATCTTGTCGACACTCAAGATTGAGGAAACGTATGACGAGGTAAAAAAAAAAAAATATTCAGATAGCTAAGGGAGCCGAAAATTTAATATTCGCGTTCGCAAAACGATGAGAGGGAAACGTAGTAGGTGAATATGGACTGGGGGCAAGCAATGAAAGAGTAAGCCGACTGGTAGAATTTTACACAGGGCATAAATTAATCATAGCTAGCAGTTGGTTTAAGAATCATGAGGGAAGGACATATACATGGAAAAGACCTGGAGACAACGGAAGGGTTCAGACTGATTATATAATGATTAGACAGAGATTTGGGAACCAGATTTTAAATTGTAAGACTTTCCAGGACCAAATGTGGTCTCTGACAACAATTTATTGGTGATGAATTGCAGACTGAAACTGAAGAAACTGTGAAAAGCCAATAATTTAAGGAAATGGGACCTGGATAAACTGAAAGAACGAGAGACTGGAGAGAGTTTCAGAGAGAGCATTGTGAAACAATTGACAAGAACAGGGAAAGGAATACAGTTGAAGTCGAATGGATGGCTTTAAGAGATAAAATAGTTAAAGTGGCAGAAAATCAAGTAGGCAAAATGACAAGTACTAGAGGAAATCCTTGGGCAACTCAAGAGATATTGAATTTAATCGATGAAAGGAGAAAATATAAAAATTCAATAAATGGAGCTGGCGAAAGACAGTATACGAGTATAAGTCTAAAAAATGAGATCGACAGGAAGTGCAAAATGTCTAATCAGAAATGGCTAGAGGACAAATGGATGTGAAAGCATATACCACTAGGGGTAAGACGGATACTGCCTACAGGAAAATTAAAGAGACCGTTGGATAAAAGAGAACCACCTGTATGAATATCAAGAGCTCAGATGGGAAACCATTCCTAAGCAAAGAAGGGAAAGCAAAAAGGTGGAATTACAGAGGGTCTATACAAATGAAATCTACTTGAGGCCATTATTATGGGAATGGAAGAGGACGTAGAGGAAGATGAGGAGCATTGCTTTCGATGCTAAGTCAAAACAAGGCCCCGGGTCTAGACAACATTCTGTTAGAGCTATTGATGCCTTGGGAGAGCCAGCCATGACAAACCTTTTCCACCTGAGACGTATGAGACAAGTGAAATACCCTCAGACTTCAAGGAGAATATAATAATTCTAATTCCAAAGAAAGCATTTGCTGACAGGTGTGAAAGTTACCGAACTATCAGTTTAATACGTCTCAGTTGCAAAACACCAACACAAATTCTTTACAAACGAATGGAGAAACTGGTAGGTCGACCTCGGGAAAGATCAGTTTGGATTCCGGGGAAATGTAGGAACACGTGAGCCAATACTGACACTACGACTTCTCACAAAAGGCAGATTGAGGAATGGCAAATCTACGTTTATAACGTTTGTAGACTTAGAGAAAGCTGTTGACAGTGTTGACTAGAATACTCTCTTTGATATTCTGAAGGTGGTAGGGGTATAATACTGGGAGCGAAAGGTTGTATACAAAACCAGAAACGAGATGGCAGTTAAAAGAGTCGAGAGGCACGAAAAGGAAGTAGTGATTGAGAAGGGAGAGTGACAGGGTTGTAGCCTATCCGCGATGTTATTCAATTTGAATATTGAGTAAGCAGTGAAGGAAACAAAAGAAAAATTCGGAGTAGGAATTAAACTCCATGGAGAAGAAATAAAAACTTTGAGGTTTGCCGATGACATTGTCATTCTGGCTTCAAATGGCTCTGAGCACTATGGGACTTAACATCTGTGGTCATCAGTCCCCTAGAACTTAGAACTACTTAAACCTAACTAACCTAAGGACATCACACACATCCATGCCCAAGGCAGGATTCGAACCTGCGACCGTAGCAGTCGGGCGGTTCCGGACTGAGCGCCTTAACCGCGAGACCACCGCGGCCGGCTTGTCATTCTGTCAGAGACAGCAAAGGACCTGGAAGAGCAGTTGAACGGAATGGACAGTGCTTTGAAAGGAGGATATAAGATGCACATCAATAAAAGCAAAACGAGGATAATGGAAGCATTAAATCAGGTGATGCTGAGGGAATTCGATTAGGAGATGCCAGCCGAAGTGGCCGAGCGGTTCTAGGCGCTACATTCTAGAACCGCGCGACCGCTACGGTCGCAGGTTCGAACCCTGCCTTGGGCATGGATGTGTGTGATGTCCTTAGGTTAGTTAGGTTTAATTAGTTCTAAGTTCTAGGGGACTGATGACCTTAGAAGCTAAGTCCCATAGTGCTCAGAGCCAATTGAACCATTTGATTAGGAGATGAGAAACTGAAAGCATCAAATGAGTTTTTCTGTTTTTGAAGCAAAATAACTGATGATTATCGAAGTAGAAAGGATATAAAATGTAGACTAGCAATGGCAAGGAAAGCGCTTCTGAATATGGGAAATTTGTTAACATCAAGTGTAGATTTAAGTGTTAGGAAGTCTTTTCTGAAAGTATTTCTATGGAGTTTAGCCATGTATGGAAATGAAACATGGACGATAAACGCTTTAGACAAGGAGAGAATAGAAGCTTTTGAAATATGATGCTACAGGAGAATGCTGAAGATTATATGGGTAGATCGTGCAACTAACGAGGAGGCACTGAATAGAATCATGGAGAAGAGGAATTTATGGTACAACCTGACCAAAAGGAGGGGTCGGTTTGTAGGATACATTTTGAGGTTTCAAGGGATCACCAATTTAGTACTTGAAGTAGGATTGGGGGGTAACAACCGTAGAGAGAGACCAAGGGATGAATACAGTAAGCAGATTCAGAGGGTCGTAGGTTGCAGCAGTTTTAGTCGAAGATGATGAGGCTTGCACAGTATAGCGTAGCATGGAGAGCTGTATTAAACTAGTCTCTGGACTGAAGACCACAACAACAAGAAGCTGATGTTAACGAGTTTCGATCATATCTAGATCATTACAACATGTCGAATTTGGTAGTCAGCAGAGAGGACCGGAGCAACTCCCGGAGGAGTCTTCCAACACGTCAGTGCTCCGCTCGTCGTCTCTTATCACCAATTAACAGCACATGGTCTGATGATGTAGATGTAATCCAAACAGGTTACGGTTCAAGACTGAGTATTATTCCAAAACGAATTAAAGTTATACAATTTGTGAGCTTCAGTGTTACGTAAAACAAAGAGTAGCGCTTGTTCTGCCATGAACGATTTCTAACGCATGTCAAAGCAACTCCGCTAACATTTGTAGCGGTCGAGTGACATCACTACATGATCAAGGCGCAGTTACATATAAAACCTTCGGCTTCCTGATACTATGTAAGTTTGAAAACCAACTTCCTCCCCTGAGGAGTTGAAGCCTTAGGCATAGAAACAAGCTTTTGACCATCGACTGAAGTCAATAAAGCAGGAACCACTATGGATGCTTTTATTGGCAGTTTCGATGTTCAACATTCGTAATCTCGCATTGTTCACGGCTATTACCAATACCTGGTACAAAATACACTGATGAGCGAAAACATTATGACCACTGGCCAATGAAAGACTGAATGCCTATCGGTGGTATTGGGGATACATGGTTTCGGTAAGGAAAGTATATAAGAGTAGTTGAGACGAACGGGGTATCAGTCCAGCTGGCCTATAAGGCACGCGAATGCAGAAATGTACTTACGTAAGCAACTCTGACTAAGGCCTGATAGTTTTGGCCTGATGGTTGGGAGTATCATTACTAATCATCATACACTCAACTGAAGTATGTGGGCGTTGTTTACGCTTCTTTCATTCCTTGCATTTAGCTGATTGCTTGCAAGTCAAACCCTTCAGGAGCATCAAGCCCGAAGTGAAGAAACAATTCATACAATTCGATTTCAATAACAAAGTGTCTTTTCGTTATACATGCACACGTCAAATGCTTGCTGAAAACAGCACGCAGTATTTAATTATTGATATTAGTATGTAAAAAAGCCAAACTCGAAGACGTGCTAAAAATAAATGCATTCAAATTTATGTGAAAACTCTTAAATCTTTTAGTTAAAACGAAGGTTGTTAACATTTGGCACCTTTATTCTTCGTATCTACATGTTTCTATCTCATCACAGTCACCCTGACAATGAACACATTTCTCCCAACGAGAAATCGGTTTGTCAATGGCGCCATTGTAGAATGTTCGTTGACGGAACCACAACTTCACCTCTGCTTGCGCCGCTTCATCATTATCGAATGTATATCCTCGAAGGAATTTATTAAATTTTGGGAACGGATGTCAATCGTATTGGGCCATGTCTGGACTGTTTGGAGGATAATTGGTGACAATGAACTAGAGGCGTCGGACTGCTGCCGATGTGCCAGCACCCATTTATTGTGTGGTACTGACATGCTGAAGGAGAGGGTGCTCATTTGGTGGACGATCTCTTCGGTTAGAAACTCGATTACAGAACGCTGTTTCTCATGCGCCGACATTATTAAGTTACACGCTGCCATGTTACCTTCAGAGGTCTCTGGTGGCAGAGGGCTGTAATCATGTACACATGGAGAATAAAGATTAAGAATGTTAAAAATGTTTGTTTGATTTAAAAATCTTGAATAGTTTTCGCATCAAAAGTTCGGTGGCATTATTTTTCAGCACGCTTTCATACTATCACATCCTACGTGCACTGCGGTTACATCGATGAATATTAAGTTCCACTTCTGCCGAGGTGCCCACCGCATGGAATGGTTTTGGAAACAGCTGCGTCTGGTTGCAGAGTGCATAAAAATTTACTTGTGTCAACACAAGCAGAGGAATGGTTTTGGAAACAGCTGCGTCTGGTTGCAGAGTGCATAAGAAATTACTTGTTTCAAGATAAGCAGACTACTTAGTGCAGAAGTGGAAGAAGTGATTCAAACAGCAGAAAATAGCTATATCTGTAAGGAATTCTTCAAGCAGACGTACGGCAAACACCAAGTTCATTGCTATTTTACGGTAGATTTCATTATACCTCCCGTTCTCCTCCCCCCTCCTCCCACCCTGCCTCACTATACTAAAGAGAATTTTTAAAACAGCTTCAGAAGAAACCCGAGACTTCTACGGGAAGACCCTGCATTTTTGTAATTAACGTGATAATGAAACTAATAAAATGATATAATAAGGAATCAGTTTATTATACTGGTACTTGCTAAGCAGGTGAGCATAACGTAGAATATTACAACTATAAAGAAAATAGTCTCTGGATGTACCGTTTTGGAAAAATTGATGATTTTTACTTATGTTTTGTTTGTAACTGAAAGCTTGTAGAAACGTTTTTACGCTGTTGTATAATATGTCTATAGTTTATTCGTGAAATACAATTTTGTAAGACACCAGAAATGTACAGCGTTCAAGTAATTCAATAAAATGTGCTTCTTGAATTTAATTATTTATTAAGCTGAGTTTTGTGAGAATGGTCCTCGATTTCTCTGTTGGGTCTGGTCGACTCATTTTAATTTTCTTAATCTTAGACGGATGCAGTAATTTCAACGTCTCTGCAGATGACACACCCTATCTAGTAAAAGAATAAAAACGAAAAAAAGATGAGGAGTGAACATTGTGTCTACGTTTTCTTGTCCCATGAATGTTTTATACTGATTTGTTCTTTTTACATTTTTGTTTCACGAATCCATTACTAAAATTTATTATAAAAACATTCAGCTCTGTAAAAGATACAACAGTGAAGACGTCCTTTGCAATGGGTCCCCAATCTTAATATCGACACTAGCTATATTACTCGTATGTTGTTGTTTTAAATGGTCTCCTTTGACTAAGAAAGAAAAGGAAGTAAGGATAATTTGACAGCAGTACGAGATAAAAATGTGCCTTGAAGAATTAAGACTAAGATAACTAGAGCACCTTTTGCGGTTCCTTCCATGGCTTTTGGTCACCTCTGTAAAAAAGACACTGGCTTTTTGAAAGAGATAGGAGCGAACACTGAACATAGAAACATACATCTATATTTGTGGCGACACTTGCAAACGAGAAAAATAGTTGCCGAAAAAATATTCATGTGGAGATCATGTTTTTAGATTCCAAATGACAGCTTTCAGTAAATTGCAGATCATTCGTGCCAATGTACAGGTGTACAAAAATTTATTTTCAAATTCACGTGTAATTTGCATGAACAGCGTGACAAAACTCTAACGCTTGCTTTATGCTGCAATACTGCATTACATGTTCCAACATAACTGAAAATAATATTTTGGCTGTTACTGAGGCAGATGGTGAGATGTGACAGTCAAATTATTGACTGCCAAAGGAACATCGCATGTGCAAGTCGTAAATGAAAATTCAGATCAAATGCAACGAAACTCTGTTGAATATATATCCCTACGACACATTCAGATATAGAGATGACTGCCTCCTACGTTTCTGGATGGCTACCAAGGAATTTGCGGACACGTTGCGAAAGCGGAAGCTGTTGTGGGTCACTGGAGCAAGCCGATCCCACTGTCTGGACGACGCAGCGTTTCGATAAGTCTCGATGTTAACTATCTCTCTCAAGAGAAAGTATTGATCTACAATGCCATTTTTGGGTACGGTAAAATTCATCAGTTGTTCAATCTTTTATTCGATTTACTCTCGACAGAACTGTGGCTATTCCGCAAGCAAGCAATTTCCTACTAAACTCGGAGGTCGTTTCTACATGCCACAATAATTTATCTTGGGGATACTTATTAACACAGTACAGAAATAAGAATTCATTTCAGTACGTCTCAGAACTTCACGATATGAAGCAATTTGGAAACGTCGTCAACCAAAAGGCTTAGAAAAAGTAAATGACAGCACCTCAACTGCGTTACTGCGAAGGTAACTAGCATACATACCACGTAATTTGATTCGGATACCTTTCTTATGAGCAGTTGCCGAACAGTTGAACGGAAATGAAAAGACAATGTCTTTATAGTTAATTCTTCTTTACTTAAAATTTGCCTCCGCTGCGAGGGCTGATATGATCCTACGTCAATGGACGTTGATCACATAAAATTAGGTTATCGTAGTAAGCATGTTCGGTGACAGTGCTACCAACATAACAAAGGATTTCATATTACTTGAATGAGGGTGTGTACAACAATCTCAACATGGAACGAGACCACTGCCACCAACTATGAACACTGAACGGGGATCAACTTTGTCATGCATAGCTTTTTTTCGTAAACTATTCCTCCACTTTCTTCTGTCTCTTTTCGCGGACTCCCCGTCTGAAGACTACCAGTCGGAGAGCAACAAACTGTCGAAATTCAAAGATCTAAAGAATAGGTACAGCAATTAAATTTCGAATCTATCAATGTACATTAATTTTTACACATCCAAATCAAATTTATACAGAGCAACATGTGCCCACGTAAATTCCAATTAACGATTCAGAACAACGTCGAACAAAATAAGTAGTACTTTAGAATAAACCAAAATATGTTCCATTAAACATGTATCCTCGAGGGTATTTTGTAGAAGTTTTTAATATTTATCGTTCCACATTAATAAGATTCGCCGATATGTTGTGAAACTCTGTTCTTTTCAATTTCCTGTAGCTTGAAAATAGGGCTGAGGACTTACCAGTTGGGAATATTTTAGAGAAGATTTCCATTTGCATTAGTCATTGACAACTGTAGACAGGATTTCTGCGTATGTCCATACAAGTCATATATTATATGCTAAATACGTACTGAGAACTGTCAACGAGGATTTCGTTGAGCTGAAGTTACCAAGCCCCAAAACTTTCATTTAAAGCAAGTTTTACTTTCAATTTAGTAAATTTCGCAAATAATAGCAAATATCTTTAATTTTCAGTCATTTACACAAATTCAACTAACATGACCAAGCTTTCTTAAAAACTTTAAATCTGCAAGCAAAACGAAAAAAAAACGTTAATTTAAATTCTTGCCTAATATTGAAACTAGTAACTGCAAAAGACACTCATCATAACAGTTCGGAAGCAGTTTCCGGCTTCGTCTGTGCTCAGTGGCACAAAGGTACAGTTGAATAATGTAACAAAATCAGTGACAACATTACACTGTAAATTACTCACAAGATACGACTTCTTAATGCAAGCAAACCAAGACACTAAATCAATCATTTGCATACGGTGTAATAACACAAGCAGAAAAGCATTTTCATTGTAATGTACCTCCTCTAAACAGTATTCGACTAACCATAATCCCTTAAACTAATTGCTTAAACATTTAAGTATTACTAGTTCAGTAACAGAAATGCTGAGAGCAAGAAAGCAAGTGATTTCATTTTATACTGAGACACATAGAAAACATACTCATTCATACACATTAACATATTCTTTTGCATTGTTTTCCCCAAATACCTTCACATGCATCAGTTCCATACGAAATGACATGCTCGCAATGTTTAGTGCACATGAATGAGTAATATAGTTAGACACAAGGTGCACATTACAATTCGGCGGGTATAAAATAGCTTAAATCGACCACCTGAAGGAACAATCACAGTTCTTTAGACGTTTATCATGGTTTTACTTCTGCCGTCACTTTCGGAAATTTTGCGGACGACCCAACATAAAATCGTTTAGTTTTGTGTTAATGGAAAGTTTCATGGGTGGACTTCGAAAGTTTCTGGTTTTTTTTCAAAATTCAGTCTGTAACATAGTTAAATACTCTTCACTGATTTCTTCACATGGTGGTAGAGGCACATTCTTCATTTTCATATACATTTTCATAAAGTCACTTAACTTGAACAATGGGAATTAACGAACTAGAGAGGTCTTCACAGGCCAGTTCAGCTGCAACACTCTGTAGGTGAAAACTGAAAGAAATACATAAAAAAATTGTTGGGGATCCATGACCATTGGATATTGTGGCAGTAAATATTCGATTTTTAAAATATGAATCCACAGGAACTCGTTCTGGATTATCATCGCTGATTTCAACACGCTTTGTAGATGGCTCACCATTCATTTATAATTATATAAAGCAGTACTTAATCTCAGAGAATGTGATGGCCACAACGATCAGCCTACTGGGAGACTTGTCCGTCAAAGGTCTTCTTCCATCGATGCTGTCAGATAGGGTACTAAACAACAGCCACTGCTGTCCTTCAGCAGTAATTCTGATCGGTTGCTAGACGGCAGTCGCTTACTGATTCTTCCACAGATGCATCTATAATCCTGAATAAAATGGTCTGCACAAGCAAAAACGTTTCAGGAAGAAGAAAAAGCGATAGATAAAGGCTGTAAGACGCTTCCTTAATACTGAGTTTCCGAAAGAGTTGAATTTCGTCATGATCGGCTGTATTTTTCCAGGGGACCACAGTTACTGATCTGCTTGCAGAATCTGCAACATTGACGAAAAAGACATTCATGAGCTACTTCAGATAACCAGTAGGTGCACGATAAAACAAGATCGTTAACAGTGATGTATTCTATGCATGTACATGCGTCCTTGAAAGGAAAAGTGTTGATCGGCATTTACGGGTATGGCGGAGCAACATCAGTACCTTGCCTTGAGTGGAAACCCCACTTTTATAATCCACTTCCAGTTGAGTCAGTTGAATAATTCCGAATATTTCCAAGTTGTTCCAACCCTTCCCGCAAGTGGCGTAGGGAAAGGGTCTGTGCATGTGCATTCATGGCATTTATTACTGTACGTGAAATACCTAGTCAACAAATTCCCACCAGTTCTATACATGTTCCAACATGTTTTGATGGAGGAAAAATCCTCTATAGTCAGCATATTCATCATATTTTCCTTCCATATTACGAGGCAACTATTTAAGATTGACAGACATGCTTCAAGATGCGCACTGTCTCTCCAACTGTACGCTGGCATCATATTCACTTTCACGTCTGAAATAAGAGAAAAGAGGTATGCATATTCAAGGACCTCATATATACGTACCGCCCGTCTGCATGTCTGTGTTGCACAGTTACAATGGCTAGTTTTTTTTAGTAATGATTGTAATTTTGCAAGGAAAGTAACGTCCCTGCTCTCTATCTTCTTCAGCATGTGAAAGCATTTTGCAAGCATTAATAACAGCTTCTTATCATGCTCAGCTGCTCACCAGTCCACCGCCAGCTGTCAGTTGTCCACTGCTGTCTCCGCTTGCACGAGATGATGGAAGAAGCGTGGTTCTGTATGTACGAGGGTTGACTGAAAAGTAGTGCCTCCACCTTCATAACTCCTCAACAGTTGGTAGCATTGGGATGCGGCAGGTACTGGCTTGTTCCGTAGTCTCTTCTCTACAGCTCCAGTTGCCGGGAAGCCTTAGCATTGAACAGTTGTGTTGTTACAGTGGAAAGAATGGAGCTCAGCGCAGACTGTCTGTCAGCGCAATTTAAGCAACGTGTAATCATTGAATTCTTGACAGGAGAAGGTATCACCCCAAAGAAGATTAATCAGAGAATGGAAGCAGTTTTTGGTGATTTTGCTGATGTGACTACTGTGCGTCTTCATTCTTGTAACGCGAGAGGGATTCCTGGCACATTTCATGTCTGTCCGCCTTCATTTCAGGAGTCAGCATCTGAGGTACACATCGGGCACAGATATTCCGACAGCAAAGCAAAACAATAACGTGACCCACACGCTTTTGTGAAATGCCGATTGTGCTTACAATTTTTCTCTGAGTGATACGACGATCGTCCTGAATCAATGTGTCAACATTTTGTTTGTAAATTCGGTGGCTGCTGTCACAGGATGTTCAACTCTTTGTTTGTCACGCAGGTGAGATGTTCCTGCCTAAACATCTTTAAACTTACTCGCCCAACGAACCACTGTACTCACATCAACGCAATCACCATAAACTGCTTTCATTCTCTGGAAAATCTCCTTTGGGCTAACACCTTCCCCTGTCAAGAATTCAATGATTGCATGTTGCTTAAAGCGCATTGACCGATCGTCTGCGCAGCGACCCATACCTTACACTGTAACAACACAACAGTTCAATGCTAAGGCTTTTCGCCAACTGGAGCTGTGGAGAAGAGGCTACGGAGCAAGCCAGTACCTGCCGCACACCAATGCTGCCAACTGTTGAAGAGTTACGAAGATGGAGGCATTACTTTTCAGTCAACCCTCGTAATAAAATTTCTGATGCAGAAAACTGCTGCAGAGAAATGGTTGCGAACCAGCCGCTTGACGACATAAGGTCAAACAGAAAGCGATGTCCACACATAAATGAAAGAAGATACTTATTAGCTGGAGAAAATACAGAGCATTACATACAAAACGCAAAAATGGTTCAGATGTCTCTGAGCACTATGGGACTTAACATCTGAGGTCATCAGTCCCCTAGAACTTAGAACTACTTAAGCCTAACTGACCTAAGGACATCACACACATCGATGCAAGAGGCAAGACTCGAAGCTGTGACCGTAGTGGTCGCGCGAATCCAAACTGGAGCGCCTAGAATGGCTCGGCCGCTGCGGACGGCTTCAAAACACAATGTGTCACAAAAAAGCTAAATCTTTTGCATCATTATGAGTGAGTGGAGCAAGAGTACGTCAACACCAACGTAGCCTACAATTATACTCCTGAGAAAATTTTATCTCGGAATGAATGTAAGGCAGTTTGAAAAATTTTTGATACTCTGAACCATTCTGATTTTTTTAGGGCTATTGGAAAGCATGCATTGAATGTATTACTAACGGTTTGAGTCGATGGAACTCTCTGGCGGATCCGCCAGTGTAAGAGGAGGTTTGGGTTACTGTGTTATCAGCAGGGAAGCAGAACAGCAGAGAGGTTTGGTCACTGAAGCTTGGAACTTGGAATGTGGATTAGTCACTGGATGTCACCTGAATAAGAAGTCGACCAGGGACATTTCAACACAGGTCGACTTTTGCTGACACAAAGTAGAAACACGGAGGAGTAACCGCAGCTAAACCAGGATCAGGCAGATCTCACATACTGACGAAAAAGGACCATCGAGGATAGCGGAGGGTAGTTGTAAAGAACCACGTGAAATCAGCAGCAGGGATCTTTCACAAGCTACAATGTGCTACTGACAGAATAGTTAGCACAATGAATGTGCATTGGCCCTTGAAAAGAGCGGGACAGCTCCACATAAACCACACATTTCTGAAGCCAGTGCTAAGTGACGCTTGAGCTGCTGTATAAGGGTGACGTCATTGGACAGTGGATGACTGGAAAAGAGTAATTTTGACTGGTGAATCATGTTACATCCTGCGGCAGTCTAATGGAGAAGGTCGCCTCTCAACAAAAAAGAACGGAAGAGGAGGAGGTGTCACGGTATGGGTAAATTACTATGGTTAGAGTGTGGCGCTTAAGAAAACGCTAAATGCAGAAGGATATGTTCATATTTTACATCTCCCTTAGGCCTTCGGTAGAGGGAAAGTTTTGAGATGACGATTTTTATATCAGCATGACAGTGCTCCCTGCCGAAAAACAGCATGTGTGAGGCAATGGTGCACAGACAATGACATACCTAAGATAAACTTGCCTGCCCGAAATTATGACCAGAACCCAATGGAAAAGCCTTGGAATGAGTTATCACGTCGATCTCACCGCAGATTAAGGAATCTAACATTCATACGTTCTCTGTTTTCTGCTCTTGAGGAAGGGTGGGCCGCTGTTCCCCCACAGACTTCAGACACATCATCCAGATACATACATCGACTGCTTATACCCTGAATATAAATTATTAACAGTGGCTGCCGAAGATTTCCGGCGTAAGAAGTCGCCTTCATTTTGCCGATGGCCATATCAAAGAGGACGGAGAAGCGGACAGAGGTTCAGGGCTCTCTCTTGTCCTTGGGGCGCGAAACTGATCCTACAATCAGGAACGACCAAGGGCTTGAGGATGCAGAAGGTTATGGGACCACTGCATGAAAGAAACATAATGTGTATCCATAGTACATGTGACAACTGATGGAAAAAATGTGGATTATACACTCTGAATCATTTCTCATATAGACCTCCGGGAGGGGACTGCAAAATGTGAGGTGACCATGTGAAAAAATGGAATAACCAACGATAGGATAAAATTTTATAACTCCGAGCATGGAATGTCAGACTTTTGAAGGTAGTAGGAAAGCTAAAAAGTCGGAAAAGCTCAGGCTCGATCTAGATGTAGAGGGGTTAGTGAAGTAAAATAGAAATAAAGGTAAGGATTTTCGAGCAAATGAATGTTGGTTGATATGAACAGCAGCATGAAATCATACAACGGGCGTAGGATTTGTTGCGAATAGGAAGGTAGCGCGAAAAGAGCTTCTGGGACACTTAAAGCTTGCTCATCAGAATTGACAGCAAACCACCGCCGGCAACGATACTTCAGATATACATGCCGACGTCGCAAGCAGCACGTGAAGAGATAGAAAAAGTATACGAGGATATTGAGAGAGTAATTCAGCACTTAAAGCGACATAAAAATCTAATAGTCACGGGTAACTGAAATGCATTTGTAGGTGGACTACAAGAAATAGTTATGAGAGAATACCGGCTAGGTAGCAATAACGAGAAAGGAAAAAGAATAATTGAATTTTGCAATAGATTTCATCTTGTAAGACCGAACACTCTGTTCAAGAATCACAAGAGGAGAAGTATGTACAAGTAAGGCAACTCCGAAGCTACCTTGGGTAACAGATGAAATATTTCATTTGATCGATGAAAAAAGGATATTCCAAAATGTTAAGGGAAAGACAGGAAATAGTAACTTAAGTACTTTAGGAATAAAGTAAATAGCAAATTTAGGGCAGCCATGGCCAAATGGCTGTATAAGGAATGTGAAGAAATCGTAAAGGAAATAACTGTCGGAAAGACTGACGCAACACATAGAAAAGACAAAACAACCTTCGGTAAAATTAAAAGCAAAGCTCTAAACACGAAGACTGCAGTGTGGATTCCACTGATGAACGCAGAGGAGAGAGCGAATAGTTTAAAAGAGTTCATTGAAGTCTCCGTGTGTGGGGTGGGGGAGGGGGCGTGGGGGAGGGGGGAGGGAGGAGGGAGGGTACGTGGGTGCCTGGTGTTACTACGCGCTAGAAGAAACAGGAGTCGTCAGGGAAAAGATAGGGGACCCAGTATTAGAATCACAATTTTAAATAGCCCTGGAACACTTAAGATCAAATAAAGCAAACGGGGAAGATAACATTCCATACTCATTTCTAAAATCATTGGGGGAAGTGGCTATCAAACGATTATTCATGTTGGTGTATAGTACCTATGACACTGGAGACGTACCAGCAGGCTTTCGGAAAAATTTTAGTCACACATTTCCGGAGATAACAAGGTCGGATAATTCCAAGAATAGTTCGCAGAAGAATGGAAAACACCAGTGAGGATGAGTTAGATCAAAATCATTTTGGCTTAAGGAAAGATAAAGGGACTAGAGAGGTAGTTTCAAGTTTGCTCTTGGTGATGGAAGCAAGCTACAGGGAAAAACGGGAGATATGCAACATGTACAAGAACCAAGAGGGAATGCTAAGACAGGAAGACCGAGAAAGAAGTACTCGGATTAAAAAGGGTGTAAGAGAAGGATGTAGTCTTTCGCCCCTATTGTTCAATCTATACACTGAAGAAGCAATGACGGAATAAGAGAAAGTTTCAAGACTGAGATTGAAATTTAAGGTGAAAGGATATCAACGACAAGGCTCGCTGACGACATTTATATCCTCAGGGAAAGTGAAGCAGAATCACGGAAACTGCTGAATGGAATAAACAGTCTAGTGAGTGAAGAAGATGGACTGTGAGTAAACCGGATAAAGATAAAGGTAATGACTTGTAGCAGAAACAACAAAAGCGAAAAGATTAACATCAAAATTAGGGTTCGCGAAGTAGACGAAGTTAAAGAAATCTGCTACCCTGGAAGCAGGATTACCCATGACGGCCGAAGCAAGGAGGACATAAAAAGCAGAGTGCAAAAGGGAAGGAAGGCATTCGTAGCCAAGAGAATCAAAAATTGGCCTCAATATGAGGAGGAAATTTCTATAAATGTTCGTTGGGAGCACATCATTTTATGGCACTGAACCATAGACAACAGGAAACCCGGAAAGGAGCAATCGAAGCGTTTGAGATGTGGTGCTACAGAAGAATGTTGAAAATCAGGTGGGCTTATAAAATAAGAAGTATGGAGGTTTTTCGCAGAACCTGCGATCGAAGGAACATACGGGAAATAGTGTCAAGAAGGAGGGACATGATGACTGGACATGTGTTAAGTCATCGGAGAATGACTTCTGTGGTACTAGGGGGAACATTAGAGGGTAAAAACCGTAGGGGAAGTCAGAGATTGGGACACATCCAACAAGTAACTGAGTTTGTAAGGTACAAGAAGTACTTGAGGTGAAGAGTTCAGCGCGGGAGTGGAACGAGTAACGGGCTGCATCACATCAGTCAGATGACTAATGGCTAAAAAGAAACCAAAAATAAGCAAAATAAAATAAAAGGAGGATACACCACTTGTTAATGCCCAATCGAAAGTGGTAGGCAACAGGCAATAATTTACTTGATAATAAAGTGGAATACTCAATCGAAGAATGAGAAGTCGTGCATGGTAACGTTAGACCAGTTGAAAGCCACTCGCAGTAAGTGACTTGCTGATTTAGAAACACTTTATGTAATTATTGCATGGGATCTGATACATCGAACAACCCATATTGGATCCTGGAAAAAGATGGCAAAGTATCATATTTGATTTCAGTGGAAAATTAAAAATATAGGCCGCATTGCGTCATTTGTTCACCAAGATGCTAGATGCTTAACTCACTGCAGTATGTAAGTTGCCGCTCTGACAAGCATCTTCTTTACCTCGCTGTTCTTGGGAGGACGCTGTCAGCTGTTAGAAGCTGTTTTGATATGACGCGACGCCTCTGCTTATGATATGGGAATTAAACAGCAGTAGTTAATCTGACCAGAAAATTGCGGTTATTACCCGTCAGTGTAATCCACACATCACAGAGTCTTGGGCATGATCATTTGAGCGTCCGACTGCTTAGCTGGGTGGTAACGTGCTCGCCTTCCGTGCAAGTGGATCCGCGTCCGATTCCCGACTGGGTTGAAGATTTTCTCCGCTCGCGGACCTCGTGTTGTGTTGTCCTCATCATCATTTCATCCTCATCACCGGCTCGCAAGTCACGTAATGTGGCGTCGACAGAAATAAGGCTTGCACTTGGCGGCCTAACTTCC
Organism: Schistocerca americana; assembly: GCF_021461395.2. Classification (NCBI taxonomy): domain Eukaryota; kingdom Metazoa; phylum Arthropoda; class Insecta; order Orthoptera; family Acrididae; genus Schistocerca; species Schistocerca americana. Next base: position 749,002,839 of record NC_060121.1, on the reverse strand, counting down.
CCGGGTGGGGCCTCCCGGCCATCGATGCCATACGCTCTTTTCATTTGAGTTCCTTGAATGTGCATTTTTGTTTCCTGAGTCTTGTTGTGTGGAGATAAAACTCTTGCCTTTCAGATTGAGATTCCTTTGCCATGCGTGCCTTGAATGACGCGCACCCCTGAGATGATTTTCCATGTTTGTGTCCGCAAGACAGGACTTACATAATAGGGTAGGCTTCTGCAGCCAGATTCAGTTGATGTTAAAGTGTTATGAGTATCTTACCGCGTCATAATGTAAAAAATTATACTGGATAAATAAACGTTTTGGCCACGGTTACAGTGGAGACCCACAAGAAGGTCACTGTAATCATGGCCGAAACTTTGGTTTCTCCAGTACAGGTTTTCTTTCATTATGACGCAGTATAATACTCAGAAAATGTGTAATTTCCAGACAGGACTTGCAGTTTAATGCTGACTAATTTAATTTTCGCCCACTGGATAAAGCTGGAGCTTGTTGACTCAGGATAGTGAAGCGTTATGAAAATAGAGGTTCCACTGTGAATAGCTTGTTGTTACTGCTGGACTTCAACAGACAGCGCCATCATTTTAGTCATACTCATCATCATTGTTCAACACTTTTTTTGTTTTGGACAGAAAGGGTACGCCTGGCGTGCACTTCATACTGCTCCTATTAATAAATAATTTATGTTGCTTATCAGTTACTTGTAATACAAGAAATCAAGGATTCTTCGGGTTGCTTGTTGCAGGACTTAGAGCATTTGATGGAAGGCAGAAGCGCAATATGCCTCGAAAAACTATCCGCATTGAAGAAGGAAGAACGCCATCTAGTATTGAGCTTGAAATGCATCAACCCAAAATTTGAAGTGGCAGTGCTGGTCTATGTCAACGAGTAAAATTTACATCTACCACCAAGATACTCGACTATCAGTGACGGTGAACTTGACTTACTCAAAGTAACCCCATGTGCATGATATACGGTAGCATGAACAACATGGACACAGTTGATTCTGAAAATAGTAGTAGGAACTCAGATAATTTATTTTCTTTCATAACTGCCTAGTAATAAACTATGTATATAAAATCTCAGTTACTTTTCATTGAATCACATAGGCACTACAAGAAAAATTAGTGTTGTGATTAGTTCTCACATACAAGTGATTGATGTTTCCGGAAGTGATTGTGAAAATGATACGGTGGGTCGAAAAGAAATGCCATACAGATGCTAACACTTTCTTCGAAGTATCCTGTAAGTATGAATTTATTTGTTGCACTGAACTGTTTCTGTTTGACTACGATGAACTTTCTAGATATGTTATTCATATCGTATACAGTTTGCCCACAAAATGCAGCTTAGTGTCACTTCAGTTTTATTAATGCAGGTACAGGTGCCAAAAATGTTTTTGCTAGTGGAGATATCAACAATATCATGCAGCCATTCCGTCAACCTACTATTTCCATTAGATGATATTGAAAATGGCGTCGAAGACGATAAAGTTCGTATATTTCCACTGTAAGACAAAATAAACGTCGAACAAAAAAAAAAAAAATGGTTCAAATGGCTCTGAGCACTATGGGACCTAACTTCTAAGGTCATCAGTCCCTTAGAACTTAGAACTACTTAAACCTAATTAACCTAAGGACATCACACACATCCATGCCCGAGGCAGGATTCGAACCTACGACCGTAGCGGTCGAGCGGTTCCAGACTGTAGCGCCTAGAACCGCTCGGCCACTCTGGCCGGCAAACGTCGAACAATTCGTGCAGCAAGAGGATGTTAACTGTGACTTCAGTGTATGCAAATGTAAGACGAATTTATAATAACATTTATATCTGAGGTATTTCTTTTTGTTTTTCTTCCTATCATTATCTCTGTTGAGTGTTATGACGGTCTTGCGTCATTAAATTAAGCATTTAGAGAGATAGAGAGAGAGGATGTTTACTGTGGAGTAAAAATCATAGAAATGAAATTTGCTTATTAGTATGATTATGAAGAAATTTTAGAAATTTTGTTCATAATTTTCTGACGATGTGGGCACACAAGTGAAACGAAATTGAATATTGAATAATGAGGCTGTACACCACTTATAGCGGTAGAACATTATGGAGCAAGTGTATGTGTGTGTGTGTGGGAGGGGGGGGGGGGGGGTAGAAAAAGAGGAAATAAAGCTTTCATAAAACCACATACTTACTGGACCACAATATGAGAGATAGAGGCATGACGTTTAGGGAGAGTGTTTAAAACACATGAAAACAGAGACAGTTCAAACACCAACTTGTGCATCGTGCGTGTGCGTGTCTGTGCGCGCGCTTCTCTCTCTCTCTCGCTCTCTCTCTCTCTCGCTCTGTGTGTGTGTGTGTGTGTGTGTGTGTGTGTGTGTGCGTGTCTTTCTGACGTATTTTAGGTGCGCAGATACTACAAGTAACATCGTTTATGTACTTTCTTTGGGTAAATACGTTTAAACATGACACGAAAGTTCAAATGGTTCAGCTCCTTTTGAGCTTGCCAAGACGGCTACAGTGGAGCTACACTGTGATTGGCTGTTTCATTTTAGTGGCCGGTGAAATACTATACTGTAATTAGCTGTTCTGCTCTAGTGACTGATAAAATATTAGGCTCTGACTGGAGGACAGGGGAAGGAAGGCGAGGTTGAGAGGGGGAGGGTTAGAGGTCAAGGGGAGAGGCGTGATGCCGCCGTTAAAATAATGAGTGGCATGTGAGGAACAGTCGCATGGAAAGTGTACCAGAATCGGCACTGCATTCTTGCTGCTTCAACTGTGACCTTTCTGATAAGGAATCAGGAATACATTTGCATAACTGAGGTGTTCCATAGACACACAATTTGTTTAGAAGCTGCTTCTGAAAAAACGACTTCTAAAGACTTCCGGAAACAGAGAAATATGGTTTCAACCCGAGATTTTTTATGCCTAACATATTATGCAGAACGACGTTTATTGTCAAATACACCACCCTAAGATAAAAAGCCAGCAGATTCAGGAAATGTACACACATCAGCGGAGTATAAATCACATAATTCAACTAATGGCTCTGTATTCACAAAAAGTAATGTGTACCCTTGAATAGGCATCCCGAGTTGATTGCATAATTGCAAACATCCAAAAGGATTTCCAATCCTTTCCTCACAAGCGCCTTCTAATCGAACTCAAACTGCGGGCCTCTGAAGTAGTGTTTCAGCTGTGTGACTGTAATGAGGATTGTCATAAAGACTAGTAAAAAGTGTGACATGTAGTGAAACCGAAGTGAAATTCGAGGTTTCCCGAGGAAGTATTATAGGTCAGCCGCAGTTCTACATGGAAACAATTTAGGAGACAATCTGAGAAGACCTCGTACATTCTAAGCAGATAACACTGTCGTTTTCCTCCTAATATATCGTCGATTCAACTAAATACGTGCCGATTACAATTAAGAACTACTTAAACTGGAACCATCACATAGAAAATGTTGTAGGGGAGCCTATAATACGCTTATTCATCCTCTGCTGGCGTACTTCTGCGCCGTATGGAAACATGACGATGTAAGATTGATGGAGAACATCGAAAAAGTTGAAAGCAGTGTAGTTCGTTTCCTACTATCTGAAACGGGGGAGAGAGTGTCACGGATATGATACGCGAATTGTGGTGGTAATAACTAAAACAAAGACGTTTTTCCTTGTTGCGATATCTTTACAAGATACTTGAATCACCAACTTTCCGCTCGGAATGCGAAAATAATTTATTAACTCCCACCTACATAGGGAGAAACGACCACCGTATAAGATAAATCAGAGCTCGCACAGAAACATTTAGGTGTCCATTTTTCTAACGTGGTTTTAGAGATTGGAAAGATCGAAAAACAGTCTGGAAGCAGTTGTATGAGCTCCCCCATCCCAGCATTTAAGTGTGAACTGCAGAGTAGTCATATTGATAGAGCTGAATGCACAAAGTTGGTGAAGGCTACAAACTGACATCCAAGCAAGTACATCTAATGATGATAACAGGGACTATTTACTGATTTGCTTGTTTGAAGATTCGTATTACAGGAGATACGAAATAATAAACTACTTGCAATTGTAAACTGAAAGACAGTCATCCTTTGTTTGTCAACAGTATTGAAGTTGGAACTATTTAGTAAAAGTGTCGCTTAGCTTGGAATGGATCGCAGAGACTATACAGTATCCAGAATGAGATTCTCACTCTGCAGCGGAGTGTGCGCTGATATGTAACTTCCTGGCAGATTAAAACTGTGTGCCGGACCGAGACTCGAACTCGGGACCTTTGCCTTCGCGGGAAAGTGCTCTATCAGCTGAGCTACCCAGTGCTTGGGTGGCTCAGTTGGTATAGCACTTGCCCGCGAAGGCAAAGGTCCCGAGTTCGAGTTTCGGTCCGGCACACAGTTTTAATCTGCCAGAAAGATTCACTACACAGTATAAAAACTCTTCACCACCAATCATATATCTCAAACTCGCTTACCGATGTATCAGACCTGTTACCTATTTTGGTCAGTCAAAGAAAAAAAGAAAGAGAGAAATCTGGTCATCAGGAAATTCTGAAATGGTGGAACATCCGTAGAGGCGAAATATGTAAGATTCCAAAAAATCGTTGCATCAAACACAGCTTACCTCATCTGGATAGAAAGAGAACTCACCGAACAGAGGTAATGCAAAACTTTTTCTGATGTGCGTATTTCCAGTCTTCAGACCAACCATCACCTGGAAGTTCTCGAGAGCGCTCTTCCTTATCCGCAAGTCAATACTAACCTCTCTAATACTAACTTCCCTAACGTCGATTGCGTAGAGCTGGTATCGGTCGAAACTTTCCAGATTGTATACTTTATCCACTGGGAATCGAACGTTATATATAATGTGGAAAGAAATCAGACTGAAGTTATATGAGTCAAAAGATATGGAAGGGAAGTAGTACTTGGAATGGGGATGAGACAGAGCTGTACCCTACCAATTGGCAAATTGAGCAAGCTGAAAAGTCTTCGAATTTTGGAAGGGAATTAATGTTCAGAGAGCAAAATTTAAAACTTTTAGTTCTGCCGATGATGTTGTAATTCCGTCAGAGACGGCAGAAGGCAGCAGAATGGAATGGGTAATGTCTTGAAATGAGGTTGTAAGACGAACAGCAACAAAAGCAAAACAAGGATGATTAAATCAGGCAATTTAGAATAAATTAGAGAAATTATATTAGGAAATGAGATGCTAGAAGTACTAGGCGATGTGTGTCAAATTGTTCAAATGGCTCTAAGCACTATGGGACTTAACATCTGAGGTCATTAGTCCCCTAGACTTAGAGCTACTTAAACCTAACCAACCTAAGGACATCACACACATCCATGCCCGATGCAGGGTTCGAACCTGCGACTGTAGCGTGGATCCGAATTGAAACGCCTAGAACCCCTCGACAACATCAGCCGGCGCGTTGTGTCTCATTTTGGCAGCGAAGTAAGTGACTATGAACGAAGTAGGCAGACAGACCATAGTAAGGAAATTTAGATTGTCTTTTCTCAAAGTACGTGTAGAGTGAAGCCTCTTATGGACCATAAATAGTTCAGATAAAAAGAGAAATGAGCCGTTGCTGGTTGCGTCATGCCTTGTTTTTTATCATTGGTTGCAGTCCAGTGGTGTCTTATTTCTTATTCGGTTACCACCATAACGTTACTTCCCTCCATGAGTGGCAACAGCAACGTGTATCGATACTAGTACTGCTGTAATATCTTTGGTGTGGCGAATATATTTTCCGGGTGTGCAGTGTGTGGCAGTCGGTTGGTTGGGGCAGAGCAGCGAGGAAGCCTCCGTGGTCCATAGTCAGGCCGGAGCGGCTGGCGGCGTGCACGCGCGGTTGGATTTGTGACGTGCTGCTTGCGACGGTTACGAAGTTCGTCGCCCACCGATGCTGGACACTCAAGTTGAGTGCTCACTTAACCTACTATCAAGCGTCAACTGCTATCACATCTCTTCGTTTGATCCTAGTTGTCGCTTTCTGGGAGATTCCCGCGAGCAACAACGTGTATGCATTGAAGTCGGCTAGAGTTGCAGCCATTTTCCTGTGTGGTGTTTAACTTAATTTAATTCATTCCTTCATTAATGAAGTGTACCAGCGGTATCTTCTGCTTTGTGGCCTTCGACGTTCTACAGTTACCTGCCCAGGACATTGACGTAGTTTTCAACAGCGAATTTTCCTCGTCTTGTTGATGCTGTCCAGCATGGCGTGTAATTCGACAGCTGAGGTGTGTTGGTGGCTTTTGGCGTTTATTCTGACTTGGCTGGATTGGGCATCAGTACCAAGAACGTTGTGCTATTGACATCTTGTTGTCCTTTTGCCGGCCAGTTGGAGCAGAAGTGGTCTTGTTGATTGGTTCGTCGGCTGGCTTTCGGTTGGGTTGCCTTCCAGTTAAGAGGTTGTCGGTCTGGCTGCCTGTCTCACCTAAACGTCCGTTAGTGTTGCCTTCCCAGACCGACCCTTGGAACCTCCTGAGCGTCGCTCCTTGTGTTTTACATAGTGATTTCCTTTTTAATCTTAAGTACTCTGTGTGGCCTTCAGCCGAGCTTTAGCTTATTAAAATTGCAAGACTTCATTTTAGGCCTTATGCCTAAAAAAAATTGTTTCTTGTTCAGTATGTGGCCTTCATCTGAGTTTCAGCCTTATCAAACCAAAAGTTGAAAAATTTTGTCTAGGCTTTAAGCCATAAGAAATTAAGAATTGGAGATTTCTTTGTCTGGGCTTTAAGCCGTGAGATTGTTTGGATTTCATATGTGGCCTTCAGTCGAGTTTTATGTGAAGCATTTTAGGATAAAGCATTTAGCCTATTTTGGTTGAAAATTAGAAGCGCTTCGCTTTAGGCCTTAACTCGTAAAATTGTTTTCTGCACGGTGTGTGGCCTTCAGACGAGTTTTAATCTCTCTTAAATTAAAAATTTACAGTCCTTGACTGCCATTAAGACATAAGATTGTTATTCCTTAGTATGAGGCCTTCAACAGAGTTTTACACGAAATATTTTAAGATAAGGCCTTCAGCCTTTCCGAATTGACAGCTGTTCTTCCTAGGCCTTAAGCCGTTAAATTGTTCTCTTGATACTCGTCCTTCAGCCGAGTTTTCAGCCTATTTAGATTGAATATTGAAAATCTTTGTCTCGGCCTTAAGCCGTAACACTGTTCTTGAGTAATGTGTGACCTTCAGGCGAGTTCTAAGGGACAAATTTAAGATAAGGCTTTCAGCCTATTTATATTGAAGATACAAATTTTTTCTAATGAAGTGAAACCTCCAGAAAAACTCCCGTACCTCAATTCCTTGCTTAGGCCTTGTGCCTTGGATTTTCGATGTGGCCTTCAACCGATCTAAATTAAATCAAAGGAGTTCTTTCGTTAAAGCCTTGAGAGTTTTTTTATTCTTGCTTGTGTGATTGAGTGTTTTAACAAATAAAGTTTATATGTTGAGTGCAACTGACAGTAACTTATTTTGGCCCCTTTCCACAAATGTAACCTCATCCGTTCTGTCCTGCTGGCCCACGGATTTCAAGAAGCTTTTGAAATGTAATGCTCGGGGGGAATGGCGAAGAGTAGATTAGTAGATCTGATAACCAATTAGAAAAGAAATTTATCACAGAATTTGACTAACAGAAGCGATCAGTTGAGAGGACACATTCTGAGGCATCAAGCATCGTCAGTTTTGTAACGGAGAGAAGTGTGGAATGAAAAAATTCTATAATTGTATAATTGCTATATTAAGCACGTTCAAATAAAAATGTAGCTATTACGAATTAGGCAGAGAAGAAGAGGCTTGTACAGGATAAACTAGTGTGGTGACCTACATCAGTAGCCATTATAAGGCCCAAGCGACACAAGGCGGCACTTTCGGCACCAAGGTGAGAGGTGTAAGATTTGTATACATTGTGTATCACTCTTAGTAGCCAAATCTGACGCGGATTGTAGTGTGTGAGGGGCACGTTGCTTTTGTGAGAAAACGTTCGCGACGGGCCCTGCCTGTCTTAAACTAGTTTCGGAAATGAAGATCACACAAATAACACTTAGAAGTTGGAAATTCGTAGCTTTGAAATTTGAGTATTATGACGAAAAGATATGGTCAAGCAGTCTTTTATCAATGTGTAGGTTTGAAGGTAAAATTCGGGTTCTTGACATCCGTGAATTTATACGTTACAGGGAAAGTATTTTGACTGCCGGAAGAAAGGCAATCTAGAGAGTATGTTTTAGTAATTGCGTATTTGCTTGCCAGTTAATCCTGGTGACTTTAATAATATGTTAATATGGGGAAACATCTTCTGTTAGATATCCGTTCGAACCATTCTGAAACTAATAATGGCTTAAAAGAAAACTAAATATTCTGAAAGTCCAACCTTGACTTAAAGGTGTGACATTACTTCCCTTCTGCACTTACTCTCATATTTTCCTTTGGGAAAGAGAGCAGATTCACATCTTTGTTGGCTTTGACTTTAGATGGTATGCTTTTACTGCTTCGTTAAGTTCATTATCACAAATTAGACCAGTTATAAAACATTACAATGATGAACCAAAACGTTATGTCAACCTGCTTAATAGCTTGTTTGCCCATCTTTGAAACGAAATACATCTGTGGTTCTGTGTATCAGGGATCCGATATTAGGGCTCCGTCAGTTTGTTGGTAGCATATGGAGGTATGTGGCATTAGATATCCACGCACAGGTATTCGCGTAAATAAAGAGCCGCTGATTTGGATACGCGGTGATGGCATCCGACAGCGGCCGTGATGGTGACATAGGATTAACATCAGGTGAATTTGGTGGCCGACACATCAACGTGAGTTCACTAAAATGCTCCTAAAATCACTGTAGCACTGTTCTGGCTCCGAGACACGGACAATTATACTGAAAGATGTCGCCGCCGTCGGGGAAGACATCAAGCATCAAGGGATGCAGGTGGTTCGCAGCTGTCAGTCCGTCTTCGATTACTATCACAGGTCCCACGCAAGCACAGGAGAATGTCTTCCATAACATAATACAGCTCCCACCAGCCTGCGTTCCTGGTGCGCTGTACACTTCCACCTGCCGTTCACCTCGATGACGGCATTTGTTGAGACGACCTTCGAGCTAGTGCTGCAAAAATGTGATTCACTCGAAGAGCCGACTGGTTTCCATTGATCTGAGTTCGAATCCTCATGGTCCTGCGCCCACTGCAATCGTAACTCACGAACATGTGAACACGCGGGTGTGGTGTGCTGCGAAGCTCCATGTTCAACAACGTACGATGAACAATGTGCTCTGAAACACTTGTGCGTGCACCAGCATTGTGCTCGTTTGGAAGAAATGCCACTGATCACCATCTATCCTACCTTACAGAGCAGACAAGCCTCCGAAACCCACATTCTGTGGAGGGTGGTGGACGTCCAACCATTTAATGGTTCAAATGGCTCTGAGCACTATGGGACTTAACATCTATGGTCATCAGTCCCCTAGAACTTAGAACTACTTACACCTAACTAACCTAAGGACATCACACAACACCCAGTCATCACGAGGCAGAGAAAATCCCTGACCCCGCCGGGAATCGAACCCGGGAACCCGGGCGTGGGAAGCGAGAACGCTACCACACGACCACGAGCTGCGGACTCCAACCATTTAGCGTCTAGTGATTCTTTCACTGTCCTTCTGCTTCTTTCAGTAGATACTCACGACCATAGCACATGAACTTTTGACCAGCTTCGTGGTTTGAGATTCCCGTTCACGGGCTTTATGTAATAATAATCTGCCATTTGCCAGTGTCGCTTATCTCAATGGGTTTCCCTATTTGCATCCCATATCTTCGCTAGGGCGACGCCCCGTCCGTGTCTGGTCGGCTTCCATAATTTTGTTAGCGGGTCACGTGCCTGCAAACCATCCAAGTGGCATCCAACGCAGCGGCGGGCAGTGGTTGTAATGTCTTGGCTTATCGGTCTATATTTTGCATGCAACAAGTCGTCTTGTGTTATTACCAATTGTTACAAAGCTGCTAATAAATTTCACCGAGTTACAATATGGAAAACTAGAAAATCATTTTGTCATATGAGCCTGATTCGTCATTTTACAATCGGTTGGCTGCTTTATACCTATCATTTTTTATGTACTCACATTTGGTAACTGACAACAGATTCCAGAGCAATAATGCTTTCATCAGATAATATACTTCATTAAGAAATTAATACACTGTTGTTCGCAAAAACTGAAAAACAAAGACTGCGAGATATGATCGCGATGAAATTTCTTTAAATAATTAGGATCATGATACTACCAATGTGATTAGTTTTTCGACCTGTACTCCCAGTGTGACTGTGGAAATGCAGTGCTGAGTAGTGGCACCACGTGCTGCAATCGGAGCCACTAGACGTTAATACTCTGCTACGAGGTTAGTAGTCGCATCCACAAAGCATGATTTTTGGCTGCAGGAGGACCTGACCATATTCCAGACATGTTTGATGGACGTCATTTCAGGCGAACGCGCAGGCCAGAGAAGCAGTGATACCCGTCATTCTTCGAAGAAGGCTTGCATATCCCTCGCCACATGGGGCTGGGCATTATCCCGCTGAAATTTGACATGTGGAACTGCTTGCAGGAGGGGCAATGCCTCAGATGTAAGACGTTCCTGACTTAGCGGTAATTGTTCAAATTGCTCTCAATACGTTGGAGGCGAGATCGCGCGTTATAGGGGAAGGCGCCACGAACCATCGCACTTGGGGTTTTTCCGCTGTGCCGCTCAACAATACTGTCGGTCCAATTGATTTCACCATGGTGGCGCCGAACACGTAAGCGGCCATCACTGTAGGGTAAGTTGAAGTGGGACTCGTCCGATAACACTAGATTTGCCCCCCCCCTCCCCCCCTCCCCAATCCAGCACGCCAGTGTCGGCGTTCATTGCAGTCTGTGGCGTTGGTAGGTTCTAGGTTCTACTGAATGGAAGCCGACGCAATGCACGCTTGCCACCAGTCCAGCCCGCAGAAGACGGCGTCGAACCGTCGACGCAGACATGTCCACACCCGTTACAGAGCTCCAACGTCGTGCCACCAATGTGGAGAAAGTTGTTGTGTCCATTACGATCAGAGGACAAGATGGCGATCATCTCGTTCTGCGGTCTCCCTGTGTCGTCGAGTCCTCTGTCGGAGCTGGACAGGGCCTTCTTCTCTCCACTGGTTCCACATACGCCTCACTTTTGAAGCAGCGTTCACTATACGAGCCTCAGTATCACGTAACGATAAACCCGTAGACCGAATCATTCTGCGCCGTTCGAAAATACTCACATGCCGGTATTCCACCCTTTGATGTTGGCGAGACGTATTGGCACTTGATTACACGTTTCCCCTTTGTACTGTATGATGGCTCTGCACCGACTGAGCGTTGCGTAACACTGACCTATCCAGTCACACAAAAGAGTCACCTCTCTGCTATTTGAATCACTTGTTATGGTTCCGCTGTTCAACACGTCCTCTTATCGTAGTATGTGGCGGATAATTGCTACTGAATGTTTTACAAGCAGCAGTGTATTAAAACCACATAAAATTAAAGACCTAGAAACTGACATAAATTGTTGCAACCGTCGGCTGTTTTGTGCCTATGATATTCTTGTACAGCCGCTGTCACATACCCATATTTAAAATTACAACATTTGGAAAATAAATGCAGCTCGTGGTACCTTCCTATTCTTACTTTGTCTTCCTTGAAATTCGACGTGTAAATAGCTCTTCTGAAGCAAGAGAACACTTCGTGAGGTTACTGCCCGTGGCGAATCCAAAAAATGTGACGCATCATTATCTAGTCACTGTCAGCTTGATGACAACAGCTTCCGTAACGACAGTTCTACAATTTGTCTTACGTGTGAGGATCATCATTTATCACTGTGCAGCATAACATATCTATAAACTGTCTGAATCCATCGTGCTGCAACAATTAAAAATTATGCACAATTTCGGATTGCCTGGTTATAAGGAAAAGTTTTAATAATCAATTATTTTGGATAGCTTCTTTTTGTTTCGCTATTGTAATGTAGTATAACCCAGCGACTTTTACAGTTCCACCGATTGTTTTCAGTTCCCAGAAGGAGATAAGGAGTCCTTTTACATTTACACATTTAGTCTGCTTTGAAGGTATTCTCATTGCATTCTTGTTGATTAACTCTCTTAGCATTTATCAGCGATTTTTGAAAACTTTCCACGAGTGGCACGGGACACACCGACATCTTTTACACTTTATCCGCCACAGACAGAAGCTCCACCTGTAATCTGTAAAAATCTTGGTAATGCAATGGGAAGGAATGATAGAAAGAGGAATGTATTTATTTTCCCGCTAACCGTGTAGGTTCTGTTCCATGGTTGGTATCTGCTGGTGGGTTTTGTTTTGATACATACGTCTGTGTAGAATAATAATTAACACAAATTTTATTTGATAAACGTTGATGCGAAGTGTCAGCCTCAAATAAGTGGGACAGGAACTGGAAAATAAAACTCATAAAATCGAATGCGTGAAAATGACATGACCAGAAAAGTGCGTTGTTCCTGTTCTCTGTTAGCCGGTTATGTGGAGGTTCATTAAAGGACGACACGTTCACCGTCCTTTCAGAAAAGCAGCTTGCGTCTTGAAACCTTGACTTAAAAAAATAACAGCTTGCCTGTTAATCTGAAACACTGTATGTTTGCACTGAAATTATTATCACTTTTATGTAACTAAAACTCAAAGACGGACATCGCAAATTGGGCATGCGAACGAAGAGAGCTTTATAAATTATAAGCCATTAGAAGATTATTAACTGTTATTCCAAAAGTTCTTATTTCCAAAGTGAATTTGACTGTACAAGCAGACGCAGCTAGTGTTAAAATGAACATCTGTGCGTCCATGTACAACTATAATGATGCACCCGAATGAAAGACTGCAATAACTTATCGTATTTGTCAGGCTCTTGAAGGAGAAAAAAGGCGGAAAAATACAAAAAATGATAAGTCGAGGATAGACAGAAAATCAACCGTTATAGTCGTTGACCCTGACGATGGCAGTGCTTTAGGGCCAGTCAAAATAGTGTATAGCTGCTCCAGCCAAGAAAGCAGGAATCTCGTCATCAGTGTGAAATGCCGACAGTTTCCTACACTGAGTGACAAAATTAAAGGATCATTTTTTCGAAACCCCGGAATTGTCTCGTATTGCGACGCATAAGATTGAAATTTGGCTCAAATATGCCTAAAACCTCCATCGGTAATTGTGACTCCACCCTCCGACTCTGCAACGATTCAGAATGAAGGTGTCGAGACATGTGAAAAAAGGCCATACGCCAGTTCGTGTGAACTGTAAGGTGAGTTAATGCTGTCACATGGGCACCAAATTTCATCAAAATTCTGCTCAACGCCATCGTGGACGTATCACGCCGTGGAGTAGGTCGTCACACCCCCTCTCACTCACATTTCACCCCCTTTTTTGACGCCTCTGTGATGGAGGTTTTAACCGTGACACACAACTTTGAAATAACGCAGTTTTCTTATATGTGACAGAGAAAATCAGAACTGACACCAAAAGGATCTGAGAATTCCATAAAGGACTCAATGAAATCAAGCCTTACCTTAGCGCGTTGATTGTCACACATTTGACGATCGAAAACGTTGTTTGTAGTACGATGAGTAACAGGGCGAAGTTCTTGACAAATTTAACCTTTGATCCACCCCTGGGCATTGCAGCAATACTCAGTGGATATTTAGGGGATGGAACTCAACTGAACGTCATCGCACCCCTTTGGAGTGTAGGGTAACAACAACTTTTGACGTGCCGTACAGGGTGGAACAATGAGGACCCGTTCAAAACCTTTCGACGTGTTCCGAAGTAGCAATGTGTTTTTTATGCTTTTTCAGCCCTCTTTTCCCCACCCCTGTGTGTCGTGGTGACGGTAGGGTTCGACATCTACACACTAGGGACTAAAATGACAAAGTGTTCCTCTAAGACCACCGAGACCACCCAGTTCGGCAACACCCTGTGACACACAGCAGTTTTACTGAGCACATTAAAAATGTACCTATAAGAAACTTCGACACCAACTCCAGCAGTTGGGCTGGTCTAGCACCTGAATGTCGGCAAACTCCACCTAAAGTTTTCGAAGCAGTTGCCTAACCGTCAGGCGCTAGAGCAGCCTCGTGACAGAACTGTTCCTGGTAGATGCTGAACGAAATTAATGTGAAATTTGGTACCAATGTAACATCAGTACCCGCCTTACACTTCACATGAGCTTCAGAGCTGTGGCCTCTTCCTCCCATGTGTCGACATCTTACTGTTTGAAGCGTCACCAAGCTCGAGGGTGACGTCGCAGGATGCCATCCGTTTGGACCGTTACAGAGAAGGGTTGTAAGCACCTTTGAGCCAAATTCAAACTTCAGCGTTGGAATGGAGATGATTACGTGGTTCCGAAAGATTGATCCTTTAATTTTGTTGCGCAGGGTACTATTCACTTGTATACTTCCCTCCCTTACGTGAGGTGTTTAACCATGGCTCATCTAATGTAGCGACCGATTTCTAATGTTTTCGAGCTTCCTGTAAGGGGGTCACGTTGGCCCTCAGTGTCACCGTACTCGTAACCTCCCATGATAACAATGCAGCAGATATGAAGCATCAGTCCCTCAGCCGTTGTGGAATCATAAAGGCAGGGAAATAAGAACAGGAATTACTTAACAAATTCGTAAAATCGCAGTAATCAGCGAACCACTGGCGCGTGTTATGCCTGTGTGGTGGTGTTTGCATGCCTCAGCGGCAGCAGGAGACGGACACCGGCACGAAGACGCCAGGCCGGCAGCCAGCCAGCGAGCAGCCAGCAGACAGCGGTGAACGTGGAGGAGAAGGCGCCCAAGTATTAACTGCCAACCAAGGACCCTCAGAAGGCGTCCTGATGTCGGCTGATAGTCAACAGTAGCCCACAACGGGGAGGCATCAGTTACTCACCCAGCAGCGTCAAGAATACACACGCGACCAGTAGGTGGAGCACCTAGTTGTAGGTGAGATGGGATGACCAACTTCGGGCCAACAGCTGGCATGGAGTACTTCTCGGTATGGTCTGTAGCTGCCTGCACACGTGACTGGGAATGGGGGGGTAGGTGCTCGATCCGGTTTTTTTATAACAGCGCAGACCAGGGAAGCAGTGTGGCATCAGGCCACGGCATGGTGTAATGCACGTCACCACTGCAGTCGCCCAGCTCTCTTAGCGTGCTGCGTCAGCAATGTTACACTCCTAGCCTACAGCAAATATAATGTCAAGGTGACTAGTCGTATTACGAGACATATACTCACGTATTTGACACGGGTCGTCAACAAAAGTCTCAAAAAACATCACCTCTCAAGAAAGTTACCTTGCTTTCACATCACTACTAACACATTCGAGAAACAGTCAGATTACTTTCTCATCAAGGGAAAGGGGTTTACGGAACCGGCCAGAAGTACCATAACACCACTAGAGCGTGACAATCATGCCAATGCAGCAAACACCTGTGATTCCTCTAATAATCACTGGTGGAGCCAGGCTGAAATTACTTAACAGATAAGATAACAAATATACCAAACGACTAGGATGAAACAAGAAATTTTATCTAACAAGGGGAGGCCGCCAATTGTGAAATTCAGATTCGATTCATACTGCGCATAAAAAAAACCTCATGGCCAGAGGTGTAATGCGGCAAAGCACCAAGATGCACTTCTCAGCCGTTGTCGAGAAAATCGACAATTAAAAGAAACCGTTGCGGTGAAATACTCTCTACGATTAATGACTTTCTACGGCGTCGTGGCGCAGCGGTAAGCGCTCGGGTTTGTAATCCGAAGGTCGCCGGATCGAATCTCACGCCATGCAACCTTTTTTTTTTTTTTTTTAGTATTTGTTTTCTGTAATTCAAATACATATATATATATATATATATATATATATATATATATATGTATATACATATATATATATATATATATAATTCCCGGCAATCAGTTGCAACAATTATCCATATAATAAGTTGTTGAAAGTCGTTTGTCGTGGAAGAACTGGCGACTTCGAACATCATTATGTTTTCCGCAAACAAAGTTGTATTTCACAAATGTTATTAATTGTTTTCATAATGTTAACCACGTTTAGTTAACGGAAGACCTAGAGACGATATTCCGAAACGAATACGCATAGCGTAAGTCAAACGTTCGAATTAGAATAGAGACCCCACGAACACAAATTTGCTGTGGCAGGTATGAAATATAAACTCCGTTACCCGCTCGTTACACTTGAAAGACAGATGTTGAATGGGCCGAAACGAGCCGCCGCATAACAGCGTAGTTGCCTGCTAAATTCGAAAGAAGGTAGATGCGGTCCCTAGCGCAACTTATAACATCGTCGAAAATCAGTGCGGATGGGAGAGCTTTGGTACACCCTGTTAAAAAAACGGAAAAATGGAGGCGGTACAATTGGAGAGCGATCCGCCTTCACCAACATGCATAAGCAATTCATTAATAGTAGATATATATATATATATATATATATATATATATATATATATATATATTATTACAAAAATCTAATAATAAAAAAAAATTGCACGACGCGAGACTCGATCCGGCGACCTTCGGATTACGAACCCGAGCGCTTACCGCTGCGCCACGACGCTGCAGAAATCTATTAATCGTAGAAAGTATTTCACCGCAACGGCTTCTTTTAACTGTCGATTTTCTCGACAACGGCTGGGAAGTGCATCTTGGTGCTTTGCCACAATACACCTCTGGCCATGAGCATCTATTATGCGCAGTGTGAATCGAATCTGAATTTCACAATTGGCGGCCTCCCCTTGTAAGCAGAAGGGCAAACTGGTGTCTACAATACGCTGACTAGTAGCGATGTTGCTATACTTGATACACATCCTGAAAATTACAAATAATTGATTTTGCCTCATTCTACAGATTCTCGTACGTTTCTTGACTTCTGGAAGGCACTTAGGCCTGTAGCGGAATGAATATTTCTATGATTCTGGGATGCTTAGCAGGCAGGTTAAATAGAAAAGGTAACGAAGATCCAGTGAAAAACAACACGTTTCGTCACTGGTTCGTGTAGCGAATATGAGAACGTTACGGGGATGCTCAACAATCTCCAGTGGCAGTCGATACAAGAAGGTTTTATGAATTGCTGAGAGGTCTGAAATTATGAAAGCAGGCCTTCCGACATATTACTTATTCCTCTTATGTCTCGCGACATTGACGATAAAGTCATATGTAGATGTCTATCTGACAGAGAAATTAGTTGTTATAACTAGTAAATATGCTAATAATGAAGATAAAAACGCAAATAGAACGAGAATAAAAGCGGACAAAGATGGGATAAAATATCTAATACCATCCTAAAAATTACGATGGTTTTACAAACTGTATCGAAGCATAGTTTTTTAACGCAGGTAATTCGTTAAGGTAATGTGTATACGTGATTAATGTGGGCCACGTGAGAAATCAGATGCGAAACAGCTGCTGACACACGTTTGCCAGATGAAAGACATTAGATGTCTTAGACTTCTAGCAGACGGAAAATCCAGGGTAACAATAATAAGTACGATATTCCAGTGCCTGTATTGTACAGAAGTACGGTGCGAAATTCCTTCGGACATTCAACCACGCATCGTAATTCTGAACAACACTGACACTGTAATATCGTGTTTATTCGTCCGTCGACACCTAGAAAGTGACTTTCGAGTAAAAGGTCTCACCGTTACGGGAAAATACATAAAGAGTGAAACGAGTGCAGGTTGTAGACACATGGTTTAAGACATATGAAAGTTTGTGTCTGGCCGTGAGTCGTGCTCAGATACCATAAGGTGAGTCCACCGCTCGCGATAAAAATACACTCCTGGAAATGGAAAAAAGAACACATTGACACCGGTGTGTCAGACCCACCATACTTGCTCCGGACACTGCGAGAGGGCTGTACAAGCAATGATCACACGCACGGCACAGCGGACACACCAGGAACCGCGGTGTTGGCCGTCGAATGGCGCTAGCTGCGCAGCATTTGTGCACCGCCGCCGTCAGTGTCAGCCAGTTTGCCGTGGCATACGGAGCTCCATCGCAGTCTTTAACACTGGTAGCATGCCGCGACAGCGTGGACGTGAACCGTATGTGCAGTTGACGGACTTTGAGCGAGGGCGTATAGTGGGCATGCAGGAGGCCGGGTGGACTTACCGCCGAATTGCTCAACACGTGGGGCGTGAGGTCTCCACAGTACATCGATGTTGTCGCCAGTGGTCGGCGGAAGGTGCACGTGCCCGTCGACCTGGGACCGGACCCCAGCGACGCATGGATGCACGCCAAGACCGTAGGATCCTACGCAGTGCCGTAGGGGACCGCACCGCCACTTCCCAGCAAATTAGGGACACTGTTGCTCCTGGGGTATCGGCGAGGACCATTCGCAACCGTCTCCATGAAGCTGGGCTACGGTCCCGCACACCGTTAGGCCGTCTTCCGCTCACGCCCCAACATCGTGCAGCCCGCCTCCAGTGGTGTCGCGACAGGCGTGAATGGAGGGACGAATGGAGACGTGTCGTCTTCAGCGATGAGAGTCGCTTCTGCCTTGGTGCCAATGATGGTCGTATGCGTGTTTGGCGCCGTGCAGGTGAGCGCCACAATCAGGACTGCATACGACCAAGGCACACAGGGCCAACACCCGGCATCATGGTGTGGGGAGCGATCTTCTACACTGGCCGTACACCACTGGTGATCGTCGAGGGGACACTGAATAGTGCACGGTACATCCAAACCGTCATCAAACCCATCGTTCTACCATTCCTAGACCGGCAAGGGAACTTGCTGTTCCAACAGGACAATGCACGTCCGCATGTATCCCGTGCCACCCAACGTGCTCTAGAAGGTGTAAGTCAACTACCCTGGCCAGCAAGATCTCCGGATCTGTCCCCCATTGAGCATGTTTGGGACTGGATGAAGCGTTGTCTCACGCGGTCTGCACGTCCAGCACGAACGCTGGTCCAACTGAGGCGCCAGGTGGAAATGGCATGGCAAGCCGTTCCACAGGACTACATCCAGCATCTCTACGATCGTCTCCATGGGAGAATAGCAGCCTGCATTGCTGCGAAAGGTGGATATACACTGTACTAGTGCCGACATTGTGCATGCTCTGTTGCCTGTGTCTATGTGCGTGTGGTTCTGTCAGTGTGATCATGTGATGTATCTGACCCCAGGAATGTGTCAATAAAGTTTCCCCTTCCTGGGACAATGAATTCACGGTGTTCTTATTTCAATTTCCAGGAGTGTATATCCAGGTTCGAGTCCCGATCTGGCAGGAATTTTCACTACCGTCATTCAGTTATACAGCTGATGGTTGTCCATATTTCCAACTTTACTTTTCACGTAACGATAATAAGAATGCAGTTAGAGCAGCATAAAGCCTGTAAGAAAGTGGCAGGTGAATCATTCATACACACGCACACACACACACACACACACACACACACACACACGCACACACATTGAAAGACATTAGTACATTGTCCACGGCGTGTGGCACTTTCCTCACCATCTTGGGTGGCAGGCGATGTAATACAAAACCGATTTGAGATGTTCCGCTTTTTTCTATATGGACTGTAATCAATAATTTAAAAAGTAGAAAGAGATATACATCAAAAAAATATTCAGGACGATGCGTGAAAGAACGTAAAAAGGTTGACGGACAAGGTGATAGCGCCTACCTGTCATCCCCAGTTTCGCCCAAATTTATGGTACATGCAGAGCTTGGTCAAAAATACACGTGACAGAAATGGGAGCTCGAGATGGCCAAGCGTTAGGAAAAGATAGTATTTTTGGCGCTGCTCTGGTGAGGCATGACCCATCTGTAGTAGTGTAGTTCCCAAGCAAAGTTTGTTGCATTGGAAAGAACACAGAAGGCGAATCCGAAGGTCGTGGGATCGAGAACTTAGTCGAAAACCTTATGATTTTCAAATTTTGTGTTACTTACGCTGCAAATAAACAGAAATAATGGTCAGTACGTAGTATTTGTTAATGTTTCCATAAAAAGCACGAAAACGAAATCCAAAAGAAAATTTGCGATTGCACACAAGTTTTCAAGGAGAAACTGTCAGGAATGTAAGAGAACTTCATACACGAAATTCGATACTTATATTATTTTGCAGTCGATGATTTACGTGTACCGAGGCAATATTTATCAACTAAACTGGGGACTATTATTGTTTGATTGGCAAAGACAACTCACAGCTTGTGGAGACAATTTATTGTCATCCTCATGCCACCTGCCCCAACTGCATGGGTTCAAAATAATTTGGTCTTATTGCTCTTATCCGTTGTTTATGACACGGATGTATTGTTTCCTCGCCAGTAGCCTCCACATTGTGTCCTTTGGAGTATCTTACTATGGGCAATTTGAAGTATACTTGATTTTACATGTTATTCCATCGTATCCTCAAAGTCTACTGTGCAAAAAATTATTTGTCGAGAAACTTGGTGTTCTCTCTTTTACTCGAACGACTCAATGTATTATTCGTTTCAGTTCACAACGATAAATTTATTCCGATTAGGATGCCTCTCCCTTTGCATTCGTTCGACTTTCGGCGCACTTCATGCTCCTGCAACATCGATTAAATGCATGTCAGGAAGTTCCTGTGATGCATAATGTTTGACATTCGAAAACTGTTAATGAACACTAGACAGTGGTAAGCCTCACCATGGACACATCACAGACGGTTGTCATCTGTTTTCCTGTATTCATAAATGACTCATGCTCCGGACATTTTTAGTGATGTGAATGTGAAAGAAATTCAAATAAATTTATGTTAAAGTGAATTTCTTAAAGTAGTGAACACTGTATTAGGTGTCATTTTTGTGTCTAGAATAATATTAACATTTGACATTTGAGACGAGGAGATCTGGAATTGGTGGAACGGAAAGAAGGAAACAGAAAGAACAGCGAAGAAACGAAGCAGATGACAATCGAGAAGCACGTTTAGCTTCTCAACGGAAAAAATGAATATACTGAGAGGAAACTTAGGACAACGAGATGAAGTTAGAGAAGAGGATCAGGTGAGACGCTGAGTAACAACGACGTACAGAAACTGCTGAAGGGACAACGTTATGGAATGAACTAAGTGCAGTTACAATGAGCCAAGTTCGTGGAAGACGATGATCCCAAGCATCAAGTTACATTAGTGAATAAGAAGTACAAAGCAGAATAAATAGAGATTGCAGGTCGGCAGCTGAAGAGTTCTGTTATAATTACCCTAATGACTGCAATATCCGCGAAGACATTATTAGCAAAATGGATCTACAGTGTCAGTTCTTTGGTGGCAAGAAATTCAGAAGAGAAACGCCAGTAACTTGTTTCATGAATATAAAAATTCTATTAGCTCCATTACAAGTATCTCCACCACAATTATTTGATTACATGACTGGAGAAACTCCAGGATCGAAATATTTTCTACGAGATATGAAACACACAATAGTCTCTTTCAAATGACGTAATTTGTTGCTACTTCCATGGGCAGTAAAGAATATCAAGTACTGTATTTTCAATTAAAGGACGAGCGTACCATACAGTGGGATCATTATTGCTATTGCCAAACGAATCTTGTAAATTTTGGCAAGTGTATTTCACTAGCACCGAACAAACAGAAGCCGATCAACATTGGGAAAACATAAGCGGATTGAGACGGGAAACAATTAAAGAAATGCAGAGTATTTTAAATAAGTAGAATAAACTGTTTCATGTGTTCAGAACGGCCATCGATCAGATGATATCCAACGAGTATGAATCAGCCGTTTTCACTGTGGATGGTAAATGAACAAGGCGTAATATAATGATTTTTCAAAGAAGAAGAGACGAGCTCCTAACGTAAAAACACATCGTAAATACTATGCAATTCAGTATCCACTAATTTTTAGAAGACGAGACAATGATTACTATTTCAATTTAAAACAATTGAACCCGAATACAGATGCAGAAGCCAATAGGAACGTTACTTCGAAGAAATTTTATGCATACCGCCTAGCCATTTATTTCAACTGTTTTTAAGTTATATGTATGCAAAAGTAGAGGCAGAACGGAAGATAGTTGTGCGGCGGAACCAAAGGAAATTGCGAGCAGAATAGTACATTCATTTGAGAGACGTAATATTGAATGACGGCAACGTTGACAGCACTGCAGACTAATGATTTTACCATCAACTTACATAGGAAGCCTACCACACATGCACGAGTATACACGAAGTATATAAAAAATCTTGGTCACCGTGATACTTTCACAACATTCGCTTGTAATATGTCATGTTGTTGTTGTTGTTGTGGTCTTCAGTCCTGAGACTGGTTTGATGCAGCTCTCCATGCTACTCTATCCTGTGCAAGCTTCTTCATCTCCCAGTACTTACTGCAACCTACATCCTTCTGAATCTGCTTAGTGTATTCATCTCTTGGTCTCCCTCTACGATTTTTACCCTCCACGCTGCCCTCCAATGCTAAATTTGTGATTCCTTGATGCCTCAAAGCATGTCCTACCATCCGATCCCTTCTTCTAGTCAAGTTGTGCCACAAACCTATTCAATACCTCCTCATTAGTTACGTGATCTACCCACCTTATCTTCAGCATTCTTCTGTAGCACCACATTTCGAAAGCTTCTATTTTCTTCTTGTCCAAACTAGTTATCGTCCATGTTTCACTTCCATACATGGCTACACTCCATACAAATACTTTCAGAAACGACTTCCTGACACTTAAATCTATACTCGATGTTAACAAATTTCTCTTCTTCAGAAACGATTTCCTTGCCATTGCCAGTCTACATTTTATATCCTCTCTACTTCGACCATCATCAGTTATTTTACTCCCTAAATAGCAAAACTCCTTTACTACTTTAAGTGTCTCATTTCCTAATCTAATTCCCTCAGCATCACCCGATTTAATTTGACTACATTCCATTATCCTCGTTTTGCTTTTGTTGATGTTCATCTTATATCCTCCTTTCAAGACACTGTCCATTCCGTTCAACAGCTCTTCCAAGTCCTTTGCTGTCTCTGACAGAATTACAATGTCATCGGCGAACCTCAAAGATTTTACTTCTTCTCCATGAATTTTAATACCTACTCCGAATTTCTCTTTTGTTTCCTTTAGTGCTTGCTCAATATACAGATTGAATAACATCGGGGAGCGGATACAGCCCTGTCTCACTCCTTTCCCAACCACTGCTTCCCTTTCATGCCCCTCGACTCTTATAACTGCCATCTGGTTTCTGTACAAATTGCAAATAGCCTTTTGCTCCATGTATTTTATCCCTGCCACCTTCAGAATTTGAAAGAGAGTATTCCAGTTAACATTGTCGAAAGCTTTCTCTAAGTCTACAAATGCTAGAAACGTAGGTTTGCCTTCTTTCTTCTAAGATAAGTCGTAAGGTTAGTATTGCCTCACGTGATCCAACATTTCTACGGAATCCAAACTGATCTTCCCCGAGGTCCGCTTCTACCAGTTTTTCCATTCGTCTGTAAAGAATTCGCGTTAGTATTTTGCAGCTGTGACTTAGTAAACTGATAGTTCTGTAATTTTCACATCTGTCAACACCTGCTTTCTTTGGGATTGCAATTATTATATTCTTCTTGAAGTCTGAGGGTATTTCGCCTGTCTCATACATCTTGCTCACCAGATGGTAGAGTTTTGTCATGACTGGCTCTCCCAAGGCCATCAGTAGTTCTAATGGAATGTTGTCTACTCCCGGGGCCTTGTTTCGACTCAGGTCTTTCAGTGCTCTGTCAAACTCTTCACGCAGTATCTTATCTCCCATTTCGTCTTCATCTACATCCTCTTCCATTTCCATAATATTGTCCTCAAGTACATTGCCCTTGTATAAACCCTCTATATACTCCTTCCACCTTTCTGCCTTCCCTTCTTTGTCATAGCAGAAGATATCATTTATGGACAAGCACCAATGGACCGTCATGATATAATACCACGAGTTTTCTACAGAAGCTAACTAGTTTAATGGATCACATCAAATAATTTCATACTTTGAAAGCGTTAGATGTTGGAAGCACACAGTCGAATGGCAAAAACGAGACTCTCGTTCACACAGTTATATGAGAAAGACCGTCCAAATAAAACGGCTCAATAATTCAAAATAAATTTGAGATCTAAAAGAGGATCCAGAATTATAGTATATAGTAGTTGAAAACATGAACCACGTTTTCTGCGGAAAATAAAATATGAATGAATGAAGGCAACTGTACAAAAGATATCCAAGAAAATACTTAAACGAGTCACAAACAGGACAATATGAATATCCGAACTATAAAAGATCATCTCAGTAAAATGGTGGTTTTACGAATACGAACTGGTCAAAGGAAAGCAGTAAATAATTAATGAGTGGTGACATACAATCTGGTTCTCCTGTAAATGTTTCAAGCGGACAAAACGCGAGCCCTGCAACTCAGTTACATCATTTAAAATTTTTTGTAAATTTGCTAAGACTGCACTGACAATAACCAGAGGAAACACAGGACAAATCCAGAAACATCAAATATTTCAGTATCAAATGGGCAGATATAGCTTGTAGTGATGCAGTTCTACCGAGAAGTAGAACTTTTTCATTTGGCGTTTAACAAATGGTCCACCAGTATATTTTACAAAATAAACTACAGAGAAATTTGCAGTGAACCACTTGTGAATACGACATTACAGCCATTTTTCTTTGTCAAAGAAATACATTTGCAAGAAGTTGCTATACGCTGCTGTAAAATGCCAGTTGAATTGAGGCGCTGGTAACTATAAGGGCCTAAAGCATACAGTCTTTGATTTTGAGATAATAGCATGTACACGTGCTCCCCACAAATGTTGATCCAAACTATGTCGCCGATTTCTGAGCTAATCATTTCCACAAGAGCCCAAAACACAAAGATTTATTTTGTTGTTCTGCACTGGTTCATTGTTACCTAGGGTTGACAACATAAATTAACATCTATGGCAACTACCTAACAGTTATACTTCAAAATTGGACTTATATCGACATTTTTATCTCCAGCTCAAGGCACATAATATGCTTGCTAAAAATGATGACAACGAAGATCGTGAAGTGTTGGTAAAGGTCATAAGAGTGTGCGTGGATACTCCACAAATTACACTTAAGTGCCTGGCAGAGGGTTCATCAAACTACCTTCGCAATAATTCTCTGTTATCACACTCTCGAACAGCACGGGGAAGAAACAAACACTATGTCGCTACAGTTTCCAGTATGATAAGCATTTAGTATCTGTTATGTATGTTCTGTTTCAATTTTCACATTAATTATAGTCTTTACAACTGTTAAAAGAAACCGCTGTCGCTAGCGTATGTATGTAAATTTTATGAATTTACATTAATGACGGAAATAATCTTAAATATTAATTAATATTTCATATAATAAATGGTGTACATTATTTTATCATAGGAAGTATAAGGTGCTGAGAATTGGTTAAAATATAAATCTGGTTTACGTGACTGCTGGTTTGTCTATAAATTTGATTTCTACAAACATCTATGTTACTCAAAACTTTTTTCTGTGCTTTGGGCTTTTAAGGTTCTCAGTGCCTCAATTGGCAAATAATATTTTATCCAAACATTGTCGAATAATTATGGGGAGGAAAGAGTATATAAATCGATCGATTCAATAAGTTATGCGAATCAAAGTGGTTTTAGAAGGTGATCCAAATACCAGGAAAGCCTGTACATGGCTTAAGATTAAAAAGAGTATCACCTACTACATACTGAGAAATTTAACTCATGAGATGATGTAATGGAAAACGAATGACACTGAAACAGTTACAGGCAATATAAATGAAGCAAAAATAATGTCAGGAAAAGATACGGAAAAAAACAGTACTTATTCCGACGATTCCGCTCATTTCTACAGAAATGCCACATCGGTTCAAAGTACTACAATTTCCAGTATGACAAAAATTTAGTGCTGTTATAAATAAGACACAAGAACAGAAGTTAAGAGATTGTGGCACTAATTTATGGCACTGATGCTTTTCTCTAGAATGAGAAATCCGAAGATTTATGTATCTACTCAACAAACAGGTATTTTAACAGAATAAGTTAATTAAGTATGAAATACAGTGAAAACAAAGCAGAGTTTTCTTTCACAAAATTAAAAACATTAGAACTTAGTCTATGACGTAGTTTAGCTTTATTTTTCTTTTTAGAGGTTCATTTTCTTAATTCACATTTGACGGTATCTGGCTGGCTTTGAGCAAGCTCCAAACCCACCCTCCGCCGATCACTGGTTTTTGTGTGTGCTACTATTCTCGGTACCAGCATATTCGTAGTTCGGTTGTACTTGTCGTGATTGTGGACGTATGACTGCTTGAAGTATTCGCTATCACATGTGGTGGTGACCAAAACACCTATATCTTTCGCGTCGGTGTATGTATATTTCAATGGCAAGAGCCCGAGATTTATCTCTAAAGTTCATGATCTTTTACAGATATTCAAGAGTGTTATCGAATGTTCTAAAATATTTTCGAATGTTCCAGCATACTCCAGACGGTTCTACATTATCCAGAAATGCTCTTTCACACTTTTGAATGTGCTTCAATATTTCATAAGGTCCAGAAATGTTGCAGGAAATTCCAATTTTCTTTAACGTTCTCGAATATTTATGAACGTTTTGGAGTATCCGAGAATGTTCTGGAATGTCCTCGGTATTTTATTTCATATTAGAATATTGTTGAACAGTGAAGTGGGCTTAAGGGTACTTCAGATTTACATTTACACCTTTTTTTGCTCTGTAAAGTTCTCATAAAATAAGTGAAAATCAAGACCAAGTGACATGGATCTTTTTCCATCGGTTAGGAATAAACGTAACGTCAAAATTAGGGATCATGGACTAGACGAAGTGACGGAATTGTGCTGCAAGGGAAGCAAAATACCGCAAGGGAATCAAAAAACGCGTGACGGCCAAAGCAAGGATATATAAGTAGAAGACCAGCAAAGGAAAACGGTTCACATATATTACTGAATGATTATCTCGGGACCCAATGCCTGTTGCAGGTTGCCTATCTAGTGGCTTCAGAGTGAACAAAAAATTTGATGTTCAATATTTTGCGTAGTTATTGACCGAATTTACAAAAGTTTATCAGTTTAACACAGGAAGATCAGTATTACAATTAGAAACTATTTCTCTAGAGGTAGCCTAACGGACAACGCACAAGTTGAAACTGTGTCTTTACTCATTTTTCATTTAAACACTGACCTACAGAATTCTCCGTGAAAAAGACAATTCATACTTAACCTGTTCATATGACGTCCAATAATTAACACAAAAGAATAGCCCCGTATTGCAAGAAATCCTAACGATAAGCCATACTTTTTCATAAGTCACTTACCTCACAGAAAATCTTCATAACACGAATTACAGCAAGCAGCAACTAAGGCCAGCTAAATAAAAATATTGCAATTACTTTAGACTCTAACTACTAGGAGGCATATGGTTGGCAAAATAGAGATTTGTTGAAGAGCAAACAATGTATTTAGAAAATTTTACGTTATTCATGTGACATCCAGTTCCAAAAATTATGTGGTTGTCAATCATTCCAATGCCCAAATATTATCAACAACATCCATCATCATACATTTCCTTGCGTCTCAGTTTACAATGCATGACCTACCAACACAGAGTCTCCACGAAGAAAAACATGCCCATAAACTTATCTATCCACTCGCTAACTGCTAGTCCGTCCAACAACAGAATCTCTTGCCGAGGGCGCAGAGCGCTGTCAGCGATATTAAGACAGTCTATAGCACTGCCAAAATTGAAACAGGCTATTCACAAAATATCCGAAATGTATTCATACCATTATTAGGGAATGAGACCACTTAATCGGTTTCAAAACACTTAACACATAATTTCAGACTTTTATGAAACGTGATTTTACTGATACCCCCACAAAATCATGAAAGGAAATACTTTTATCGCTTATTACATATAGCTATTCAAGCAGAGAAACGTCAGCAACAGATGTCATGTTTTTATATGTTAGTTCTTCTCTACCGCCTATTCGCAACACAGTTTTCAGACAGCATCCACATGTACCACTGAATTTACCTGCAAAACTACATCATTGTACGACATATAATGAAGGCGAGTGACGTCATAAACACTAAAATGCTCAAAGAAACTTGCTTTTTCATCAAACGGAGCACAAAATACCCAGAATATAGTCATCTAGGTTTTATAACAAGAGCACTTAGCGACTTTTAACAAACGTTAAGCATAATTTCCATCCTCTCAAAATTTTCTCTCGATTACGTGTTTAGCGTCGAACATTTAACATTATCTCATTTGTAAAGAACCTGTTTTACACACAGGAGTTCTGTTCCTCAAAGAGTTAGGGGTTTATAGGTTCCTCGCTAAAAGAAATCAGTAATATAAAACATACGGCTTAATTTGACATACACAGTTCCGAGAATATACCTCTGGAGCGCAATATTGTGTTAAATTGCATCGTGGAATCTGCGGAGGTCAGAAAAGATGATAATCGAAGCGCTTACGATGTTTTGCAGAAGGATGATCCAAATTAAGAGTACTGATAAGAAGTGAGGAGCCTTATAGTAGAAAAACTATTGGGAAAAATATAGATTGGTATTTATTCAACTAATAATAGAGCACGCTTGGTGAAAGTTAGAGCTTGGCGCTGGAGAAGAGATAGTGGCGGCTACAAGAAACAAGGCCTGAGAAAGACATTGTGTTAAACGGCCATCATTTGTCCATAACTACGTCACATATTCTTGCATTAGATGACTGAATTCGGGCGATTTGCATAATTTTCTTGCTGCACGTTTCTTCCATCACTTTAATATTTAGTTTTGGTGATACTATAATGTGTGGATAAATGTAGAACGTGTTACTGTTATTACATTAACAACTGACACTATCTGTAATTAACTAGAGGAGCAATGACAGCATTTTTTAAAATAAAAGAAAGAAAAAAGACACGTAATGTGTTCGCTCTCATACTAAAAATGGAATATGTCACGAAAAATACTAACGTAATTTTTCAAATGTTAACGTGACTGCAAATGCACGCGTAGGCAATAGATAACGTAGTATGACAGCAGCAATAGACGAATAAAGTTTTCTTTCTAGAGTTGAGAGCCAAATTTCAGCTGCACTTCCTTAGTTGCACTTCCTTCCTTTTCGAGTCATCAGTCTTCTGACTGGCCTATCACAAATTCCTACCGTGCCAACCTCTTCAGAGTAGCACTTGCACCGTGTCTCTGCGTCCTTAATTATTTACTGGATGTATTTCGATCCTTGTCTTCCTCTACAGATTTTACCCTCTACAGCTCCTTCTAGTACAACGTAAGTTGTATCCTCACGCCTTGACAACGTCTTATTGTCGGGTCCCATTTTCTTGTCGGTGCTTCCCATACATTCTTTCCTTCACCGGGTTGGGAACCGTTGGGAACCTCCTCATTCCTTGCCTCTTCAGTTCACCAAATTTTCAACATTCTCAAACGCTTCCATTCTCTATTGTTCCAGTTCTCCTGTGTAGTCCATGATTCACTACCATGCAATGCAGTGCTCCAAACGTACATTCTCATAAATTTGTTCCTCAAATTAAGACCTATGTTTGATACTAGTAAACTTCATTTGACCAGGAATGCCACCTTTGCCTGTGGTCGTCTGCTTTTTATATATTCCTTGCTTCCTCCGGAATGGGTTATTTTGCTTGCTACCTCATGATCATCAGTTCTGTTATTAAGCTTCCGGTTATTCTGTTTTCTTTTACTTCTTGGTAATTTCTTTCTTCTTCGGTTTACTTGCATTTCATATTCTATGTCTGTTCATTCCATTCATCTGATTCTTTCATTCTTCTTCACTTTCACTGATCGTAGCAATAAGAACAGCAAATCCTATCACTGATAACCTCTCACCCTGAATTTTAATCCCACTCTTGAATCTTATTTTTATTTCCGCCATTGCTGCTTCGATGTATGGATTGAACAGTAGGGGCAATGGCCTACAGTCGCGTTTTACACACTTTTGTATATGAGCACATCATTCTTTATCTTCCAGTCTTATTGCTCCTTCTTGTGTCTGGTATTACATACTGTATATCACTCGTCTTTCCCCATAGCTTACTCCTATTATTCTCAGAATTTCGAACATCTTCAACATTTCCTATTGCCGAACGCTTTTTCTAGTTATACAAATCCTACAGTATGTATTGATTTTTCTTTAGCCTTTCTTACACTAAGAAGCGTGGCGCCAGTATTGCCTCTCTGGTGTCTTCACCTTTCGTACAGGCAAGCAGATCATCATCTAACAGATCCTCATTTTCATTTCCCTTCTTCTGTATATTATTCTTGTGAGTCATCTGTATACACAAGCTGTTAAGCTGATTGTGTGATAGTTCTCGCCCTTAAGCTGATTGTGCGATAGTTCTCGCCCTCATCTGGTCTTACTATATTCGGACTGTATGGATTATATTTTTCCAAAAGTCTGGTATTTATCGCCAGTCTCATAGATAGTACATACCAACTTGAATATTCATCTGGTTGCCACTCCCGCCACCCTGATTTTAGAAATTCCTGTGGATCTTATCTACTCTTATATGATCACAAGTCGTCCATACCTCCTTTAAACTGTCTGTAATACTGGGTGCCCCATCTATTCCTTATAGACTCCAATTTCTTCTCCCATAACGTCATCGGATATTTCCTCATCCTCATAGAGGCCTTCAATGTATCTTTTCCACATATCGATTCTCTCCTCTGCGTTTAGCAGTGGAATTACCATAGCATTTTTAATTTTGCCGCCTTTGCTTATGATTCCACATAAGATTGTTCTGATTTTTCTGTGTTATCAATATAGTTTTCTTCATCTTTTTCCTGTAGCCATTTCACATTAGCTTATCCGCAACTTCGTGTTTAGTTCACTACTAAGTGATTGATATTGCTACATTCCTGTCTCCCCCTCTTGTGATTCTCGATCAAAACATTCGCTACTACCATCTGAGATGTATTGCAGAATCTAGTTGGTCTTTCTCCTCTTTCATTCCTACTACCAGGCCCATATTCTCCAATAACCCTTTCTTATACTTCTTCCCCTGGAAGCGCACTCAAATTCCCCATGATTATTCGTGTTTCGACTCCCTTTAAATACTGAGTTACCCGTTCAAAATTTTTTCTACCTCTTCACCTTCTGACTGACGTCGGCATGTATACCTGAACTAATGCAAGCGGCGTTGGTTTGTTGTCGAACCTAATGAGAACAACCCTATCACTGAACCGTTCACACTAAGTCACCCTCCGCCCTACCTGCTTAAGCATAACGAGTCCTACTAGTGTTAAACCATTTTCTACTGCTGTTGATATTACACCATATTCGCGTAACAAGATATGATTTTCATCTTTACATTACAGTTCATTGACCACCCTCTGTATCTTGACTGTGCCATAGCACTTCCTTTTCACATTTTCTGGTTTGCCTACCAGGTTTATCCCTCTGACACTCTAGGTCCTGAATCATAGGATCTTACACTTCCATTTGTCATTGAATCGTTTTCTCATGGTCACCTCCCACTTGCCCGTCCCTCCCGGATATCTGAAAGTGGGACCAATAAGGAATCTTTTGCCAAAGGAGAGATCATCATATTACTTTCAGAATGTGGGCGCTATGTGTGGTTCAGCACTTTAGATACAGTGGAAGAGCTGTAATGGGCACATACTGAATACTTTTACCCATGATAACTGAGCTGCAGTCAGGACTTTGTGGTAAGGAATCCAAAGACAATAGTCTGTGGCCTGTAGATACCATACACTTCAAGTGAAACACCACAAAATCATCCTGTACCTACCTTCTTCTTAGATGGAAGCTCATGAACAACACTGCTCTTCGGAGTGCATGGTTATGCGTCACGGCGCGACTCTGTTGCTTTATGTCAACATGAAATGGCTGAACAGCAAAATGTAAACAACGCACCTTACAAAAGCTTTAGCACCTTTGTACGTGTCCGGTGAACGAAACAATGAGTCGTATAGGATACTACGAATACCTTACCAAGAATGTAGCCTAAAGTTCTGGCGTTTAGTACCAACAAATCAGACGTCTTAGCTCTATAACTGAAGGAGAAATCAGAGAAGAATGCAGCAATTGCAGCTGCAAACTGGTAATGCAGGCATCCGTGCAGCGAAAGCAGTTATTCAGGATGTTTATTCTGAGATGGTTTTCCAGTCTTGCGTTCTGAGATATCCACGTTTCTTTTAAGACACTTTTCCTATACTTCGATAACTGTGACTGTGACGATTTCTTGTATCAGAAACCATCAAGTATTTTTCAGATTTAAAATCAAGAATTTATGCTTGCGTTGGAAGAGAGCATTAATGATAGCGAAGAAACTAATAATGTTTATTTACTCTTTAGGACTGTAATAAGTTTGCTTTGAATGAGCACTACTGCAGGAAACTACAATGAGTACCTCCAACGTCGACCTTCGTGCAACGCTGAATACAGTTACGCAGATACGGTTAACTATAGAAATCCTAAATATAAGGCTTAAGTATTCAAATGAGTCTATCTTTCTTGTTTGAGTGGCAGGTTCTATGAGATGTGAAACGAGAGAATCGATACTACAGCAAAGAAGGATTGCAGAAGACACCTTGAGGCATAGTCATCACGTTTTATCCTTGTACAGTAATCACGGATGGACAGACCGGTAGTGCACCGTGAGAAAGTGTTTTATAATGGAGCTCTTGTTGACTGATGGGTCTTGCACAGGCGGGAAAACATTACTGGCACCGTCTTCAGGCGACACATCATCTTTGTGTTTGACAATAGTGCTCAACGTAGTTGTGAACTTCCTGCGTTTTGCCATCACGGTATTGACTATCTGAAGATGCTCACATTGGTAGAGACAAACTAACGACGAAGAGAATAATAGGCCTATGCGACTGTGGACTGTAGCTGTTTGAATATTACACGTTACTGGATTGTGCTTGCTCTGCACTAGCTCCAGTATTACAGCTAGAAGCAATTTTGCCTCCAGGAGAAGGAAACTACTATTCTACAGGATGGAGCAGACAATGTTAGATCCGTTAATCATGTTGGTGACTTAGGAAATTTAATAAGGCAATTGCTAGATTGAAGTCAGATATAGTGGGAATTATTGAAGTGCAGAAAAAGGAGGAAGAAGACCATGTGGTCAGTATATGTTTATCAACAAAACATCAAATAGGGGTAATGCAGGAGTAGAATGCAAAATGAATATGAAAATATGAATGCGTGTAAGCTGCACCATGTGATCAAAAGAAAGAACGATCCATTATTGTATGATTATATGATAGCGGAACAAACACTGGTACCAGTTACTTCCGTTCTGTAAAATATCTGGGAGTATGTGTACGGAACGATTTGAAGTGGAATGATCATATAAAATTAATTGTTGGTAAGGCGGGTGCCAGGTTGAGATTCATTGGGAGAGTCCTTAGAAAATGCAGTCCATCAACAAATGAGGTGGCTTACAAAACACTCGTTCGACCTATACTTGAGTATTGCTCATCAGTGTGGGATCCGTACCAGGTCAGGTTGACACAGGAGATAGAGAAGATCCAAAGGAGAACGGCGCGTTTCGTCACAGGGTTATTTGGTAAGCGTGATATCGTTAGGGAGATGTTTAGCAAACTCAAGTGGCAGACTCTGCAAGAGAGGCTCTCTGCGTAGCGGTGTAGCCTGCTGTCCAGGTTTCGAGAGGGTGCGTTTCTCAATGAGGTATCGAATTTATTGCTTCCCCCTACTTATACCTCCCGAGGAGATCACGAATGTAAAATTAAAGAGATTCGAGCGCGCACGGAGACTTTCCAGCAGTCGTTCTTCCCGCGAACAATACGCGACTGGGACAGAAAAGGGAGGTAATGACAGTTGCACGTAAAGTGCCCTCCGCCATACACCGTTGGGTGGCTTGCGGAGTATAAATGTAGATGTAGATGTAGAAAAGTAAGCGGACACCACCCAAAACATACTTTTTCATATTAGGTGCATTGCGCTGCCACCTACTGCCAGGTACTCCATATCAGCTACCACAATAGTCAGACATCGTGAGAGAGCAGAATGGGGCGCTCCGCGGAACTCACGGATTTCGAACGTGGTCAGCTGCTTTGGGTGTCACTTGTGTGATACGTCTGTACGCGAGAATTCCGCAATCCTAAACATCCCTAGGTCCACTGTCTCCGATGTGATAGTGAAGTGGAAACTTGAAGGGACACGTACAGCACAAAAGCGTACAGCCCAACCTCGTCAGTTTACTGACGGAGACCGCCGACATTTGAAGGGGGTCGTAATGTGTAATAGGCAGATATCTATCCAGACCATCACACAGAAACTCCAACCCGCATGAGAATCCATTGCAAGTACTATGACAGTTGGGCGGGAGGTGAGAAAACTTGGATTTCATGGTCGAGCGGCTACTCATGAGCCACAAATCACGCGTGCGTGTGGTGGAGGATACTTTGCATACCAGTGTGTCCAGGTTTCGCCCAGGTATCCAACATTCTTTCATGGTTTTTTAATCTTTACGTTACCAAACATTAATTAATGCCCGGTGCAAAACTCTACCAGATGACATCCCCTAGCATTCTTCACACTATTCCGAGTTCTTACACTATTTTTTCTTTTTATTGTTTTTCTGCTTTCTAATTCCAGTCCCACAGCTGAAATCTTCCTCTCTATTAGATATTTGAAAAAATTCATTTATCTCGTAATAGAGTTTTTTAATCTCTAGTTTCCTCTTTAGAGCTAGTTGGCCTATTTAACTGTACTGTTATGATGGGTCTTGATTTTATATCTATGTTGTGTATTATAACGTGTTGAGTACGCTGTTCATAGTACACTATGTGATCAAAATATCCGGACGCCTGCCTGAAAATGACTTACAGGCTCGTGGCGCCCTCCATCGGTAATGCTGGATTTCAGTAAGTGTTGGGCCACCATTAACCTCGATGACAGCATCCACTCTAACAGACATACGTTCAATCAGGTACTGAAAGATTTCTTGTGGAATGGCAGCCCATTCTTCACGGGGTGCTGCATTGGGGAGAGGTATCGATGTCGGTCGGTGAGGCCTGGCACGAAGTCGGCATTCCAAAACTTTCCAGAGGTGTTCTCTAGGATTTAGGTCAGGACTCTGTGCAGGCCAGTCCACTACATGGATGTTATTGTCGTGTAGCCACTCCGCCACAGGCCGTGCATTGAGAACAGGTGCTCGATTATGTTGATAGATGCAATCGCCATTCCCGAATTGCCCTTCAACAGTGGAAGCAAGATGGTGCTTGAAACATAAATGTAGTGCTATGCTGTGACAATGGCACGCAAAACAATAAGGGTGCAAGCCCCCTCCATGAAAAACACGACCACACCATAACACCACCGCTTCCGAATTTTACTGTTGGCACTACACACGTTGGCAGATGACGTTCACCGAGCATTCGCCATACCCACACCACGCCATTGGATCGCCACATTGTGTACCGTGATTCGTCACTCCTTAAAACGTTTCTCCACTGTTCAATCGTCCAATGTTTACGCTCCTTTCACCAAGCGAGGCGTCGTTTGGCATTTACCAGCGTGTTTTGTGGCTTATCAGCAGTCGCTTGAACAAGAAATCCAAGTTTTTTCGCCTCCCACCTAAATGTCATAGTACTTGCAGTGGATCCTAATACAGTCTGGAATTCGTGTGTGATGGTCTGGATAGATGTCTGCCTAAAACACATTACTACCCTCTTCAACTGTCGGCGGTCTTTGTCAGTCAACACATAAGGTCGGCCTGTAAGCTTTAATGCTGTACGTGTCCCTTCACGTTTCCACTTCACTATCACATCGGAAACAGTGGACCTGGGGATGTTTCAGAGTGTGGAAATCTCGCATGCAGAAGCATGACAGAAGTGACAACGAATCATCTGACCACGCTCTAAGTACATGAGTTCCGCGGAGTGCCCCATCCTGCTTTCTCATGATTTCTAATGACTACTGAGGTTGCTGATATGGAGTACTTGGCAGTTGGTACAGCACTTTGGGAGTGTCCGGATGCTTTTGATCTCATAGTATATAACTGCTAAATTACTGGTCTCTAAGCTATAACATTTAAATAGTGAAATAACCACTGTACACATATCAAGAAGATGTAATTGCAGAATATTAGGACTACACCTAATTTCAGAGCTATTTGCTGTAAGTAATTACAATCTCTGTCTTCCCCTACAGTTTTTACCCTCTTCAGTTTCCTCTAGTACCACGGAGGTTATTCCCTCATGCCTCACCACATGTCCTATCAGCCTGTTCCTTCTTCTTGTCAGTGATCTTCCTATTTTGCTTTTTTCGCCGAATCTGCGTAGAACCTCCTTATTACTTACCGTATCAGTCCAAATGATTTTCGACATTCTTCTGTAACATAACATCTCAAAAGCTTCGATTTTCTTGTGCTCTGGTTTTTCCCCTGTCAGTGAGTCACTGCCATAGAATTCTGTGCTCCAAACGTACATTCTCAGAATATTCGTCTTCAAATTGAGACCTATGTTTGATATCAGTAGATTTCTCGTGTTCAGGAATGCCCTCTCTGCCTACCCTATACTGCTCTTATGTCCGTACTTCGTCCGTCGTGGGTAAT
Organism: Schistocerca americana; assembly: GCF_021461395.2. NCBI lineage: Eukaryota > Metazoa > Arthropoda > Insecta > Orthoptera > Acrididae > Schistocerca > Schistocerca americana. Next base: position 748,966,202 of record NC_060121.1, on the reverse strand, counting down.
TTTGCTTCCAAACTAATAGAACCCCTTCTTCTACTTTGTCTACTTCGCGACCATGACCACCAGTTTTGATGTTAAGATTCTCGCTGTTCTTATTTCTGCTACTCCCCATTACTTCAGTGTTTTTCAGTTTACTCTCCACCCACATTCTGTACTTACTAGACTGTTGATTCCATTCAACAGATCCATTAATTCTTCTTCACTTTTACTGAGGATAGCAATGTCGTCAGTAATGTTATCACTGATATTATTTGACCCTGAATCTTAATCCCATTCTTGAACCTTTCTTTTATTTTCTCACTGCTTCATCGATGTTGAACAGCACGTGAAGACTATATCTCTGCCTTACACCCTTTTCATCGGAGCAGTCCATTCTTGGTCTTTAATTCTTACTGATAGCTCTTGGTTCTTGTACATATTGCATATTACTAATCTTTTGCTATGGTTTTCTCCTATTCTACTCAGAAATTCGAACATCTTGCACAATGTAGAAGGTTTTTTGTAGATCGACAAATCCGATGAGCGTATCAATATTCTGTTCAGTCTTGCAAAGCCAGAACTGCCTCTTTGGTGCGTTTATCGTTTTTAAGGCGAAGGTGATTATCATCTAACACGAATTGAAATTTGATTTCCATTCTTTTGTATAATATTCTTGTCAGCAGTTTGGAGATGTTAAGCTGACCGTGAGATATTTTTCCCACCTATCTGCCCTTGCTATCTTCGGAACTGTGTGAGCCATATTTTTCTGAAAGTCTGATGGACGTATCGAGTCTCACAAATGCAGTTTGGTTGCCACTTCCCCACTGATTTTATAAATTCCGATGAAATGTTATCTTTCCGCTCAGTTTTATTCCATATCAAGGCTTCCGAACCTCTTTTAAATTTTGACTCTAATAGTGGATCCCCTATCTCTTCCGTATTGAATCCAGTTTCGTCTTATATCTTGTCATCAGACAGGTCCTCTATCTCCAAAGAGGCCTTCACCGAACCCTTTCGATCTACCCCCTCTTTCTTCTGCGTTTAGCAGGGGAACTATCATAGCACTTTTAACGTTACCACTCTTGTTTTCAATTCCACCGAAGATTATTCTGACTTTCGGATATGTTAATTCTGTCCTTCCGACGATCATTTCTTTCTATCTTCGCATTTTTCCTGCCTTAGGGCACCATCGCCGGCCGGGGTGGACGAGCGGCTCTAGGCGCTACAGTCTGGAGCCGCGCGACCGCTACGGTCGCAGATTCGAATCCTGCCTCGGGCTAGGATGTGTGTGGTGTCCTTAGATTAGTTAGGTTTAAGTATTCTAAGTTCTAGGCGACTGATGACCTCAGAAGTTAAATCCCATAGTGCTCAGAGCCATTTGGCACTATCCACATCCTTAGCGAACTTCAGATGCGTCTGATCTTTCCTCAGTACTTCAGTATCCCACTTACCTCCACATTTTGGTTTGCTGTCGATACTGATGAGAACAACTCTTATCACTTTCTGTTATCCGTAGCTCACTTTCCGCCGTGCTTTCCTGTTCTTAAAGAATCGTACTCTCCTCTCGATATTAACCACGCTCGTCTGTCCACCTCACTGGCACCCACTATACCTATATTGAGCCTTTGCATTCCCTTTTGAGACTTTCCACGACTCCTAATATGTTCAAATCTGACACTCTATGCTCCGACTCATACAATTTTATCCCTCCGTTGGTTATACCACCTTTTCTCATGGTCATCTCTTCCTTGACATTCCCTATGATCCGAATGAGGGGATTAATCCGAAAGCTTATGCCGATCATGATACTTTTTCAGTTCCAGACGGTGAGGAATACAGTTTCAGGCTTCGATCACTGTATCAAATGAACAACCATCTGTTTCTGCGTTGCGACGGTAACGCAAATTAATGTTTCAGTTAAGAGCATTAGTTAACATTACGAGGCTCCACTTGCTGGTAGCTGTGATACAAGCAGCAGTGCTGCTGGCTAATCTCCTCTCAAAACTCAACTCACCGTGCTCACACCTCGAAAACAGTGAAGTAAGATATTGAAGAGGATGAAGTGGCTATAAATTGCGTTTCATGATAACGAGACCAGGTTATACCTTGGCATCAGTGACGACTGCTTATGAGAGGTCGCCAGAGAGAGCGACAGTTATCTGAGAGAAATGAGCAATGCTGCGTATTGTCTGCTTCTGTCTTCGTGCTAACGAAGATGGAGCACAGACTGTATTACCCGTACTATTTTCTTGTTTACTGCAAGAAAACTGAATAATGTTTGCTTACATCCAGAATAATATTGAACACATTCTGTTGCCCTACCTAAGACGCTAGGAAGTGAACCTGCAAATTCACAAGCAACAAAACAAAATGTCACGAAGATAACCACAAAGTGGTTTACCATAGAACAATACTCAACAGAATGTGCAAAATATCATTCGAATCAGCTGACCAAACGGAGGAGCACCATTAAAACAATCGCTTAAAATAATCTTAGAAATGATGTATTACTGCACGTGAATTTGTTGTGGATTTTTAATTGTTCATTCGGTTTCAGACAAAAACGATTTTCCAGTACAAATTTTTTTAATAGCAGATGCAACAATCAAGCCATATTATGAAAATGGAGGTATGTATGCGTATGTTCGACATCTCGCTGTAAGCCAGTGGATCGATTTGAACCAAACATGGTACACTTATCCATTACTGTCAGCCATCAATTCCTTTGGTTGCAAGAACCACCTACTACCATAGTTTAGGGGATATGATGACATACAATGAAGTGGACGAAAGACTGCCACATCATGCATGACGTTTAAATTTATTACCTCTTTGCTACGATCTCTATCCACAACATATTTCATAAACACTATACACAGATGCTGCTGACTGTAGTTACGTAAATGTATCATTGTACGATACACAGTCCAAGAGTGAAGACATAATAAAAATTGAGATGGGTTAAAAATGCCTCATCATGCATAAAGTTGTAAAACATTTCAGCTTTAATACTAGGACAATCATACAATCAAATCAGCTTACGGAAAGCCCTGAGAGTTGGCAGCGCTGTTGACAGCATTCAACTGCGAAGAGCAATCAGCTGTGGGTGACAGTAATAGCCATCTACTGAGCTACGAAGAGGGGCTGCTGTTGAGAAGTTTACAAAATCACGTTGTATACACATGTAGAAACTGAGTCCGCTATGGAGATGGTCCGGATTGCTGTACATTTGTACATTATGCACATTTTTTGTACGATTGTTTCATAATTTCAAAGGTATTTTCACGAATACATGGAAATAAAATTTCTTCTGTATTAAATTGCAAGCACATTTCAGTTTTGCTTTCGTATCTAATAGAAAATTGGCAATATGAATGCCCGGACAATGCCGGGTTTGTCAGCCATATCATAAGGAGAGGAGGAGGATCAATGGATAACCGGCGAGGAAAGAAACATAGGGAAAACACTGACAAGCAGAAGGGACAGGATGATGGGACGTCTGTTAGTACATCAGGGAATGACTTCCATGGTACTAGAGAGAGTTATAGAGGGTAACAACTGCAGAGGAAGACAGGGGCTGGAATACATCCAGCAAATAATTGAGGATGTTGGTTGCAAGTCCTCCTCTGAGATGAAAAAGTTGGCACAGGAGAGCAATTCGTTGAGGGCCGCCTCAAACCAATTAGAAGACTGATGACTCAAAAGAAATCATAAAACAACTGCAAAATACAGTATTTAAAAATAATATTTTGTAATGCAAAGGTAGATGCCTACAATCGTTGCGTCACTGGTGCCTAGTCCATTTACTGATCAATGTACACGTTTGGATACTATGATGTCATGATCCTATAACATAACACACACAGCCATCCTAGAATACTTCATGATAGTATCTCAAAAGGTAATTTTGAGAACTAACTTTTTTAGAACATTTCCCGTGGAGAAGCAGCGGTCTGCCTAAAAGAACTTTAAAAATGGATCACAGATAGTCTCGATCGCGTTCCTGTACTTACTGCTCTACTGTGCACAACATAGCCCGCGGAATACTTGGCTTACAGCCTCGATGCACGAATTGACCAGGTTGGGAAGAGCCCCATAAAGCCGCTGTACGCTCTCCTGAAGCAAGCTGCCCCGGAACAGTTTTCATCGGACCCTAATATCCTGGATACTGTCACTGGGATGAAGTCCGAGTTGGTCTCGCACATGATTCATCGGAGACAGATATGGGCATCTCGCTGACCACGGACCTATCATCACGCAGGTAGTTTAAAGAGACACGCGCTATGTATGGACAAGCATTGTCCTGTTGAAAAATAAAACCATGCTACAGTTGCATGGGAAGTAACACATGAGGAAGCAGGATGTCATTGACGTACAGTTGTGGCACCAGAGTTCCCTCTACCACTACCAGCCGTCAACTGACGTCATACCCTATGGCTCCCCACATCTTCACGCGAGGAGTAGCATTACTGTGCCTCTCCAAAATATGGAAACAACTGGATCTCTCTCCAAGTCGCCGCCGTGCTCGCCGTCGATGGTCAGTCGGGTAGCGTAGGACGGTCATTCAGCGATAGGCACAATACGACGCTATTCAGCTTCGGTTCGTGCTTCCCGGTCACCGTACCACTCCAAATGCTACCGTCTCTGTTGTGTTGTTGAAGGCAGCCTACGAATGAGTCAGTATTTCCCCTACGAATGAGTCGGCGGCTGCTGCTATTATGCGATCAAAGGCGCGGGATGATGCATATTGTGGCAGAGAGACCTTTGCTTGTTCTCGGACGGCATGCGCAGATGAGATAAGGTTACTATGACCTTGGTGCACAATACAGCGATCTTCCCTTGTGGCGGTCAGATGTGGGCTACGGAAAACTTTAAGACACGATCAATATGTATGCCCTCACTTTCCCATGCACACCAACATCGGACGGCAATTATAATTAAATGCCCTACAAATCTACATATTGCAACACTTAACGATGCTGAAAGTCTGATAATATTTTGGCCAATATGATGGTACCACTCCATATATATAGAATAACTGTGTTGATGACACTTCCTGTGTTACTGCGTCTGTAATGTTCGCATTACTATGAGCATTGTTGACAGGAGGTCAATAATGTGCAGGGTTCCAAATAAATGTGAATAGCAGTGGTAGAATGGGATGGCTGTTGTCACTGAAACCACCAGCTTTCGGTTACACCGGTTCTTTTCGCCTGTAGTTTAACGTGACTGTTAAAACTGCTGAAAATAACCGTTTTCTGAAATAACCGATTTTCGGTTTTTCATTCCTAGTACTTCCAGTAATAAACGTAGACCTCGAATAAAGATTGAAAAGTTCTGATGAAGGTGATGGACTAAGCGACCACGATCGATATACGACTGAGGCTGCGGCAGAAATCGGTCTCATTGTCGGCAGCAAAGATGGTGATTGTGAAGAAGTTGGGCGCAGTGACAGCAGGTTTGAAAGATCATAAGTTGATGACTTCTCTGCGTCGCCACTTTTGGATGGTAGCAACCGCAAGATTATGGGTTCAATTATTATCCTAAGGCAAACGGAGCACTGTACTTCATTCTTACCGCAGTTCATGGAATACTTCCAAACTAGGGACAGTTCCATTACGCAATTCAACTGATGAACCGGTGTACTAAAGTCCGAGGACGACAGCGAGGAATTTCAGTATACATCAGGTCAGACAAGTCTTGCACACTGCACCTACTCGCATACCAGCTGATAGGTCATTCCACACAGCAACAGGTACAATATTGTCTCTGCAATGTTCTACGATGTTCTACCACTTCTCATGACACGTGTTTGTTTCCAGTTTATAATTGTAGGCATTTTGCTGACCTTTTTTCCAATTTTATAATAACCCAATATTTCAAAGCACTGGAAATTTTACGAATAAATACTACTCAGTTTCTGAAAAAAGTTCTATTGAAAAACAAAAAATTTTTGTACTGCTGCTATAGAAAATAACTGTGTCTCTCATTTTTACATAGTTATTAGTGAAAATGGGGAAAAGCGTCTTATGACCGAGTACATACAAAAACTAACAGTATCAGGTTTAACCAGTCGGTTTTTCCAATCCCACGGTACATGCCGCAAGAGCGAGAGTGGAGTGCAGGAAAGGTAAAACGTATTGGACTGATTCAGTAAGACGGAATAACTCTACTGAAGTGTACTGCAAAAGTATATGAGCCGTCGGAAGCTGAGCAGAAAGATCGTGAAGACGAGTTGAGGAAAGAAGTAAAGCTGTGAGGACGGGGCCTGAGTCGTGCTTCGGTAGCTCAGATGGTAGAGCACTTGGCCGTGAAAGGCAAAGGTCCCGAGTTCGAGTCTCGGTCGGGCACACAGTTTTAATCTGCCAGGAAGTTTCATATCAGCGCACACTCCGCTGCAGAGTGAAAATCTCATTCTGGAGTTGAGATAAGTTTGTAAACTGAAGCTGGAGCCGAAAACACTTGGAATGGTGTTGATACGTAACTCCTACGATTTGTCCGCTGTTACAGAAAGCTGAAAGTATTATTATCCAAACGAGGAACGAGGAGATGTACATATTTGGAGATCAATTAAATCAGCCGTTTATGCCAATGTAGACATCAGCATAGTTTTGCTGAGCTGTAAAGTGATCGGATTACAACAGCAAATCTCTCCGTGATGGGACATGTCACGTTTACCGTCTGCCAATGAAATTTGTTGAGCATCTCCGTTACGCTCGCGTGATTGCTAAACGATCCCGTGACAACTCTTTTCGCTCTTCACCCTATCTTTATCTCTTATATAAATCCAACCTAGTAATAAAAAATCCCGAATATTATTGAAGTTTTACAGAAGCTTGAAATTTAGCGCGATCTTGAATGACAGATGCTTTTAATAGTTCCCACAGCGAAACTTTGTCTCCAAACCTGATCAATGTGAAGAACACAGGGGCAAGACGCAATCAGTACCTCCAATGCACTATAAGAATGGTAATCTCAATGTGACAGTGCCACTAAAGCAGAATTACTAAACACGGTTTTTCACAGTTCCTTCACCACAGAAGTCGAAGTAAATATTCCAAAATTCGAATCAAGAACAGCTGCCAACAAGAGTAACTGAGAATGAGATATCACTGATGTAGCGAAGGTGATTAAATCACTTAAGAAAGGCAAGGCATCCAGTCCAGATTGAATACTAGCTAGGTTCCTTTCACAGTGTTTGATACAACAGCCCCATACTTAGCAAATCATATACAACTGCTCGCTCGTCGAAAGATGCTGCACAGGTGACGCCAATACTCAAGAAAGGAAATAAGAGTAAACTACTAGTTACAGAGCCATATCAATAACGTTTATTTTCAGTAGGATTTTGGAGCATGTACTGTGGACGAACATTATGAATTACTTCGAAGAAAGCGATTTATTGACAGATAGAAAATAACGTTCTTGTGAAACACAACCACTTTCACGATTTCATGAGTGCTATCAACAGGGGACAACAAATTGATTCCATATTCCTAAATTTCCAGAAGGCTTTTGAAACCTTTCTTCACTAGCTACTTCTAATCAAATTGCGTGTCTACAGAGTATCGGCCCAGTTGTGCCACGGGATCCATGACTTCTTGTCAAAAGGGTCACAAATCATAATAAATGTCGAAAAGGCATCAAATATAACAGAAATAGTGTCTGGTGTTCCCCAAAGAAGATTTGTAGGCTCTCTGCTGTTACTGATCTACATAAACGATTTAGGAGACAATCTGAACAGCCCTCTCAGATTGTTTGCAGATGATGCTATCATTTAACGTTCTGTAAAATCATCAGATGATGAACACCAATCGCAAAACGATTTTAATAGGATATCTGTATGATGTGAAAAGTGACAACTGACTCCAAACGATGAAAAAATTTAGCGGATTGGGTGACCTAATCCGCTAAATTTTGGTCGCATTATAAATCGCACAAATCTAAAAGCGGTGAATTCAACTATATACATAACTTAGATATCGACGATAACACAGATAATGTTGTTGGGAAAGTGAACCAACACGGCGATTTATTGGCAGAACACGTAGAAAATGCAATAGGTCTACTGAAGAGACAGCCTACACTACTCTTGCCCGTCCTCTTCTGCAGTATTGCTGTGCGACATGGTATCGGCATCAGATAGGACTGACAGACGACATAGAAGTCCAAAGAAGCGCAGCTCATTTGGCATTATCGCGATATAGGGGAGACTGTACGAAGGATATGACACGCGATTGGGGTGGCAGTTGTAACGCCGGAAATGCATATCCTCCTATTTCCATCTATTGTACTATAAATTCTTTTCCTTTATTTGTTACCTCAAGATATGACATTTCTGTGTCTTTATATATTGTAATTGTTTTACTGTTTGTATTTATATATATTTATGCATTTATGTTGATTTGTTTTGTGAATATTATTTGTATTTATACGCTGGGTCTGGCCTAGGGAAAACTATGCTATCGAATGAATACATCGATAGGTCGTGTGGAGAACAAAAGTGTTTAGGATCTTTGGTAGTGTTAAATCTGTCGCGTGGAGCGCGGGAAGAGGGAGAGTCTGCCTGGAGTAGCGAGTGGAGCAGGTGTGTTCTGTAACGCTCCCGCGAGTTGCCGCGCTTTCGGGGTTTGGCAGCATGTAATTGTGCTCGACTTGCTATGATAGTTTCTGACACGGTGTCGCGGACAAGAAGCATTAGCTGGCGCACATCAAGAGCCCGTTTCGCCTGGTGACAGTGTCGAGAAGAAGGCGCGCCAACATCCAGCTTCTGCAACAGCGACGGCCGACAATGAGTGACTGTCGCCATCTCCTCGATCGACGGCTTCAAACCTTCAATCAACCAACAAGGAAGACTGGAAGCACGTAAAGTTTTAGAACTGTATGGCAGAACTCAGCTTTTCAAACTGATCCATTTTCATAACTAAATTACAGCAACGTAGCATGAACCTTTATTGCTCATTGTCCCAGTTGCATTACCAAGCAGGGTCCCTTCCTTTTCCGAAATGAACCCGAGTGTCGTTGAAATTCAAACGCCAGCATCATTCGATTTCACTGCTTTAATTTCAGAGTTAAGTTAAGGTATTCATAGCTGGCTACAATATTTAGATTACACAATCACAAATTAAGAGTGCGAGTTTTGTTACCGTATTTTAGCTTACCTGTGACTGCAGCTCAGCTTGGTACGTACTAAATTTTACTATTGTTAATTGTTCAGAATCATTTAATTCAAGATCAAAGTTAAATCTCTTATTTCTAAATTGCGTAGATTCAAGTAGCTTTTGAAATGATTGTTGAGGTAGTCCAAGACTAACCGTATTTTACTGAATTTCGATGTGCTTCAGAAAGAAAGCTCACTATTAACTTCAGTCACCAAATTAACTTTCGATTTTCCGGTTTTATTAATTCTTTTGCTAAATTAAGTCAGAGTGTAGCGAAATTTATTACTTTTGACAAACATTCAGCTTTCACACAACACGTGTCAACCTTCAGTTGCTACCCTTCTAGTGCTAATTATATGTGTAATAACCTTTCTTTTTCAGTTACTATAGTAATTGTCCTTGGGACTGGCGACCGTAATTTCCCCCAAATCTCAAATATCTAATTACCGCTAGTTAATTGTTAACGTAACGGCCGCACATTTACTCTTTATTAACTTTACCCCTTTTCAAAATTAATTTCCACCAGTTTCATTTGCATTTTTCCTTTCATTCAGATGTAACCCTTTCCTCCCTCTTTACCGACAGATTAACTTCGGTGGCGATTGCGTTTCCCAAATTTCCATTAGGTACACGCGGTTTAATTTTTCACTGTCATTAAGGGCGATAAGTGAGGGGGAGGCTACACAGTCATTAAAGTAAAGGCGTTTCTCGTTGCTACAGGGTCTTCTCATGAGATTTCGATCACCAATTTTCTCTTCCAAATGCGAAAATATTTTGTTGGTGCCCACCTACATACGGAAGAATAATCTTAATCACCAAAATAAGAAAAATCAAAGCAACCCCGTAAAGACTTAGTGAGTAGAAAGGTAGAGAAATAGTTTGACTGTGAATTGCAGAGTAATCATGCAGATATAGATGTAGGTGTTGTATGGGTACCAGATCGATAAGAGATACTCAAGAATCAGTCTTACAAATGTTTTGCTAGCCACTTATTTTGTGGATGAATAACATTTCGTTAAGATTTTTCCACTAACTCTCAGCCTAGAATCTACCTTTCCTGAAATTAATTTTTTATGGTTGTTCCACTTTAGATCGCTTCGGCAGGTTTCTGCTAGGTATCCTTAGATAGGTTTCCTTTCCAGTGATTTGTCCACTAGCAGAATCGAAAAGTAATGGATATATTTGCCTACGCATGCGTAGTATATACACTTATGCACAAGGTGGTCAAAAAAATGGCTCTGAGCACTATGGGACTCAACTGCTGAGGTCATTAGTCCCCTAGAACTTAGAACTAGTTAAACCTAACTAACCTAAAGACATCACAAACATCCATGCCCGAGGCAGGATTCGAACCTGCGACCGTAGCGGACTTGCGGTTCCAGACTGCAGCGCCTTTAACCGCACGGCCAATTCGGCCGGCCACAAGGTGGTCAGTTTTAGTCACTAAATGCACATCTGGCCCTGGGAATGCAAGAAAGACGTGTAGAAATATTTCGATATGTAACGGATTAGGAACAGGACGTAACTTGTAAAAGTTAAAGAAGTCAGACACGCAAACTATTGATTTTATTATAACCGCCGTTTACACAGTTTATTCAGTATGAGCACTGGAGACGTCGACGAGATGTTGCAGAATGTCAGGTTTGTACCTGGTGACCAAAATTGGAACTAATTTTTTCCCAACGTAATTCAGTTGCGCATCAACGCATTAGCATACCTACCAAGTTTCGCTGCTATACGATAATTACAGCCCACACTAGACCTTCGCGAGTACCTGCACCTCCATTATAACCACTCGGTACGTTCAGGGTTAACTCCTAGTCGTTGCACCAACATCGATCCGACGTAAGTCTTCCTAGATCTCATTGCAGTCGTCTGTCGTTGCAACCTTCTTTGGGAGTACTACCGGTTGTCTTTTACATCTGCCGGTTTCGTTCCGTTACGAACAACGTGTTGTGTTCCATCCTAAATCTGGTTTGAGACTCGAAAAACTTCAATTGTGTTCAGTTGTTAATAGTTCGCAACTGTATCAAATCGCTTCCTTTAATCAAAGGACGTCAATAACTTCGGTGTTGGGCACCCTAAGCGCCTTAATCAAGGAAGGGTGTCAACTTGGGCGCCTTTGTCTTCAGCTCTCTGGATCTCATGACGAATAGAGATCTCCTACCATCTATATGGTGTTTAACCAACATGAGCCACATAATGTTGTGTAACGGATGGAGCTTTGTTTACTAGTAAGGCCTCTAATTTAAAAAGCATAGCCAGTGCAGGCTGACACAACGTACTTGTACGTGACTGTTTTTCTTTGGTGAGGAGATATTGCATTCTATGGGAGGCGCCTACATAAACGTATTATAAATTTCCGATGAGGACGGACGTGTCTGAATACCCGGAGATGTCGGGTGAAACCAAGATCCTTACGAAACAGTTTCTTATTCAGTGATTATCCGTTGATGTCAACTGGTTGGAACACATGAAAATTTGTGCTGGACTGGGACTCGAACCTATATTTCACGCTTATTGCGGGCGGATGCCTTAACCATTTCGGCTATCTGAGCACACCTCCAAGCACAACATAAACTGCCATATGTCACGTAGTCAAAACCCTTATGCTCACACCCGATCGTGATTCCTGCACAGAGAGACAAATTTTATATCGTCATTTTGATCCGTCCACGCATGGACAAATCATTGATAGCTGCAATGTATGTGTTTAAATAGTGTCTATATCTTGATAAAACCATGTCTAGACACGCATGTATGCATTTCGACCGGACCAGGGCTCGAATCCGTAGCCATGAACGATGAATCCACGCCTCGACGTTCTAAAATGACGATATAAAATTTATAAAGCGTTCTTCGAGTGCTTCTGTACAGCTCATAATTATTTGGAAAAAAATCAATTTTATGCCAACATCTGTACAATTTTGTCTAGTCTCTGCCAGTTTCGGTATGGGTACCATCTTGACTGGAGATATTTTTGATCAGTGTGACGGCTCAATGTCATTCAATACGAGCACGACGACACCCCTCGATCGACGTTAGCACTCGTGGTGTCACTCGCCTTCATACATGGCAGTGGACGTTTAAAAATTTGTGACGCTAGCTCAATGGTCGTCAATTGATTTAAATGTTATTCGCGGCTGACTCTTAATTCAATTACTGCCACGGGGGTGGGGAGAAAGAACACATCCTGGTGATACCAGCATTATGGGTATTTAGATGTTCGGTTAATCTGAATGGTTTGCAATGTTCCAGCGATTCTATTCGAACTCTATGCTGATGTATCGACAAGGACCATTTTCGCAGATAAACACGCAAGTACGTAATGGATGTTCAGTTTCTCAATATAGTTCGTCGCACTCACATATTATACGTAGGCTGTAAGAACAATTTCATGCATTTACATTTTTGGTGTCCCACAATATTGGTTGGCTAAATATTATGACGATACGTTGCATACAACTTCCACAGATATTGTTTATGTAGTCAAGACTACGTAATGAAGCCAAAATCGTGGATAAAATTGAAATGTATTTTGTTTATTAATACATTTCTTTTCACTAACTAAATATGAAATATGAATCGGGATTGGAAGTGATGATCCTATCCTTCTTTTCAGTATTAGAATGGTCGATATCGTGTTCTGAATAACGCGTGTCATATAATGTCCAAATATCTACACCACCCAGGCTCCCAATTAGGCACTTAAATGTCTATTCTTCGCTCTCGAAAAGTTCGATGTGATTGTCTTTTACACGCAGGGTTCAATTTAACGGTGTATGCATTGTTTTTAGTATTTTAGATCCCCGTTAATTAATATCTGGTAGTTAATAAGCGAACTATTTTTATGTTGGTGCATTGTTTGTATCAGTTACCCCAGCAACCGTCCAAGGATAAGATTCTCCTAATGTTCCGCGCACACGCGTTTCACAATTTTATAAAATGCAGAATTACGTAAACTATAGCTTTCCGCTGCGTACAACTTTCGTGGGTTGCACAACCATAATAGTTTCCCAAGAGAATTTTTCCCAGCTAACACAAAGTTCGAATTATGTTGCCGGAATCATTTTCACTTCACCCGACAATAAACGTCTCTGATCACTTCGTCACACGTAATGTATTTTAAACGTGCTTGAAGAGAATAATCTCCTTAACGAATTTCGCAGTCGCGTACCACGTTTTCATCGACTAGCCCGATCACGATAACTGAAGGTAGAGAGCTCGATAATGTGTTACATGTTCTTTTATATGTATTAAAAAACAAACGCGCCCCAATATCTTTCTGTCCCGCTTGGTCTTTGCTACTTTGCTTTTTATTACTTTTCATTAACTTGCAGTTATTAAAGTTTCGTATTACTTTCCCCTTTTTAATTCTTGCAAAAGAAAGTCTATTTATCCCCAATTTTTATTACTATGATGCTAAATGACACGCCTGCCCGCAAAGTACCGTTATATCAGCTGATGTATATTATTACATCATTTGGAGATGGTAGCCAGTACCGTAACCGACAGAGAATAAATAAAATTGTACAGCTGTTGAAACAAAACATGATTTTTTCCATACATAAAATTTGTCTCCCTGTGCGGAAATCACGAATTGTGCGACATATGGGTCGTGACCACGAGACATACGGAAGTCTGGGGCGATAGTGTTGGATTGCTCGGAGAGTCGAAATGGTTAAGACGATCGCTCACGACAAGTGGGAAATGCGGGAGTCGGAGTCCGGCACAAATTTTAATGTGTCGCGCAATGCGAAGCTATTTCGTAAAGTTAACCACAGATGTAATCTGTTGCTTATAATCCGGTCATATGAATAAAATATTTTGCAATCAAGACGGATAATAAGTCACATTATACAGTCACTGATTGCTGCTACCCAATAGACATTATGTCTGTTTTTGCAAAACAGCTGTAATCGTCGCTGACAGGTCCTGTTTCCTGAGAAATGCATACGTGTCTGAGTGACACTGTCTTGATGAGACACGGAGACTGTATATACACAGTCACTATAACGATCAATGATTTAGAAGCAGGAAAACAAAAAATATCTGCAGGAACAGTAGTGAAACAGCTAGGTTGTTTGTACAAATTAGGTATGTGTTAAATTGTGCGGTTAGAACGCAGAACTGACCTCGCCTCACAGCACGGGTGTGAAGCCGGTCCACTGGCAACAAAGAGAGCGGCAGCGCGGCAGGAGGGGCGTGGCGGAGGCGAGCAGCGCCGCGTCGTCCGTCACTGTACGCACGGAGCGCGCTCCAGTCCGGCGATCCGGTTCGGCGAGCTTTTACCGCGGGGCCCGAAACTGGAAGGACTGCATTTCTACGCCTCTGCTCGAGCCGGATGCTGCGTACGTGTGTGTGCGTGAGTGTGACAGCCCGTGCCCCGCTTCTTTCCCAGATCAACAAGTGCAGCCGCCCCGCTGGCCTTGACCCGTAGCGCCCGGTATGCGTCTCCGTTGTAGCGGGCAACCTGTCGCTACAACAACAGGAAGAGAGAAGCCCTCCCCGATCACGTGGCTCGAGCCGACCGACACGGCTGTAACTACCGCACGGCTAACTGGGCTGGTGGTCAGACAGCGCAAAGTAGCCGGCAGAGGGACAGGATGTCCGGCTCGTCCCGCCGATGTCGATACGGCGGCGGCGCATCCGGCGCGGGAGCACAGGGGGACAAATTGGGGTCTCTGCTAGTCCAGTACCGGCTTCTCCGTTCTCTTTTTGCGTCCCCGCCCAGACGGTCTCGCCGCTACCTATGCTCGGATCTTTCCCGGGCAGGTGGCGACCACCGCCCGTGTCCTCATGTGGGGTAACGGGTGGGCCGGTAAGAGAGGGAGGGGAGTAATAGGACGACCTGACTGGTCCCTGGAACGCAACTGAGTCGGCCGCAGGGCGCCATCTGGCTGCTGGAGATTCCAGTGCGGCGTCACCCGGGCCGTCTAAGGGCGTGAACAGAGACAGAGAGAGAGAGACTTTAAAAGCGGAGCGTTGGGTCGGCAGCTGATCACACCGTTTTCCATCGCTAAGAGTGCCGTATGCTCATCTCGAACGCGCAGCGTCAGTGAAAGTGAATCGGCCAGTTCTTCATTTTTTTTTTTTGCATCTTTCTTCGCCTCAAGTGTAGAGCGGACTATAACCACAATGAAATCGGCGTTACTGATTTTAACGGCGTTGCTGATGCAACGGGCAGAGTGTAAGGCTGTCGCGGCCGAAACCTCTACTGGCGATGCCGCCTCGACCTGGGACAGCTGCTTGAAGAAAGACTCGATACAGTGTATGCAGCTAGTGGCGTACCGCAACATTAGAGCTTTCTTCGACCGGGACAGTATCCCACTGGTGACTGGGCTGTCACTGGTGCGCGAGGCTGAAGTAGGGTCTGCTGTGTCGTCGACGTCAGCAGCACGAGAGTTGGGTCGCCAGGTGGAAGAAGCGCAAGACGTGTCGTCGCGTGAACAGGCCCTAGAGCAGTTCGCTCTGGGCGAGGCGGCAGCCTTTGTCCGAGAGCGCAGCCTGCGAGTCGACCTGCCGCAGCTGGCGAGGGCCACCGCCAGGGCCATCGCGGACCGCCTGCCCACGGATGTGCGTACCAAGATCTCCGAGCTCATCACTGAAGGTGAGTCCAGTTTTCACTCTTCCATTGGTCTTCGCACTCAATTAATACAAATTACCCTCCAGCAACAAGGTGCCGAATACTCCATCGTTGAGGCCCAAGCTAACTATCAATTGAGGAGGTGATACGCAAAGCTTAACATGTTCCCAAAATAAAAAAAAATTAGATACGGAATGGAACGGTACATATACGATAAGCAGAATCTAAAATATCATTCAGCACAAGGGAAATCGAACGTGTGCAATCGCGGAAACCTGTGAAAATACACGGTTCAGAGTAAACACGAACGTGTCCACATATACATTCAGTGCAAAGAAGAACTAGTCCATTACGGCCTATAGAAGACGCTGAATTCAGTCACGTGATTTCAATTCCAGTGACGGTCAGACGTTCCCACGCCGAGCAGCTGTTAGCATCAGTTCGTAATAATATTCCATAGCCCTAATATTAATAGTTTTTATTACGAGGACACTACCTACTCACCACATTTTCAAAAAGTGAAGAGATCTCTACGAAAAAGGACGACAAATGGAACAAAAGAGGAATCTAGTGTGGTCTACCAGTCAGTGGGTTAAGTAATAAACCTCGATGTAGACTGGAGAGTGACAGACGTGAAATTCCTATCTACGAAAATTAGACTACATAAAGGAAATGAATGAATTTTCTTATACAAGTACGAAACTACGGGAAACATTCATGCTGATATGAAGGCATCTGCGCTCTAGAGGCCCCAGAAAGATGTACAACAGTCGAAGTCTCCTCAAAAACGCGGATGGACCATCACAAAACTCCTTTCTTAACCATGACCGGAAGTATTTCTCAGCCATTTAATTTCAGATGTCAGTAAGAAAGATGGTTATACTTTACTGCAAACTATTTTCTGTGAAGAGTGGCAAATTCTAGGAAACTTAAATTGGTACACACCCACCTTTGACGATATATCCGCCTTATTCAACACTGTTTAGAAGATGCTTCTGGTTTATATGTTTAAATGTAAAAATTACCTCAAAGGACCTTTCTATTAACAGATAATGCTATCGTTATATCATTGTATTCTCTTACGCTGATTTGGAATATTTTAAATAATTGTGAATCAACAATGAAATCAGAACATTCGGTAGTACACTGAATATCAATGTCACATTTGCCAGATTATAATTCTTTCCGTGATATAACACACTAAATTGTTAGAATTATGTAATACGTTACAGTATTGGAAGTATTATACAATCAACAGTAACTTTGAAAAAAAAAGGTATTTGCTTATAGAAATCATTCAACGCTGAACACCTCAAAATGGTTCCTGCTAATGAGAACATGTCCATATTTATACTTTTAAAAGAATATTTCCGTTCTAGGTTTAATTTACAGCTGTAAACTACAGTCGTTTGCATTGCATTGTGTCATTTTCATTCATATGTATGCCTGAAATAAGCTTTAAGTCGATTGTAAAAGCCGCGCGTAATGGCCGCGCGATTTGAGGCCCCATGTCACGGATTGCACGACCCCTCCCGCCGGAGGTTCCAGTACTCCCTCGTACGTGGGTGTGTGTGTTGTTCTTAGCATAAGTTAGTTTAAGTAGTGCGTAAGTCTAGGAACTAATTACCTCAGCAATTTGGTCCCTTAGGAATTCACACACATTTGAACATTTTGATTGTAAAAAACTGCATTTAGGGAACATGTCCGTCTTTGCACGTCACCTCCTCAAGTATTCATTCTGTTTAAAACAGAGTCACAGTACTGCTTTTTCCAGAAAATGACAGGTTTTTGATCAACTAAAGAGTCCTCGAAAATTTTCCTTATAATCAGCATCGTTTCATGCAATGGCCTATTATGCATGAAATACTTAGCCGGAGATGTATCATCTGTGTAGATACTGCAAGAAGATAATGAAAACTTGTAACAGTAGCAAGTTGAAACCTTTAACGCTAGGGTATAATATTTATTTCTTCTACTGTATTATAATCGAAATTTTTTGTGAAGTTCCGATTCCTGAAATCGCTGCAAAGTTTACATGTAATCTCATCATTACTAAAATACCCATCTGTTCGTTTCTCGACAGTATTATGTCCTACAATAACAATGTCAGGAGGAACAAAAACCCAAGTTCCTAGCTGTAGCATGCGGTTGTTGGCTGGGATAATGTCAAGATGAGTCTAGACGTGACGAACAAACTTGAATGAGATGAAATACATAGCCTCTAGCAGCATACGGTGGCCAGTAGGTGAATTAACAATAATATAAGAATGCTGATTGTGGTCTGCTTTGATGTAATGGAAGTATTTTTAGTAGTAGTCTACTGCTGATAGTAGTGCTGACGTTAAACGACTGATGATGTGGAAAAAGAAAACAGTCGAAACAGTAGATACGCAATAGATGCTAATAGCAGAAGGTAGAACTCAGCGTAATTTTAATGTACTAAATCACCCATATTAAAGTGATAAATGTGATAAAATGGAAATTATATGCTACTTGAGAATGGAAATTGATTTCAGGTATACTTGTAGCAATACAATAAACATGTCTATTTAATCCGATAATTGCCATCAGAATAATATTCGGTTTGTTGCTTAGGTATAGAACATAAGTTGCTTTTCTTTATCAGCAATTGACCATCGTAGTTTATCAATATGTGTCATAGACACTAATGTGTTAATGAATAGTTGGCATTGATTCCCTAAACACCAAAGTTTAAATATTCTGATGTCATAACAGGATAACTTGAATCGTTGAACTGGTTCAAATCAGCTACAGCTCTTATGACTAAATTGTAAAAATGTATCGTCTTTGTCTGAAAACGACTGTATAGAATGGCATGTGCTTCATGTTTTTGTGTGCTTTTGTAGCTTTGAAGTTTTCAACGTGCATTTTCCACTTGACGTAGTTATACGCATTGTGTCAAATATTTCTTGAACATACCTGTCGTCTTTATATTGATGCACATTTAAATTACCTGGTGTATGTCTGGCGTGGATTTATGTAATCACTTTAAATTCGTGGAAATAGCCTATACAGAAAAAACTTAATAGCCAGTGAGCTAAACCATACGTTATAATGTAGCCCCGATACTCACCTGAAACAATGTAAAGCTTACGAAATGATACGACATCTACGTCAGGATCCTCGTTTAATAAATTCAATTATAATCACTGCCAATGAGCGCCATGACAGCTGACTGCATAAATTTTCTCTTTTCTCAGCTGTGATTGCCTGCAACGTACCTGCAGGACACAACGGATAACGTATTTTTGGCTGCACATTGTTATGTATTCTAAATTTCACTCAAATCGAAAGAATCGAAACAATTCCTAAGAGATGACTATCATTCTTGTGCCATTATTTCTATTACAGGTGATGCAGAACTTTTGAGTAAATTGCAGTGTACGAGAGCTTACTGAAGCAGTAAGATAGCTCTCTTGAGAACAGCCGTGGCCACTGAAAGCGTGCTTTCAAATTTATACGTGCTCATAGATTTAAACAACATCAATGTTCACACTGTGATTTGGAAGGGCCAACCTTGGCAGAAAACGGAAATGCTCTAAATCACAAGTATTATCGGAGCTGTTGATTGGAATCGGAATAATGGTTATAGGCAATGGCAAGCAAACACTTCTGCCAATGGCGTTGTCAAGCCCAGCGGAGATGATTGGGTAACTGCTCTGAAAATCATAAGAATAGCCAACCATCAACGGCTTGGGGTTGAAGGACTGAATTAATTTCGCTGTTCTGGGGACACATAATGTGTAGCTACAGGAATGTGGCCTTTAATTCTGATCTCTCCTTTGTCAGAATATTCCGGATTAGTCCCCCAATCGAATCTCCTGGAGGAGAGCGGCAAGGTGTTGATGACTGTGAGAAAAAAAAATGGCAGTGTCAGGGAAACGGAAACATTCTGTTAGTCAGGGCGCTGAATGACGGATATCTGAATGAGATTGAGCATCTGTAAAATTGGTATAAGGAAATGCAAAGGCTCAGTGAGGACACAGTAGGACTGAAGTGGAAAGAAGATACGCATTTCTGATGGGATGAATAAGAGATAAAATCTAAAGCAGCAGAAAGGTGTCAATGAACGGACTAAGTCGAAAAACATAATACTGGCCGAACACAGAGGCAAGCAACAAAATGTTTCCCAACAGACAATCCAAAATGAGTCCATGTTATCGCCGCTCTCATATACCTTGGATGATGATTGTAAGTCTATAATCAGAGAGAGAGAGAGAGAGAGATTCGATCTAAACGGAAACCGATACTTACCGACAGTCGTTTATCTCATGCAGGATGAAAGAATGAAATACAGAGTTAGTAGAGTGCAGATGTAGACTTGGATAAAAATAATAGTATCACTGAAGGCCTTTTATATCTGATAAGTGTAGGAAGTACATTTTTACTTCCTTATACTTGTGATTAACCAGCACCATATCACAAAGCATACTTGATTTTTACTAGACTTACGAGGAATGCCTGTATGTATAAAATTTGACACTTTCTTGGAAACTACAATACATATTTATTACACTTTCGCAAAAAATCTATTATTCACCTAACGGCAAACTTACATTCCTTCATACCGAGCGAGATGGCACAGTGATTCTGGCTCAC
The DNA here is from genome assembly GCF_021461395.2 of Schistocerca americana. Lineage (NCBI taxonomy): Eukaryota > Metazoa > Arthropoda > Insecta > Orthoptera > Acrididae > Schistocerca > Schistocerca americana. The sequence goes on along the minus strand of NC_060121.1, from coordinate 748,945,859 downwards.
ATTCTCGAGGATGACGGCTCAAATCCGCGTCCGGCCATCCAGATTTAGGTGTTCCGCGATTTCCCTGAATTACTCCAGGCCAGATGCCGATTTCCTTACCCATGCTTTCCGAATGAGAGCTTATGCACCGTCTTCATCAACCTCTTTCCTTCTTTACATTCCTTGATGAGGGCTTTCATGACTGAATTGCGTTAGTTACACTCGTAGCACGTCAATTTCAGTGTTATGAGTATTTAATCAATATCCCTTTCGTGACGTCTAAGCTAAAAATACATGCCATTGCATGTGTTGGTTATTTCTGTTAGAAATGAAATGCATATCTGACGATGGTTTTTCAGAGCCGAATCCGGTTTTGAAGAAGTATAAATTTCCGACGTGGATGGATAGTAAATCTAATGTAAAACTACCTGTTAGATACTGGGAATTACTAGGAAAGACTTCTCGAGGCTCCAGTCGAGTGACAGTAAGCTGTAAACCTTTTCCTTCCGTTTAAACAACTGCATAGCTAATGGAGAACTCTGTATGAACTACGTGAACAAGATCCGGCCCTACAATCGATATGGAAAATAACTACCACAGCCATCAGCCTCGTAACTAGAAATTACATTTTACAGAAAGTATGGTGCACTTCGTGGTGTTCCTACGCTGCCGCTCTTCAGTGTTCTGTCTTGGAACTGGTTTACTTTGCTGCGGAACATTGTGCTCACGCCACTCGACCAGTGGGCCATTGTGATCTGTGAAATGAGGAGGCATTCGGCTAAGGAGACACAAGCAAACACGTGATTACAAGAATGGTTGAAATGGCTCTGAGCACTATGAGACTTAACCGCTGAGGTCATGAGCCCCTAGAACTTAGAACTACTTAAACCTAACTAACCTAAGGACATCACACACATCCATGCCACAGGCAGGATTCGAACCTGCGAACGTAGCGGTCACGCGGTTCCAGACTGTAGCGCCTAGAACCACTCGGCCACCCGGCCGGCTGGATATCGTGGGTTATTCCCGCTTCAGCCCTTGTAGTTTCATGAAATTTAGTTCGGTAGCGGCACTATACGTAGCCTTCAAAAAAGCGTCTGTAACGGAGGTGCGTTGCAAGCAAAGAGACGTCCTTGAGTTTCGTTTGGAGGAAACCCAGAGCGCTGCAGATAGTCATAGGCGTTTGCAGATGTCTACAGAGAAATGACAGTCAACAAAAGCACGGTGAATCGTTGGGCGAGGCATCTGTCATCATCGCAACGAGGTAACGCAAACCTGTCCAAGTTTCACGTGCCGTACACAGCTGTGACTCCTGGAGTGTTGGAAAGTGCGGACGCAGTCATTCGAGTTGACCATCACAAAAATGCAAACTAGCTTCTCCTTCTCCATGACAATGCAAGGCCTCACACAAGTATGTGCACTCGAGCGGAGCTCGTAAGACTTCAGTGGACTGTTCTTCCTCATCCACCCTACAGTCCGGATCTCGCTCCTTCCGACTTCCATCTGTTTGGCCCATTGAAGAATGCGCTGCGCAGGAAGCCGTACGTGGATGATGTGGAGGTTATTGATGCAGCAAGACGTTGGCTCCGATGTCGACCATTACAGTGGACCATGTAGACGCACAGGTCAGTAAGGTGGCGTAAGGCCACCGCACAGAACGGTGGTTATGGTGAAAAAAAGTGTTTTGTAGCCAAAGGGGTGGCGTATAAAGTGGTGAATAAAACCAAGCTGATTTCAGAAAAAAATGTGCTATATTACTTGTTGAACGCCCCTCGTATGTAAATTTTTGTGACCATGGTGGTCTGGCCGGTAGTGCAGTAGGATTCGGTTCTGGAAGTTCAAACTTCAGACCCGGTTAGAGGCGGGGATTTTGCCTCGTTCCAGTCCCTCCAGGAAGGTTCCAGATCGACTCAGTCTGGTATCAGTTGAGTACCGGGCATCTCTTCCGGAGGTGAAGGGCGGACGGGGCGATGGGCCCGCTATCCTGCCGCTCCCAGTGCCGCAGCGAACAAAGGTTGCCTTCAGTTAGATCAATAGTCTAGTCACGGGCTTCCACCACAGACGTTTAGAGTAACATTAATTTTTAGTGAAAAATTTGCCTGGTTACTCTTGTAACGCATACGAACAGATCTGAGGATTTGTTTGAATTGTATTGTATGTTAACCGGGGACCTAGAATCGACGGAGAGGCTCCGCCCCCGCCGCAGCCGCAGTGGTCCACAACCCCACGACGACCACCGCAGTCCACTTCACCCCTCCGCAGCCCCACACCGAACTCAGGGTTATTGCGTGGTTCAGCCCCCGGTGCCCCCCCCCTCCCCCCCTCACCCCACCAGGGAACGTTTCACACCAGACGAGTGTAACCCCTATGTTTGTGTGGTAGACTAAAAGTGGTGTACGTGTACGTGGAGAACTTGTTTGCACAGCAATCGCCGACATAGTGTAACTGAGGCGGAATAAGGGGAACCAGCCCGCATTCGCCGGGGCAGATGGAAAACCGCCTAAAAACTATCCACAGGCTGGGCGGTTCACCGGACCTCGACACAAATCCACCGGGCGGATTCGTGCCGGAGACCAGGCGCTCCTTCCCGCCCGGAAAGCCGTGCGTTACACCGCACGGCCAACCGGGCGGGCTAGATCTGAGGATAGTTCAAGGGAACCGAAAATGGAAGCACTCTAGATTACTGTCTGTCTAGAGTCCAGACGCGTAAAGGAACGGGTTTGTTGCAGGGCGAGGGAAGAAGAAGGCGCTGAAGGTGCTGCTGCCGATCCTGCTGGTGGCGGGAGTGAAGGCGGCGGGCGCGGTGGCGCTGTCCGTGCTGGGCCTGGCGCTGCTGGCCAAGAAGGCGCTGCTGGTGTCGACGCTGGCGCTGCTGGTCTCGGGCGCGCTAGTCGTGCTCAAGCTGGTGTCGCAGAGCAGCCACCCGCAGCACGAGGTGCACGAGGCGCGGCCGGTGCCTGTCGCCGCCGTCGTCGGCGGGCCTTACAGCTACGGCACCGTGGGCGGCGGTGGCTACCCGGTGGGCGGCGGCGTCGCCTACGAAAGCACCGGCTACAGCCACGGCGAGTTCAGCGCGCACCCGGCGCCCGTCGCGGCGCACTCGCTCGCCTACAGCGCCCACAAACCTGTGCGGAGGTAGGCAGGTAAGAGGCACTCCGATGCCTACACACTGCTCTGTTACATTTGTTCTTTCTTCGAGGGGAGGTTTCCTTCTAGCGGCGTTGGATAGAAATATCTGAATACTATCTGAACATAACGTTGCGTCGATATCCAAGTACACTCTCACGGAAACGAAAAATTTTATAGCATGAAGCACCAGTTTGATGCTTACTGAACTTTGTGGAGGTGTTCGTCACATAAAGGTTATACAACTCGGAACTGATGACCCTCATCAACCGAGTGACCTCCAATGAAACGAATACACTCCAACTTTCCATGTGGCATGGAAGCAAACAAGCTTATAACATCATTTTGAAGAATCTCTTGCCATACCTGAAACAGGTGCATAATCCATGCAGATTGATGACTTGAAGTTGGACTGAAAGTACATATCTCCTCATCGCATCCTAGATGTGGCCTCTGGACAGCAAATCAGGCAAGTGAAGGATGCATAAAGTCCTCAAGAGTGCAGTGAGTGCTATGTTCATTCAGATCGATAACTGGAGGCTCTATGAAAGTACACATCTTTCCATTGCATCTTAGATATGGTACGTAGACGGTAAATCAGGGCACTGGGTAGACAAGTCAAGGATCCGAACATTCTTCAAGAAAGCAATGCATGCAATTTCCATCCAAATCGATGGGTGGATGGTGGTGTGAAAGTACGCATCTGCCCATTGCATCTTACATGTGGTCTGTGGACAGAAATTCAAATGGTTCAAATGGCTCTGAGCAAAAGATTGGCTCTGAGCACTATGGGACTTCACTTCTGAGGTCATCAGTCTCCTAGAACTTAGAACTACTTAAACCTAACTAACTTAAGGACATCACACACATCCATGCCCGAGGCAGGATTCGAACCGTAGCGGTCGCGCAGTTTCAGACTGTAGCGCCTAGAACCGCTCGGCCACCCCGGCCACCTGTGGACAGAAAACCAATGGACTGGTTAGCCAAGTCAGTGATGTGTACACTTTTCAAGAATGCAGTGAGTGCAATGTCCATGCAGATCTATGACTGGAGGCTGGTATGAAAGACGGTAAATCAGGGGACGGAGTAGGCAAGTCGAAAATCCGTACATTCCTCGAGAATGTAATGAGTCCAATGTCCAAGCCAATCGGTGGTCCTACATATGATACAGTACCGCTCATTAATTTCTATACATCCAATAAATGACATCTAGTTATCTGTAGAAAAAGATAATACCGTGGGTACGGTTGAGGAAGCAAAGGAATAGTAAAACAGTTGTACACATGTCATGATTTTTGTTTGTGCTCAATAGTATCCAAGAAACAATGTTGTGTACATAAACGTTATGTACTTGATATGTTTGTTTACCTATTTTCCGACAGACGCCGCATTTGGTGCGCGTGTGTTGTTCCCTGTAGTGATGTAATGACCACAGTGAACGGCAAACATTGCTACGATACATAACATGTGGTTCCTGTACGTCAGTTCTTTCGTGACACTGAAGTGGGCGCGTCGGTAGGAATGCTCCATGAGTGGAGGTGTATATGGAAAGACGTGCTGTAATTGTAGCACTTAGCCAAGCAGTTTTATCCATTCGCCAAATTGCGAAACGGTGTAGTGTGTCTATAGGGGAAGTGCAATACACCTTTCACCGCTAGTAGACAACAGGTAACAATAAGGACATACCACGACCAGGACGACCTCGTAAAACAACTAGAAGTGATGATAAATATATCAGAATTACCAGTAAGAGAAATAAATTCAAACCAGCGCCCCAAATTCGTGGAAAATTGGAAATTTGTGGTAAGTTTCCATGGGAACAAACTGCTGACGTCATGGATCACTAGGCTCACACACTACTTAATGTAACTTAAACTAACTTACGCCAAGAACAACACACACACCCATGCCCGAGGGAGGACTCGAACCTCCGACAGAGGGGAGCCGCGCGAACCCTGGCAAGGCGCCTCAGACCGCAAGGCTACCCAGCGCGGCCCCAAATTCATGCAGAATTGGTAGAAATTAACACGCCTACAATATCTGTTGCAACAGTAAAAAGGACTCGACTGAAGCCGGATTGACAGGATGTGTCACACCAAGGAAACCCCTTCTATGGACCATAAATAAACAGAAGAGACCTGAATGGGCTAGAAAACATCGTACTTCGACACCGGAAGAGTGGGCGAAGGTGTTATTCACCGATGAATCAAATTTCGAGATTTTTGGAACCAGAAAGAGACTATTTGTTCGCCGATTTGTAGGGGAAAGGGTAGCCCAGCAGTTTTTTCTGCCTACGGTTAAATACAGTGGAGGTACTATTATGGTTTGGGAATGTTTTGCCAGAGATAGTGTTGGCGGCATTGTGAAAACAGTAGGATGTATGTATCAGAAGCAGTACCACCCCATACTTCAGTATCATGCAATACGATGTGGAATGCGTTTTATAGACAAAGGGTTCACCTTACAATAGTATAATGACCCAAAACATCGATCCGCATACTGTACGAACTGCGTTGCATCAAAGTAAAAACAGAAAGTACTGAATGATATGGTATGCCCCGATTGTAATCCCACTGAAATGGCTGGGACGAAGTGGACAGACGTATCAGGGAAGTTAATATATTCAGCAAGGTACGTCTCTGAAATATTGTTAAGGATGTGTGGAATCATATAGATTCACGATACCTACAAAAACTGATTGACCACATGCTTCGAGTTTTTGAGGCAGTCATTAAATCCAAAGGAGAATACTTTTATGAAAGTAAAATATAATTGTTGTGACTGTATTATATATGTGGAAGTTAATATAATTATATTTTGTGACAAATTACGTTTGATTTGTGTTTTAAATCTGAAATACCGGGGTGTATTGTAATTAATGAGCGATAGTTTATGTATGAAATTAATGAGCGATAGTTGATGTAGACGCTAAATCAGGAGACTGGGTAGGCAAGTCAAGGATCTGTACATTCCTCACGGAAGCAGTGCATGAAATGTCCTAGCATATCGATGGCTTGAGGTTGCTGTGAAAGTACACATCTATCCATAGCATCCTGTAATATCGTCTCTGGACAGAAAATCAGGAGCCTGGGTAGGCAAGTCAAGGATCCATTCATTCCCCAAGAATGGAGAGGGTTCAGCATCCATGCAAACTGATGTCTGGAGGCTGGTATGAAAGTATACTTCTTCCCATCGCGTCCTAGATATGGTATGTGGACATCAAATGAAGGGAGTGGGTAGCTGAGTCGAGGATCCATACATTGAGGTTTGAATTACACTGTGGGGTCTTGCATTGTCTTCCTTGTCATGAAGGGTCTGACAACAGATTTTAGCCTTCTAGAAACATAATCTCAACATAGGATTACACCGTCAACCGGTTTCACATAAATGGTAGGTACGCTGACCTACTAGGGGTGTCTTCATGCGAATGAAATTTTTACTAAATCATAAAATAACATTGCTAAAAAGCAGTGGTCAGAATTTAGAGCAGGTATGCTCAAGTCAAAATCGAAATTAAACGTTCTAGCCTTTGCCACCTGTGCCCAGGTGGGAACAACATCAGACATAATGGTGAGCATTCATCCTCCCTTTCCACAATTACAAAATTAGTTCTGTGGTCAGATCTGAGACTCCCCATTATTGATTCCAATGTCTGGAAAACTTTGGATGAAAAAAAAGAGAAAGAAAGAAACAGAAGCGGGACCCGTTGCGGAACACCACAGAATGCCTTTCATTGTTCCGGTTGACTCTGGCTGTACAACGTGCAACTCTGTTGCCTGTGGTATAGTGTCAACAGAAAACGGAGTAATGCAACTCGAGATCTCTACTGAGCTTCCAGTAATCTGTTTCCCTCAGCTAGAGGTGACAATCAGCCTTGACATCTGCTCGGATTCCAGCGTTTGCCATCCAGATATTTGTCACATTCAGGGGAACAATTCTGCGTATTCTCCTGTTGTTATCCTATTGGAAAGACTCGTGCCTATTCTTCTTGCTACTGTGTTGTCCCGAGTCCATCTTGTCATCTCTAAGCTTGCAGTCAGTGAACTACGGCAAATTGTCTGTATAATCTGCCTGTGTGATGTTTCCTCATCCCTGGAAGTCTGAAGTCTAGCAGTAAGATGAACGTTCTCGTCCTCTGAGCATGCTGTGTTGCACCCTTCCCGTGGAAAGTTCCTGTAACATTGGGCACACTTCTTGTACTCAGAATACTGAAAGCTCACATATTTGTGATATTTTAATCAACATATCCCACAGCACCGTATATACTGCATTACTAGCCAAGTCAACGAAGGCTTGGGAGGGGGGGGGGGGGGCGGGGAATTCAAGTACGGGGGAAAAAGTACATGTGGTCCGAAATTTTTGTGAAGCGGTGAGGGGAAGTGTCGTGAACAATATAATAAAAATTCTGACGAGTGGGGCATGCGGTTGAGAGTTGTGTGGGGGACGGCCGCTACAGATCAGTTTTTCACGTTTTTACCGAATATCTCGAAAATTGCGACTTCTAGTATAAATGTTCCCCAGTACAAAATTAAACTGCACTGAATTTTCTACAAAGAGGGGCCTATTCGTTTTTTTCTAGGACTAAGAGTTTTAGCGCTCGAAGTCGTGGGAAGTGGCAGATTCTTACCCGTTGTGTGTTCATGGTATAAAATTGACGTTTATTGTTAAATGATGTGGCCTAAGAACAAATATTAAATGTGTGTACCAAATCTAAGTGCAGTAGAGTCGTATTATGGGATAAAATGTGTTCTGGGAGTGTGACAGGCAGGAAAGGCCGGGGGTTAGGGAGGCGGGGGAGGTTGAATGGAGAGTACACGTTTGAGGTTGGAAGACTATAGTCATGCACATAACTCATTTGTATGTGTGTACCAAATCTAAGTGTAGTAGAATCGTGTTATGTGATAAAATGTGTTTTGGGAGTGTGACAGGCAGGAAAGGCCTTAGGTTAGGGGGGCGGGGGAGGTTGAATGTAGAGTACACGTTTGAGGTTGGAAGACTACAGTCATGCACATCCCTCATTTGTTCATCTGGGATCTGAAGAGCGAGCTGGCGATACCGCTCTATATCAGCCTCACTGCGACACCAAAAGCCACTGCTGGGTGTTTCTCAGAGTTGTAGTTATCTTTCCGCAGTACACCTTATTAATTACTGAGATGAAATACGCAAACACTCTCGCGGAGGGGGAGGAGGGGTAGGAGTGTTTATTTGCAACGAAGTGTGTTAGCTGAATAAAGATGAGTTGTTAAGTCGAGTTATAGTACTAACGAAAGAAAAGCATATGGACAGATACGTAATTACGGGATACTCGTCTACACTGCTGGAGGGGAAACTGATTCTTAGTCATGCTCTATGGCGTCTGTAGCGTCCCTCAGGGAAAGGCAACTTCCCCACTACGGGTGCTGCTCGCTTTTCAATTTACAGAGTACACCTCCCCAGCATTACCATTCCAGTTCTCTCATATTAATATAGTGGGGTTCTTTCTGTTTATTACGTAACTTCTTATTTCCAGTTCTTAAGTGAGCTTTTGTGTAAAATACCTTCCTACAGACAATGGCTGTGAAGTGATCAATTTGTAACTATGATTTTGTCAGTGATCTATGCAGTATTGGTGGGAAAGGGATTGAATTAATAAATGCGGCTTCTTGCTGCTGGGAGGGGGACCATAGCAAGACATGTAACCGCATTGGAGTCACTTGATGGTTAATTAATGAATGACAAGAAAGCTACCGCACTCTCTCGCCGTTAGTTATGTAATTGGTAGACTGCATAAATCTATGCAATTCAGGAAAAGCTTGCAGGTGTAGAGTGGGGTGCAGTGGATGGAACAATTTACCATATCTCCACAGTATTTGTTGCCAAGTGGATGTCAATATGTTTGACGGAATAGGACTGATCACTTTCCAATCTAGAACACTAATTTGGTGTAATGCATTGCTTGAGTTATATTGATAGAACTGAAGTTCCATAACATCTAGGTGGGCTGCTTCTGTTATAGAGGGCGTTAAATTAAGCCTCTGGGCGCCTTCAGATGTTGGTACATCTGAGACGAAAAGTATTTCAGCAACTGATAGTGGAAACAAATAGTCCAATAAAGTCAAATAGATTTTGGCAGCATGTTATACTTGGAACAGGCTCTTCAATGTGGTCGACAGTTGACAGCTCCAGCTATAAAACGTCGTTAAATACTAACTCACTTAAAAACTGCGAATAGACTCTAAGTAGCGAGAAAACACACCACCAATGAGTCATTCAATCTGGTCCTACATTTATATTCATGCAGGTCTCGACGGAAAATACAAAATTGTTAACTTTGGTGGCCGATGGATGAACGTGACGCTGCAGCGCGATGTCACCCTGCAGCTGGCAAGGATAGCAGACAGAGGACACGCCGATACCAGGGCATAGAATCTTAGCGAATTTCATTCCGTATGCTCAGTTCGACAGTAACTATGCCTGGCAGACAGGAGCGTGAACAATATACACACATTTCAGCATTTGAGAGAGGACTTGTAGTTGGGCTCAAAGAAGCCGGTTGGAGTAATCGCCGAATCGCTCTACATTTGGATAGGAGCGATGCTAGGACTCGACAATATTGGCGGGGGTGGGTGAAACATGCGGTCTACCTAGAGGAACGAAAGAACGTGACCGTGCAGTCGTCAGAGAGGCGCTCAGAGCACCCTTATTCATCACTATCACCGATCCGACTTGCAATAGATGGAAAACCACCGTTCGGTTTCTGCTAACAATATGACAGTTCCATAAGCCGCATTTTTGGAGGTTGTAAAGTTGGGTACCAACTTTTTTAGATTTGCGCAGAAAGTTGACAATTCACTGACCTTCAAATATGAGGCAAAAAATTTCCTATTTGAACTATTGATCCCATTGCATCTGCGTTAATCAGGTTCATACTCCAGTAAGAATCACACAGCCTCATATTACGGACATTCAGTTTGTTATGGTATTTCTTTTTCAAACCACTGCTTATAGTAACGCCACCAGTACTGCCTTTCTGATTACACTGCAGCTCGGGATTGCACCAATCATAAAGAAATTAAACGATAGTACCGATTTAATGATTCTTATTTTCCCAGCATACCACAATAATTTCTACTCCTGGCAAGAACGTCGTCTTTGTTATAACTCAGGATCACATAACGTTTCACATAATGTTCTATTGTTAAGACAAAACTAAATTGCTCTAATATTGTCACATGGTGTTTTATGATTTCGTAATGCTATGTCATAGCCAATTTTTCAGATAGATGTTAGAGGATGTAAACACAGTGAGTTATGAGATTCACAAGCTATTAGTTGATAAAAAAGAAAGCAGATTTAGATTTTCTCAGAAAGATGTTTACTTTAGTAGTGTTTCGAGTCTATAAACACTGTTGCACTCTTGATCTGTTTCAGGCGCACGTCAACGTCGCAGCAGAAGATGGCCCTCTAGCTAAAGGAGAGTCGAAACCACCGCATCCACTCAACAAATGTGTTATTTATTTATTTCGTGAATTATCTGCGATGACAGCCAGAACATAGCAGGTTTTGACTGTGTATATAAATCCACACTGTACAAATGCATGTTTATCGTAATCCATTTAGCAATAATTTTCGACTTGACGAAGACGTTTGACCAAACTGACTGTAATTATGTCAATATCACTGAGGTATTATGAATGCAACATTTGTCGGCCGAATCCTACACACACGTCTTAATTGACAAATGCGAGAAACGCCTCATTTTAACCAACAAAAGTTATACCTTTTCATAACTTCGTGTTCACCCAGATAGTGCCGCACTGGGATAGCACACATTGGCACTCTGATGAAAGTGCCGCACTGGGATTGCACACAGTGGTACTCTGATCTCATTAAAGGACCCTATTTGCCCAGTTCAGTGTCGAGAATACCAATACAAGGATTCCCTTGCTATGCTGATCAGTTGGAAGTTCACGTCAAGACGGTGGCTTGAAATTAGCTCAATTGATGTCTGTCAATATTATTTAGTGTGCTACTGATGAGAGCTGACATACAATTGTGCTTCTGGTAGTTTCGAATTGGGAAAAGTAGCTTACATAAAATTTCATTACCCGATATGTATCTGTTTCTAGTCCTGCAATATCGACACATGGCTGTTGTGATATACCATCAAAAGGTATTTTCGATGTAGTTGATGTTTGTGTATTCAGGGATTACTGTGAGACAAGGACTGAACAAGACGAACGTCCGACTTACAATTAATTAACTTAGTCACTGTGATTAGTGCTGCAGCTTATGTTTATACACTTTTAGTTAGTACAACATAGTTGTGAAAGTTTTTATTATGTATGTAGCGAAAATCTAGAGATACACTTACTATTAACTGATATACTTAATCCCGTGTCCGTATTATGTGTGTATATGTGACTCTGTCAAAGAGAAATGAACGTGTTGTTATAGTGCGCCACTTAACATTTAGAATGTAATGCAGTTACTGTAAACGTAAATTAAATGATACCGTTAAAGCTATGTCACACGTTTGTTTATATTTTACTGTGCTAGATAATTTTAAAATACTTCTAGATTAATGGAGCAGAATAATAATTCCGATGGCAACATAATAACGTAACCCACTGGAAATATACATAAGATACTTTGAGCAGCTGGTTTGGATAAAACTTTCCCCTCAACCTCTTCAAGTTGCTTAATGCTCGTGCTCAGAGCATAAATAATCTAGGCGCAATGAGTATTTAAAGAAACAGATTTTATATCAGTTCTAAACGTGTGGCAGCTGACAGATTTTTTCTTAGCATCACATGAAAGCTGCATTCCATGTTGAATGAACAAAGGTAAGCAGATAGTTCACTTCTTTTATCTCTTGGGAATCGGTTCTATAAAAATACAAGTTAAAGCGATCAGTCAGACGACATATTAGGCAAACTTAAGACTTTCCATCAACACATCAGCTGATGAAGGGGACCTGTGGTTCTTGCGTCTTTGAAGCAATCTTTATTGCTGGCGATGGTTTTCTGCATCAGACGACTCTATTACTGTTACTGTTTGGTTAAAACTATTACGTTAAGACTGTTACATGGAAGATTAATAGTTTTGTAGCCCCGCTATGTGTGCTATACTACAGGGGTCTACAAGCAAGCAAACGTATCTGTAATTTCTCTACACTTCAACTCGTTTGATCTAGGTTACGGACACAAAACACAAATACCATAAACAAAATGAATGCATATAAGTTATTCACAGAAGTAGATAGATTGTGTACTAGTATCTGAGAGTAAGTGGAGATGTGATAATCCATGTCCTTGGGAATGTGCGCAGGCAATGTTCCCAAGTAGTGAGGAAGCAGCCTGCCCAATAATTTTGTAAAAACCGTTCTTTACGTCTCAGTTTCGTACTGTTTTCAGAGCAACAAACTAGTAAGGCTACAGTCTTCGACGTCAATCCCTTTGTCAACCACTTTGTTACGTGAGAAATTATATAAAGTTCTTGCACTGAACTGGTCATTTACAGTCCATACTCGTATGTAATTTTAATCTGCTGAGTTACTGCGAGAGAATTATAAAAGAGATGAATCGAAAACTGACGTGAATTCACGTGACACACTTTAAATGTTTATACTCGGGAATTTTGTGTTGACAAATGCCAGTTAATATCGTACGGTGTGATTGCGTAGATGTGTTTGTAGCTGCCCCTTATCTGTGTCGACTGCTGTGATATCTTTGGTGACGACGCTTCATTGTATCGTTGTTCGCTAGTCTTGAGATAATGCACCGATGCTGCATTCCATACACACAATGGACCGATTCCAGAGCCTAATAATACCAATTTTCTCTGCTCTAGCGTAATACGTGATAATACGCAACCGACCTCTGATCATAGAAAACACCACTCAATATTAACCTCGACCAACAAACTAATATACTCTTTATAATACAGCTCGCCCACTCATTCGTACTTCTCAAAGTCAAACAGTATTCGACGCTCGACCCGTAGAGACAGTACCAATCATGACTGCATCTAACCAACGACAATAGTTCACTGAACTTGTCTCGGCGGCATAACACGGCTCAGAGGCTGTTTTCGAATACAAATTACACTCATATATAGGGTTCTGTATACTTCGGGATGATCTGTGACAGAACTGAATTATTACAGGTTACCATCGGCTGTTCCTGACACGTTCTGAGGATCTAGTACCTTCAGAGTATACTGTGTCGTCTTCTACGATAAATATCTCCAATCACTTCACTTTTACAAATCTTCTTTCTTCTGCCTCTTCCTGCACTTGCGATTTTCTCCTCTTGCGTAAACGCCTTCCTCTGTAAATTATTGGTCATTACAAGCCACAGAATAAATATATCGGGAACATATATGGCACCTTATCTCTCAGTATCACTGTCCTCGTCTAATATCTACAACAAACCGCACTGATCAAAAATTTCCTTCTTCTCTTACCGATAAAAAGTTCTCTTCTGATAAATTTGGCGATATTTTTCCGTAGTATATAATCTTATTCCTTCACTGGACTCCCTACACCGCCCTTCAACTGTCTCTTTTCCTGCATTGTTAACATTAAGCAATGATATTAATTTCCTGTCGGACGGAGGTCTAGAATTACAGTGAAATTACATAAACATGTAAAATACACATAGATTACACAAAATTATCACAACACAAGAAATACGTAATATAGAGAAAAACAATACATAAATAATGAAAATTTAAAAAATATATGTACATGTACAGGTACACATAAAACCTGAGTCGGACAGGCCCGTCACAACACAACTATCTTTCATAAGAATTGCATTAGTACTGCACTACATGGAACCGAATAAAATAAACATGTTTAGGCGCATTAAGGAAAACGTAACATGACTGCTGAAAATCAAATGATGACATAGGTCACGAAGATTTTCATAGCGGAAAAAGATTATGTGGTGCAAGAATCATCTGATATTTTCTAGAACTATGTTACTGCAGTCTGGGTGGGTGACATAACTTTTCATAAACGGAACGTGACTGAAACAACGTTTTCTATAGATGCTTCCACACAGAATCATTGTTTCGAAATACATTTCATACCCCTAACCGGATCATCCAACTTCGTGAAAAAGTTTGAAAAAGTCGCAGCGTCAAGGAAAAATATATTTTACACGTCTGCATCAGACGGCTCTATTACTGTTACTGTTTGGTTAAGACTGTTACCTTAAGACTTTTACACGGAAGGTTAATAGTTCTGTAGCCCCGCTATGTGTCCTAAACTATAGCGGTCTACAAGCAAGCAAACGTATCTGCCATTTCCCTACACTTCGTCAACTCATTTGATAATGGAAGTAAGTGTGGTGGTAAAATTGTAGACGGAGACTAGGGATTGAATGCACTTAGCAGGTTCACATGGATGTAAGTGGCAGTACGAATCTGGAACGAAGAGACGTACACCGGCTATACTAGCTTGGAGTGCTGCATCAAACTTTATGACTGTCTTTGAAAACATTTAGATGTATACGTGTCGACTAATTTTCTTAAATTTTCATTTATGTTGACACACATGATTCATACTAAAGAATAATAGACGATATGAAATAGATGTTAACAAGAAACTTTGAGTCTACCAGCGAAGAATGACACCTAGATTTTCTAAAAAGATGAAAGGGCGATTAGTGCTAAACCTCCCGTCGACCACGACTTCATGAGAGATGGGAAATGAGTTCGGAGTGAAAAAAGATGAGAAAAAAAATGTGTATGCCAAGGAATCATATCGAAATTGGCTTAAGAAAACACTGAAAACATATATCTGAATGCCACTACGGTGATGTGAAACGCGCTTTTCTAAAACACGTTTAGAGCATCTTAACCACTATGTCGCATCGCTGTCTTAAGTCGAAAAAGGATAATTTAGCAAACCGAGCAAAATATTTAAAGGAGACATGTGAAGGTGGATGTTGAAAGACGAAGAAGTTAGCTGTACGTAGCTCTATAATAACTCCGAAGGAATTTATTACCCCGATGATTTCTACTAATTTTGTGGCTGAAAGGAAGTATAGTCGACGGGTTGTTGGACTGTGCTACTGGCAGATTGTGTCAGATTTTCTTCTTCTAATGCAAGTGTATTAAAGCATTGGCAATCATAGGTAGGCATCTAACGCCAGGCTAGTAGACGCAATCTGTAATGTGTTTGCTACATCACAATTCCTGACAAACAATTTATGTTCGAACTTAGAGCACGTCTAAAATATGCAAAATGGTTGTGTTGGTCCGACATAGCGAAAATAACATCAGTAGGGCGTGTAATAAACCCGCTTTACTATTACTGTACGTGTAGTAAAGCTCGGCATTTTAATAATTGTATTGGTGAGGTTCGTATGCAGTGTAACCTTATAGCTAAAACTACTCTTCCAAAGTTTCTGTCAACATCAAGGGTCTGTGCAGGAGCAATGTCAGTACAGCTTCCCACCCCACAGCCTACCAACATTGCTCGAGGGCTCTCAACAGGCTACCGAACTGTCAACTGCATTCCTTCAGTTATTTTCTGCTTGAGAATGGGAGACGGATCCACTCCGTCGTTATTTTCACCAAGCGAGGTGGCGCACTGGTTAGCACACTGGTCTCTCATTCGGGAGTAATCCGTCCTAACTTAGTATTTCTGTGATTTCCCTAAATCACTTCAGGCAAATGCTAGGATGGTTCCTTCGAAAGGGCACGGCCGATTTCCTTCCCCATCTTTCCCTAATCCGAGCTTGTGCCCCGTCTCTGTGAACTCATTGCCGACGGGACATTGATCTCCTTCTCCTCCTTGTTGTTCTCTTTTACACAACTGCGCCAGCATAAGCATAAATGATACCAGGTCTGTTTGCCAGTGTAAGCATTGCTTGACGTTGACACGCTTTCATCCGGCAGTCGTTCTCGCTTCCCACGCCCGGGTTCCCGGGTTCGATTCCCAGCGGGGTCAGGGATTTTCTCTGCCTCGTGATGGCTGGGTGTTTGTGTGATGTCCTTAGGTTAGTTAGGTTTAAGTAGTTCTAAGTTCTAGGGGACTGATGACCATAGATGTTAAGTCCCATAGTGCTCAGAGCCATTTGAACCATTTTTTTCATCCGGCAGCATATTATCCTTATTTAATAACGGATTTTGGTTCCTCGGTATATAAAGATGAATTTTTTGTCGCTTTCAGAGAGCTGGGGATTTGGCGGTGAGGAAAAGCGTTCTCAGTATTTTCGTACAACCTGTATTTTGGTGTGACGTCAACAATTTTTCCCTCTGGGACATGCGATGAATTCACCAAACGTTGCTGGTCACCAGCGATTGCTTGTAGTTGTATTAGGTGATTTCTTGCACTAAATATTTAACGGCTGAATATTATGAAAAATAAAACGACGGATATGAACCACGCGCAAACTCCTTCCCTGTCGGACCCACCTTTGGCTAGCCAACGGCCTGTGTCGCAGGCTGTGCGGTAAATGATGTAGCGATGATTAATATGGCTACTTTTTCTCTCTGACAGCAACAGACGCCCTACTTTTAAACACCTCCTTGTCTGCAATCTTACTGATCGCTGGAGCAGACTGCAGCGTGACTGGTCTACAATGAGAAGTACTGCGTACAATTATTCTGGTAATGGAATGTCCAATTTCCATATCAATTGTGTTTCTCTTGAGTTATTTCTGTTTCCATGATTTTGTCTCCAATTTATGATGGGTTCGTACTTAAGCGAGCAACATTTTGCAGTTCGCACTGATGAGCGACACGATGTAACCTTTATAAACCATCCCACTAACTGGAAATTTCTGGCAAATGGATCAGTGTTCTCCAGAATGGTTGCGTATTTTGAAATGAGGAAGTCAAGAATTTAATAATCTTAAAATTTAACAACAAAATAACTGAGTGGAAGAAAGAAACAATCAGGTTCAGGTGACCATTACATGCACTATAACGGACGATGCTTTATATTTATTAAAGAGAATCTTTGCAACACATATGTTATGTATCCATCAGTGTCGGCTCATCTGAGCCGGAGTGGGTATTCAGTTGTCCCTATGTATTCGACTCGATTCTTCCCCATATCTCCCAGATATGACAACTGCTGCTAGTGCGAGGGATCACCAATGTGGCAGCCAGATACACCATTTGGTTAGCCACTATGGTAAGTATTTCAAAGACGATATTTAGTGAAATGCGAATTTGGTCAACTGCAACATAATAGGAGTACAATACATTGAAGTGATGGAAGTCGTGGGACAGCGATGTACACATATATAGATGGCGGTAGTATCGCGAACACAAGGTATAAAAGGGCAGTGCATTGGTGGAGCTGTCATTTGTACTCAGGTGATTCATGTGAAAAAGTTTCTGAGGTGATTATGGCCGCACGATTTAACACACTTCGAACGCGAAATGGTAGCTGGAGCTAGACTCATGGGACATTCCATTTCGGAAATCGTCAGGGAATTCAGTATTCTGAGACCCGCAGCGTTAAGATATTCCGAGAATACCAGGTTTCAGCCATTACCTCTCACCACGAACAACGCAGCGGCCAATGGCATTCACTTAACGACCGAGAGCAGCGGCGTTTGCGTAGAGTTGGCAGTATTAGCAGATGTGCAACCTGTGTGGAATAACCGCAGAAATCAGTGTGGAACACGTACGACGGACGTATCTGTTACCACAGCGTGGCGAAATTTGATGTTCATGGACTGTGGCGGCTGACTTTGACGCGAGTGCTTTCGCTAACAGCGCAACGTCGCCTGCAGCGCGTCTCCTGGGCTTGTGACCACACCGGTGGGACCCTAGACGAATGAAAAACCGTGGTCTGAGTGAGCCCAGAGTTCACTTGGTAAGAGCTGGTGGTAGGGTTCGAATGTGGCGCTGACCTTACGAAGTTATGGACCCAAGCAGTCAGCAAGGAACTGTGCAGGCTGGTGGTGGCTCCGTAATGCTTTGGACTGGGTTTACATGGGATAGATTGTGTCCTCTGGTCCAGGCGAACCGATCACTACTGGGATTGGTTATATCCAGCTACTTGGAGACCATTTTCAACCATACATGGACTTCATGTTCCCAAACACAGATGGAAATTTAATGGATGACAACGTGGCTGTTTGTCCTGATCGTAATTGCTAGCGATTGATTTGAAGAACAGTCTGGACAATCGAGCCGATGATCTCGCCACCAATCGAACATTTATGAGACATAATCGAAAGGTCAGTTGGTTCACAAAATAGTGCAGCAGCAACACTTTCGCTCAGTATTTCTGCAGGGAGCTTCCAAAGACATGTTAAGTTAATGCCACCTCCAGATGCTACACTATCGTATGACATTTTTCGCCTCAGTGTACGTTTATCCATGCTTCGAGTGTTATTGAACTGTATGCTCCATGTTTGGGGGTTTCCACTTTCCGTGTGAAGAACACAGTGCTAAACTGTTCCCGTATTTTATAAACTAACTATAATTCTAAAAAGCTGTAATGTAAGCTTGACCCGACACCTTACCAGCCCTTGGTATGTGACGATGGGTAACTTCAAATCACTGGGAGAACTCCATAGCTGTAATGTACAGTGAATTCGGATGACAGGAAAACGACCAGGTACCTTCACTGCACCCTTCAAACCAACGGGTCATCTTGTAACCTCGTGGCATGGAAAATTCTCCATTTGACAAATGCCACAAAGGGTGAAGAAAGTATCTGAAATGCGGGTTATAAATGTAGCAACGCTACCTACTTAACACTACGGGGCGCAAGGAAGCTATGTGTTCTCCAGTGTAATTTTGCCAGCAGTGAGACGATCATTGACATAATATGAGTGGGAAAAGAAATTGCGGTTGACGAAGTATTAATGTAGCGTTATTAGATATGGACGCAATGAAGACAATCTAACGAAACCTTTTACAACGAATAGTTAAGCTATGGAGTCACGTGCTACAACGTTATTATTACCTCAGAGTTTAATGTCTTTTACTGAAACATGTAGGTCGAATACCAGGCTGTACACTAACGTTATCACATTTGTAACTCATTTTCAGTTGATGTTAACAAACGCAGCAATTAGATATTAACTACACACATTGTTGTTCCTGTAGTCTTCAGTCCGAAGACTGGTTTGATGCACCTCTCCATGATACTCTGATCCATGAAGCCTATTAATCTCCAAATAAATATTGCAAGCCACATCCGTCTGAATCTGCTCGCTGTTTTCATCTGTTGGTCTCCCTCTACGGCGTTTATCACCCACACTTCCCTCCGGTACTAAATTGTTGATCCCTCGATGTATCAGAATGTATCCTGTCAACCAACCCCTTCTTTTAGTCAAGTTGTGCCACAAGTTTCTTTTCTCCCAATAACAGTCAGTACTTCCTCATTAGTTACGTGATGTAATCTTCAGTATTCTTCTGTAGCACCATATATCAAAAGCTTCTGTTCTCTTCTTGTCTAAACTGTTTATCGTCCATGTTTACTTCCATCTTAGAAAAGATTTTTAACTCTTAAGTCTCTATTCGATATTAGCAAATCTCCTTCTTCAGAAACGCTCTTCTTTCCATTGCCAGTCTACATTTTATGTCCTCTTTACTTCAGCCATCGTCAGTTATTTTGCCGCCCAAAATAGGAAAACTCAACTATTACTCTTAGTGTCTCGTTTCCTAATCTAATTCCCTCAGCATCATCTGATTTAATTTGACTATATTTATCCCTATTTCACTTTTTTATGTTCATCTTATACCCTCCTTTCAAGACACTGTCCATTTCGTTCAGCTGCTCTTCCAAATCCTTTCTGTCTCTGACAGAATTACAATGTCATCAGCAAACATCAAAGTTTTTGTTTCTTCTACCTGAACTTTAATTACTATTCCAAATGTTTCTTTACTGCTTTCGTGCCCCTAGACTCTTATTACTGCCGTCTTGTTTCTGTACGAAATGTGTACAGCCTTTCGCTCCCTGTATTCTGTGTATGTTACATGTTATCGCAACAAGCTCTTGCTGAAGTTCCTTGCCTTAGAAATTTTATGACTCCCTACTCAAAATCTGCCAAAAGAATCATTTTCTGTTGCGCAATATTTTTTGTACAACTTTTGTAGTGCACTACGCCCCATCTACCCGACCCGTAGGCCTTGAGTGTGAGTAGCGGCGTGGCCGAGCGGTTCTAGGCGCTACAGTCCGGAACCACGCTGCTGCTACGGTCGCAGGTACGAATCCTGCCTCGGGCATGGATATGTGTGATGTTCTTAGGTTATTTAGGTTTAAGTAGTTCTAAGTCCTAGGGGACTGATGACCTCAGAAGTTAAGTCCCATAGTGTTCAGAGCCATTTGAACCATTTTTTGAGTAGCGGCTGTCATCTGAAAGATCCATTACAAACGGAGAGAAGAAACACACGAACAAATACACACATCAAAAAAAAGTTTTGCATCACTCCGTTTCCGCCGGCCTGTGCGGCCGTGCGGTTCTAGGCGCTTCAGTCTGGAAACTGCGTGACCGCTACGGTCGCAGGTTAGAATCCTGCCTGGGGCATGGATGTGTGTGATGTCCTTAGGTTAGTTAGGTTTAAGTAGCTCTAAGTTCTAGGGGACTGATGACCACAGATGTTAAGTCCCATAGTGCTCAGAGCCATTTTGAACTCCGGTTCCCAGAACTCTCGGAATGAACCAAAGCGATGTTGTTCGGACATCGAGTAGACACAGAGAGACAGGAACAGTCGAAGACATGCCTCGCTCAGGCTGCGCAAGGGCTACTATTGCAGAGGCTGACCGCTATCTAGGGATTATGGCTCGGAGGAATCCTGACGGGAACGCCACCATGTTTTGTGCTGCCAGAGGACGTCGTGTTACGACTGAAACTGCGCGCAATAGACTGCATGATGCGTAACTTGACTCCCGACGTCCATGGCGAGGTCCATCTTTGCAACCACGACACCATACAGCGCGGTACAAATGGGCACAATAACATGCCGGATGGACCGCTCAGGATTGGCATTACGTTCTCGTCACCGATGAGTGTCGCATATGCCTTTAACCAGACAATCGTCGGAGACTTGTTTGTAGGCAACCTGGTCAGGAAGACCGCCTAAGACACTGTCCAGCGAGTGTAGCAGGGAGGAGGTTCCCTGATGTTTTGGGCTGGCATTATGTTGCGCCGACGTACGCCGCTGGTGGTCATGGAAGCGCCATAACGGCTATACGATACATGAATGTCATCCTCCGACCGATAGTGCAACCATATCGGCAGCATATTGGCGAAGCATTCGTCTTCATGGACGACAATTCGCGCTCCCGAGGTGCACATCTTGTGAATGACTTTCTTCGGGATAACGACATCGCTCGACTAGAGTGGCCAGCATGTTATCCAGACATGAACCCTATCGGACATACCTGGGATAGATTGTCACCCACCAACCTCTCTGAGGCATTTACGCCGAATCGCCGTTAACTATCTGGATCAACAGTTATGAAAGGTGGCTACACTGAGCCACAGCGCCAGAGAGTTTTGTTTCGCCGCCTCCACAGGCAGTGATTATTGAGAAGTAGCGGAGTGCAGTGCTTGTTCAGAACTCGTGGTAGTCAGTGCTTGTTGAGACCTCGTAGTAGTCAGTGCTTGCTGAGATGTCTTAGTGAAGAGTGCTTGTCGAGATGTGGCAGTAGGGAGTTCTTGTTGAGATGTGGTAGTAGCGAAAAAGAAAAACTTACCATGTAATGAACCAGATTAGTGATTGGCTTCAAGACTTCCTTTCAGAAACAACTCAACACAGCTCAGCTCATCGCACTTACTGCAACAAGATCGACAAAAGTAAAGGTAACTTCCGGAGCATCCCAAAGAGGTGTGATAGGACCGTTACTGCTAACAGGGTATATAAATGATGTGTTAGAAAGCGTTTTCAGATGATGCGGTTGTCTAAAACAAAGTAGCAACCCCAGAAGACGGTGTCGGTTTGCAAAATGACCCGCGGATGACTGATGTTGCAGGCTCTGGCAGTTGACCCTGAATGCAAATAAATGTAACATGTCGCGCATACATAAGAAAAGTAATTCACTATTGTACGATTACGCTATTGATGACAAATAGCTGTAAACAGTATCTACAGTAAATGTAACTAATCTACGAAGGAACTGGCTTAAGAGCCACCTGTTCGACCGATTTTTGAGTCTTGTTTATCAGTATGGGACCCTTGCCAGGTAGGACTGATAGAAGAGGTAGAGAGATCCAAGGAAGAGCGGTACATTTAGTCAAGAGTTCTTTTAGTCAGCGCGATAACGTTACAGAGATGCTCAACAATCTCAAGACTCTACAAGAGAGGCGTTGTGCATCAAGAGAGGCCTACTATTGAAATTTCTAGTGAGCATTTTCCGGGAAGATTCTGACAACATATTACATATTTCGAAATACATCTCACGAAATGACCACGATGAGAACATTCGAAAAGTTAGAGCTAATATAGAGGCATCCGATGCGACATTCACCAATGGAACAGGGAAGGAGGCATCATACAGCGGTACCAGAAGTAAGCTCCGCCACAGATCTTTAGTTTACTAGCAGAGCATGATGCAGATTTAGACTTTCTACCTTTCCTGTTTTCCCATGCCAAAGCAATAGATCTGACGGGACTCCGCAAGTTACATTTTATTCCTTGAATTTAACGATTTTTCTGACGTTTCGCCAACACGAATGCCTGACATCGTCAAAAGTTCTTCCTTCATTGCTGGTGGCGGACTGTAATCTACATCATATGCGTTATCGCGCCAATGTTGAGGGGCTTTTCCAGGTCATTACCACACTGTTCCTCCTCTGGTTGCCTGTAAGGATCGTTCGCTGCAGCACGAGAATTCACGAACCGTTTACCTTGAGGCTCTCTTCTTTCGTGTTAAAATTGTTGTGATGTTAGTGATGTTTTATGACTTCAATGAGCATGCGAGCTCTTCTCCGCAACGAGAAGCTGGTGTTCTGTTGCCCGGCCGATTTCTCAACCTGTTCCAAGGTGCAATGCCATTTAAGTTATCCTGGCGTTGATAGCTAGTCCAGTCATTCCAACGCAGATCTTTCTACATGAGCACGGCGTACATTATATTTCTGACTTCGTTGTTTCCCGTTCTGAGACACCCTTTTATCTAATAAATTCCACTTACTATATACAGATACTATGGTGAATGGAGTCTATTAGTATTTTACCTGTCTGATAGGCTTTTTTTGTTAGGAATTCCCTCTTTTTAGTTTTCGTCCTTTCTGGGTATCATGGGAGCGTATCACGAGAGTTCTATGTTATTTTTTTCTGTTTTTTGTTTGACATCCGCTACTTAGCGAAAAATGCTTACTGTG
Source organism: Schistocerca americana (assembly GCF_021461395.2). NCBI lineage: Eukaryota > Metazoa > Arthropoda > Insecta > Orthoptera > Acrididae > Schistocerca > Schistocerca americana. The sequence goes on along the minus strand of NC_060121.1, from coordinate 748,922,466 downwards.
AACACTGGGTTATCCCATTTTCTTTTCTCGCTCGGAACATGACCTGATTTTGTGAATATGTTCATCCAGTTCATCTTTTCATTTTTTTTATCTTTTCTTGCCTTACATGAAATTTTGTGTACAAAATGCTGCGAAACCGTTCGCGTCTATATATAAAGGACTTAGAACTGAAGAGATATTACCTTAAAAAAAAGATAAATAAATGAATGAAACCTCTTTTATCTTCTTAGTGGGTTTGTAAATAGCCTTTACGGTGATTTTGCGAATTATTCGGCCGATTCTGTTCATCGTCCAGAGTTTGTAACGGAACTGAAATGATGGTGGGCTGACAGTAATTTGGAGCCCGCGCGTCGGAAACGGGCGCGCTGGTGTGAGACTGCCAGGGAGTGCACCCTGATGCCATCTATTGGCGAAACTGGGAATTAGCGCTGTCTCAGACAATGCGCTGAACTCTCGGAGTCAAATGTATTCCTTTTGATGGTAATTATAAGTTATTACTGTATGATTTAATGTTATAAGGCGCTAGTAGTAAATTATTATGACTGGTATGAACTCCAGGGTAATAAATATAAATATCCTTAAATACTAAATGATTTCGGTGAAAAGGTGGTAGGGGAACGCCCCCACTCTTGGTGATACGAGCGTAGCTAGAGGTAGCTGGAGACACAGGGACTGAACAATGAAATGGCCTGGGGAGTGTTGACGTGAGCGGACGTGCATAACTGTGCTCACGCAAAAGTGTCTGTGCAACAGCGAAAAGGAGAATATCGTCGCCGTTTGTGGAGTGGAACGCGACGAATGGTTGTCGAAGCCGTCTCTATGCCACTGGGGCTGAGTGTAAGAGTTCCTGCGCCCAGATTTTATGGCGGACGCGCAGTAGCTTATACGAGTGCTACAGCTCGTAGTTCCAGCCGCCATTAAGGGCACGAGGCGTGAAGAGGAAGAGCTGCGTTAGCCACATGCATCCCACCACCAGCACCGACACGTCTACCCAAGGCAAGACTGCTTGAAATTGTTAAGTCGAACTTTCTATACATGTAAAAGGAGAATACCAGTTTTATTTTGTGCAAGTGCAGAGGACAGAATATAGTAATGAGCAAAATTACGACGCATGTTGTTCATTGTAAAGTGTAGTAACCTGAAACATAGTGTAGTGAAATCAGACTGAGGCCACCATCGCCTCTTCCATTTACAATTCTTTTGGGTGTAGAATACTTTAGCGTATAAGAACCAGAAAAGAGCAATGGGCACACCAGAATGAGTCGCCTATTTATAGTTACTTAAATATTTCTGAGTAACCTTTCAAGTAAAGTCACTTAACTAAATCTATAGCAATTGTCCAAAGAGTAATATCCCAAAACCATTAAATAAGTTGAAGGGTAGAAGTTTGTTAACCTAAGTTGCTTAAATTGTCTTGGTGGTAACTACCAAGCCAACTCACAGAAATTGAGAGAGTATTTGCTTTGTAGAATCACCTAGAATGATCAGAAATAGTAATATTCAGAATTAAGTTTAAAATTCAACTCAAGCCGTTTCACTTTGAAACGAGCCAAAAAATTGATTTATTCTTTTGCTCCTTCAGAGCTGGCGACCGTAGTTATAAGTATTTTCAGGAGGATTCGACGGTAAGTCTGCTGCTCTCGTCGTGCTGATAGGATTATCTACTGCTGCTAGCAGTGGTGATTGGATACATAAGCTCACTACCAAGTTAAGTGGGTCAGGTAGGCAGTGTTACCGTGTGAACTGTAGGGCACTGTAGGCCGTGGATCGAACCCGTTCAATCATCACAGCTCTTTGAGAAATAGTCCGGTTAGGAGTGTGCTAATCCAATAGGTAAATACTGGCGAGTAACGGTCAGAAATGTATACGCAAGTAAATTTAGCAAGGTCTATGTAGCACCTAGTTAATGTGGTGTAATGGCGAGGGTAGGAGTGGAGTAAAAGTGAGCTGAGCTTGTGGCAGCTGTGCTGTCTTCAAAGATTAATAACGTGAACTCACTACTACCTCTTGCCATTAGGGCTGAGCTATTTACGGTTAAAATACGTAGCAGTAAGCGCAAAGGCGTGACAGCTACAAGTCCGTATTGGCTTAATACATACGGAAGTAGGAAGCGGGTCATTCTGTCAGTGGAGGGGGTTAAAACAACCGAGCCAGTTGAGAACATACCCCGTTTACTGATGGAAAGATTCGGCGGTGCGGTCGCATGTGGCGACCGTGACAGGACTTACCAAGTTTGTAGAATAATGGCTGCAATAAAAGTGTTTTATATAAACTTTTAGTTTGAGGAAAATTTTAAATTTAAAATTCTGTTGTAGACAAATATACCACAATTGGTAAGTTCAAGACGACAACCTGCAAAGCAGCAACAGAAAGTCCAATAGTAGGAGTTAAACAAGTAATACTTGGTTTAATAAACATTTCTATTAGGCACGAAATACAGCAGCATAAGATGGAGTCGAATAGTAACAAGCAAGACGAAAACATTACAAGGTCAGACCCAGAATTAGGGACCATAGATACTGTTGTAGGGTTGGAAAATCCTATAGATGAATCCACACCCACAAAACAGGAGGAACAGGAAGTGAAACCAAAGCTAGTGAAAAGTGAACCCAATGTATCTGTGGAAGCAAGTCACAAGGGAGAGGATATGGAATTAACAAGTTTGTTAAATAGTATGATGGCGCAAATTCGAGAAGGGAATGCTAGTTTGAAAGCAGAAATGGCTAGTCATATATCCCAATTGGATGAAAACCTATCTGGTAAAATAAAAGCCAATTTAGATATTTTGAATACGCAAAGCCAGCGTATCACAGAGGTAAACAAATCAGTAAATAGCATTAGGGCTGAAATAACAAATGTTCAGAGAAAAGTCACAGAAATAGAGAAAAGATTTGATACCGAAATTCAGAGAATAGAGAAATCAGTGGAACCTTTGGTTAGTGAAAAATTAGAACCGATAATTGAAAGTAAATTACAGGTGATAGTACCAGTTGTAAAGAAAGAGATTGTTAAAGAAACAGCAGCTGATATTGAAACACTGCGCAATACCATGTTGAGTTTTGATGCATGTGTGCAGGAGCAGGAAAATACACTGCGTAATGAGATAAAATTGTTAAGTCAGCAAGTTCAGAATCAGACGTTTCTTAACCGTAGTGGTATCCCATTGGTAATGCAAAAATCGGAAATACTGAGTAGGGAGGAAAAATACGATCCTCAAAAGAAACAAGGTGGATGGCATCCAATGGATTTTATAAAAAATTGTGAACGTGTCTTACCAACAGACATGTCGGATAAAGAAAAAATTAATTTAGTAATAGACGCTTTAGCAGGTCATGCTAAACGTTGGGGATTGAATTTGGATACCGACAATTTGAAGTTTACAGACTTCAAAGAAAAGTTCCTTGAGGAATTCTGGGGCACACAACAGAGGGATAGGTTGTGGAGAGAATTCGTTGTCGCCAGAATGCCAGAACATGGGCGTGGGCTCATGAAAGAATACTGTGAAGGATGGTTCAAGCGTTTGGAGTATCTTAAAGATCGTAGATCAGAATCGGAGATAGTGTGGGAGTTGTGGAAAAAGCTACCTGACGATTCAAAGCGTTATGTAGGAGGCACTCATCGAACATTCGATGAATTTTTAGAAAAGATTGAGAATGAAGATAGGTGGCGGGAAACTAGAGAGTTTCGAGGTTTCAGAAATCAGAATGGAATAGTAAAAGGTGGTAGGAATGAACCGCAAATTAACATGATGAGAGGAAGAGGTCGAGGAGGTAACTCTCAGCGAGGGAGAGGACACTATCAGGGAAACGGGATGCATTATCAAAATCAGGAAAACTAAATACCGCGCAGGTCAAGGGCCTAACGCGCGCGGAAAGAAAGAAATGGCCCAAATATAGAGAAGATCGGAGTAGTCAGTACTATAGTAGGATAGTGCGTCGTTCGCCTGAAGAGCAGTTACATAAACGAAACTTTGCGAAGTATAATGCAGGGATACAAACAGAGGAGAGAGAGCAGGGAGGAATTATTAAGGGAAATGAAGTAGGAAAAGAATATCGGTCGGATGTGAAGGCTCACGTGAATGAAATAAGTACAATTCGAGGTCAGAGTGACGAATTGATGAAGGAAGAGTCAGAGAAGGCGTTGTTTGTCGGTAGGGATGGCAACTGTGCAGAGAGGCAGGGGCAAGGTAGGAGTGATGTGACTTATGGTAAAAGGTTCGTACGAATAGTCGACGAATCGCATCGAGAAGTAATTAAAGAGGAAAGGGTGGATAAGAAAAAGGGGCATAGTGCAGAGACGCATGCCGATTTAGAAATTACCTCGTATGCAGAATATGTACGTCAGCTCAAAAGCCAGCCAGCACAATTAGAAAGATCTTCCACTCAAGTGATTAATTTGGACCCGAATATGACAGTGTTAGAGAGCCATACCGATTATGATGTGTACCTAGTGACAGCAAGAGTACATGACTGTGATGAAGATTCTTTTAGAGAAATTAGAGAAAGTGTATCTAACCAAGAGAAAGAGTGTTGTGATCCCTGTAGTACTGAAGCAAATGAGTTGAGTGAGACTGGAATTCCATTAGTGGGGGAAAATTATGAAAGTAAGAGTGGCGAATGCACTATCCAACAAAGGGAAAGTAGAGAAAGGGATTATAATTTGCGAGAATTATTTGAATCCGAAGAAGGTCATATTTCTATGGAGGAGGAATTATCGTCAGAATCATCAGAAAGTATCCAGGGAGAAAAAGAAGTAGAGGAAGTTTCCGATTCTGCAACCGAGAGTTCAGGCATGACAGATTCGAATGAGAACGAGATGGCATTAAAGAGCCTAGACGAAGGACTATTGGAAAAAGTGGTGAAAGAATTTAGGATGAAAAGGAGAAAGAAACCTCCAGATGGAATGGTCAGCATAAAAACAGGAAAAATAATATGGCAAGACTTGGCGGTGGAAAAGGATTTATTATGGGAAGATAAAGAAAGTATGAAAGAGGACAATAGGATGCAAACAATCCTACCCATTAATATATGTGGATACGATTTATATGTATTGTTGGATACGGGTGCTCAAATAAGTGCTATTTCGCACGCATTTTTTGAGATGATCAAAGAGCAACGAGGAGTAGTCATGATGCCAGTAACAGGTGTTAAAGTGATAGGGGCGACAGGGAAATGTAGTAAACCTGTTAAACATCAAGTGATGATGGAATTTAAGATAAAAAACAAGCTATTTTCGAATGCATTTTTAGTAGTTCCAGAGCTCAGTGCCGAGATCATTTTAGGCATTGACTGGTTAATAAAACAGAAAGTAATTATAGATTGTGACAAAGGGATAATAGTTTGTAAAGTTGATAGTGCGGTATTAGAAATACCATTTGAATCATCTAGAGTAATGGAAGAGAACCAGCTGAGATGGGTAGAATTTATAGATGATCATAATTCAGGAATAGGTCAAAAATTTGATTGGTTTCTCGTGAGGCAGATAGTTGAAGATGGAAATAAGGAGACACTCCTTCGAAATGTAGTGGATAAAACGGAAGGACTATCTGATGCCCAAAGGGGGGATCTATGGCAAATTCTGAAAGAAAATCAGGAGGTATTTTCGGACAAACCGGGACGAGTGATAAATTATGAGTACTGCATGGAGGTAGAGGAGCATGAACCTTTCTTTAAACCACCATATAATGTACCCTTGTCTAAGAAAGAAGCAGTTCAAAAAGAAATAGATAAAATGGTTTCATGTGGGGTCATTGAACGGAGTTCTAGCCCATATAATAACCCACTAGTGATAGTAGGTAAGAAGGATGGGAGTGTACGAATAGTGATAGATGCTCGTACTCTGAATAAAGTAGTGAAGAGGGAGTTGGATCGTCCAGAGAACATAGATAATTTATTGCAGAAGTTTAATGGTGTAAAGTACATGACTAGTTTAGACCTAACTGCAGGATACTGGCAAATCCCATTAAGTGAGGAGTCTAGGAAGTACACGGCATTTTTATTCAATGGCAAATGCTACCATTTCACAGTGGTACCATTTGGCCTAAATACTTCCGTTTCAGTGTTCATTCGGGCTTTAGACAAGATTTTAGGGAGTGAACTTAGTTCGCTAATCACGGTTTATGTAGATGATCTGTTAATTGCTACAAGGACATGGGAAGAGCACATAGAGTTATGTGACAGGGTGTTCAAAGCTTTAATTAAAGGAGGAATGACCCTGAACCTGAAAAAATGCGAGTTTGTGAAGAAAGAAATAAAGTTTTTAGGTCACATAGTAACACCAGAGGGAATTGAAAAGGATCCCGATAAAGTCAAAGCAATAAGAAATTGTCCGGCTCCCAAGAATAAAAAACAACTAAAGTCATTTATAGGACTTTGTTCCTTTTATCGTAAGTATGTGGATGATCAGGTGTTCAATAGCCCACATCTGAACAACCTACTTAAGAAGAACAGTGTGTATATGTGGACTGAGGAATGTGAAACAGCATTCAACCGGATAAAAGACAATTTGGCTAAAAACATAAAGTTATGGCACCCTGACCTGTGTGAACCATTCCACATGGCAACAGATAGTTCAGATTATGGATTGGGAGTATCCATATTTCAGGAGGTAATGATAGATGGGGAAAAAACTCATGGACAAATAGCATTTGCGAGTAGAACCATGTCTAGGTATGAAAGAAACTATACGGTTTCAGAGAAGGAGGCTTTAGCTATAGTATGGGGTTTTAGGAAATTTCAACTTTTCTTATGGGGACATAAGACTGTGGTCCATACAGACCACAAAGCTTTAATATTTTTGAAGGACTGCAGATTGTTACATAACAGGTTGACCAGATGGGCGCTGTTTTTACAACAATTTGATATAGAGATCAAGTATGTTAAAGGGAAAGAACATGCAGTACCGGATGCTTTGTCGAGATTACCGGAAGGATGTGAGGCACTAGAAAGGGTAAAGAATAGGGAAGATGTTTTTGAGGTGAATTACTTCAAAAAAACGGAAGGGAGAGAAAAAATTAGGGAAATATGTCGGAATATGCGAAGATATCAAAGTGATGATGATGCACTCAAGTCGGTAAAGGTCAAGTTTGACAATCCGGACGCAACTAACATAAGGGCTTCATATAAAATACATAAAGGTGTACTGTATCTTCAAAGATTAAATAATCCAGGGAAATGGAGAGTATGTTGGCCGGAACAACACACTAAAGTGCTGATAGATTATGTTCACTTGGCATATGGCCATTGTGGTGCACGGAAGTGTACCGATAAGTTAGATGAATGCATTACCTTTAACAACATGGCACGAAGGGTAGCACAGAGGATAAGATCTTGTGATCTATGCCAAAAGGCGAAAGTAACAAATGCAACTAATCAAGGGCCCATGCAATCAATAAAACCTGATGAAGTATTAGAAATAGTAGCAGTAGATATCTTTGGACCATTACCGAAAACCATGGGGGGTTTTGTGTACATATTTGTAGCAGTTGAACTTTTCTCAAAGTATATAAAGCTATATCCCTTGAGAAAAGCTACTGCCAGAGCTGTGTATGATAAAATGGTGTGTGATTATTTTGTGAAAGTAGGGAAGCCAAAGAGAATACTATCAGATAATGGTGTTCAGTTTTGCTCAAAAATGTGGAAGGATGGGATAACTGAGAAACAGGTAGAAGTGGTCCATATCTCAGCTTATCACCCATCAAGCAATCCGGCAGAAAGATATATGCGTGAGATAGGTCGGTTATTTAGGACGTACTGCCATAGTAACCACAAGAAGTGGGGCATGTATGTGAGTGAATTCGAAGAAATCATGAATTCATTAACGAACGAGAGCACTGGATTTACTCCAGAAGAAATCCTGAAAAAGACGAGAAGTAAAAGTCTAGTAGAAGACCTACTAGAATTTCCAGATAGAGTTGAATTAGATTATGATAGTAAAAAGAACTTAGTAAAAGACAAGATGAGAAAACAAGCAGATGCGAGAATTCGTCGTCATGACGAAAAAGTAAGGAATCCTAAATTCAAAATAGGTGATCTCGTTCTTGTAAAAACACATGAAAAATCAAGTGAAATTAATAACGAGATCAGCAAATTTAAATATATATATAATGGACCATTTAAAATAGTGTCCATACCCAATGTGAACGCTTATTATTTAGAGTACCCATTAACTGGCAAACGCCTGGGAGTAAGAAACATAGTGGATCTCAAAAGGTATGAACCACGAATTCTACCAGATTGAAAATAAATATATAAATAAATATTAAAAGTAAACCAATATGTAAATAGTTTTGTTTCTTTTGTTCTATGTGAAAGGTAAATGTTCACTAAAATATATTGCAGTATTCTAAAGAAACTTCTAGTTTAAGTAGAGACTAAACAGACTGAGAAAGACTGAGCTTCTAAGAAAGCCTTAATAGATGTGTAAATAAGTGTTGTGGAAGAGGTAGAAAAGTGAGGAGGTAAAGTGAAAAGGACGGGCTATAAAGTAATAGGCGCATAACGTGTGTTTTACTTGCCTGAGATAAAAGAAGTGTATTTAAAATTTTTGTAAAAAACATGTTTAAAGTGTACTGTGTTTAGATGTAAGAAAATTGTAAAGAATATATGTAAATCATTTATGTAATGTTTAGCAGGAAAGATAGAAAGATTTGGTGTTTAATTTTAAATAAGTAATATAAGTACCGAGGTGTATCAGTAAGAAAGGGAAAACCCTTGGTAAAAAGCTTAACGAAAATTTCAGATTCATTATAGGAGAGACTTCTTATTGAATTATCACTGTTAGATACTTCAATAAGAAGTGGGGCATGTGTAACGGAACTGAAATGATGGTGGGCTGACAGTAATTTGGAGCCCGCGCGTCGGAAACGGGCGCGCTGGTGTGAGACTGCCAGGGAGTGCACCCTGATGCCATCTATTGGCGAAACTGGGAATTAGCGCTGTCTCAGACAATGCGCTGAACTCTCGGAGTCAAATGTATTCCTTTTGATGGTAATTATAAGTTATTACTGTATGATTTAATGTTATAAGGCGCTAGTAGTAAATTATTATGACTGGTATGAACTCCAGGGTAATAAATATAAATATCCTTAAATACTAAATGATTTCGGTGAAAAGGTGGTAGGGGAACGCCCCCACTCTTGGTGATACGAGCGTAGCTAGAGGTAGCTGGAGACACAGGGACTGAACAATGAAATGGCCTGGGGAGTGTTGACGTGAGCGGACGTGCATAACTGTGCTCACGCAAAAGTGTCTGTGCAACAGCGAAAAGGAGAATATCGTCGCCGTTTGTGGAGTGGAACGCGACGAATGGTTGTCGAAGCCGTCTCTATGCCACTGGGGCTGAGTGTAAGAGTTCCTGCGCCCAGATTTTATGGCGGACGCGCAGTAGCTTATACGAGTGCTACAGCTCGTAGTTCCAGCCGCCATTAAGGGCACGAGGCGTGAAGAGGAAGAGCTGCGTTAGCCACATGCATCCCACCACCAGCACCGACACGTCTACCCAAGGCAAGACTGCTTGAAATTGTTAAGTCGAACTTTCTATACATGTAAAAGGAGAATACCAGTTTTATTTTGTGCAAGTGCAGAGGACAGAATATAGTAATGAGCAAAATTACGACGCATGTTGTTCATTGTAAAGTGTAGTAACCTGAAACATAGTGTAGTGAAATCAGACTGAGGCCACCATCGCCTCTTCCATTTACAATTCTTTTGGGTGTAGAATACTTTAGCGTATAAGAACCAGAAAAGAGCAATGGGCACACCAGAATGAGTCGCCTATTTATAGTTACTTAAATATTTCTGAGTAACCTTTCAAGTAAAGTCACTTAACTAAATCTATAGCAATTGTCCAAAGAGTAATATCCCAAAACCATTAAATAAGTTGAAGGGTAGAAGTTTGTTAACCTAAGTTGCTTAAATTGTCTTGGTGGTAACTACCAAGCCAACTCACAGAAATTGAGAGAGTATTTGCTTTGTAGAATCACCTAGAATGATCAGAAATAGTAATATTCAGAATTAAGTTTAAAATTCAACTCAAGCCGTTTCACTTTGAAACGAGCCAAAAAATTGATTTATTCTTTTGCTCCTTCAGAGCTGGCGACCGTAGTTATAAGTATTTTCAGGAGGATTCGACGGTAAGTCTGCTGCTCTCGTCGTGCTGATAGGATTATCTACTGCTGCTAGCAGTGGTGATTGGATACATAAGCTCACTACCAAGTTAAGTGGGTCAGGTAGGCAGTGTTACCGTGTGAACTGTAGGGCACTGTAGGCCGTGGATCGAACCCGTTCAATCATCACAGCTCTTTGAGAAATAGTCCGGTTAGGAGTGTGCTAATCCAATAGGTAAATACTGGCGAGTAACGGTCAGAAATGTATACGCAAGTAAATTTAGCAAGGTCTATGTAGCACCTAGTTAATGTGGTGTAATGGCGAGGGTAGGAGTGGAGTAAAAGTGAGCTGAGCTTGTGGCAGCTGTGCTGTCTTCAAAGATTAATAACGTGAACTCACTACTACCTCTTGCCATTAGGGCTGAGCTATTTACGGTTAAAATACGTAGCAGTAAGCGCAAAGGCGTGACAGCTACAAGTCCGTATTGGCTTAATACATACGGAAGTAGGAAGCGGGTCATTCTGTCAGTGGAGGGGGTTAAAACAACCGAGCCAGTTGAGAACATACCCCGTTTACTGATGGAAAGATTCGGCGGTTCGGTCGCAAGTTGTATGGCAGAAATTCAGTATCCGATATTTCTTTCTTCTGAGTGTTAGCTGATCGTTCTTACGCAGCTGGTGGAATATCTACTGCTCGCCTGAATGTATTATGGATGTTGCACCTCGCATCCGTAGTGCCCAGTTCATAAATTCGTCTTGATCGTTTTACGAGGATTGGTGGCGCTGACAATGCGGCAAGGCGTCGACTTACAGACTGGCCTAATAACGTCCAACTCCATTGGCCACATTGTAAATGGCTACATGTGGTAAAGCCAACCACGAAACCGTATTACAGGTGACCCTACTATGTAATCGCCTTTTACCTACTCTCCCCTGGTCAGTACCATCATTTATTACATACTAGCAGAAATGCGAAAAGAAACCCTACAAAAAACTGACTTATAAATTTTTATTACCACGGTACTTTCACACAGCGGAGAAAATGGGAACCATTTGAAGCGATCTGCTATGGACTGGGCGACGTAGTCAGCATGTGAAAGTTGAGACTGTAACAAGTACTCCATCTACTTTCTTGAAAGCGTGGTCAGTCTTAAGGGGATACAAGTGGGTTGGCAAACATGGCATCCACGAGTGCCATTTGAATAACTAACTCAACTTAAGGGAGGTCGTCTTGTGAAACTGTGGGAGGAAGAATGATTTTCTGAACATTATGGAGCACTTGGGGTACAAATGTTAGTGTTGGTGATGCAAGAAAGATGCAGATGTAAGTTGTCCTTGTTAAAGAAAAGAATGACATGCTGATTAATATATGATCCGCCGCATCAGAAGAGCATTCAATATCAATTTTACGGAGGCCTCACATAAGCACAAGAAATTAATACAGTTGAGTAGGAAAAACAATCCTATAATGTTAGAATACTTTATAAGCGTTGTGCTGCTGGGCTCAGCTACAAAGATTAAATATCTATGCGAAAGAGTGAAATCGACATAAAACAGAGAAACGGCATTCGCAACTGGCTACAAAACGATCCTGCTGCCACCATCTAACATCTTAGTAAAGACAGCGAAGAGAGGACTAGGTAAGGATGGTACGGAAGCATATATGCAGTCAGTTTCCTTCGCTCCATTTGCGATTGGAACACGAAGGAGAATGATTCTCAGGAATGTAAGGTACCGTATGGAGGTTTGCGTAGTACGTATGTGGATGTAAATTTATATGAACTAGGACCAGTGCAGGTCTCAGAGTGCCAGTCATGGCCACAGGGAACTCTTTTCGTGAAAACGGAATACTGCTAACAGCTCCTGTAGTGAGGTTCAAATGGCTCTGAGCACTATGCGACTTAAATTCTGAGGTCATCAGTCCGCTAGAACTTAAAACTACTTAAACCTAACTAACCTAAGGACATCACACACATCCATGTCCGAGGCAGGATTCGAACCTGCGACCGTAGCGGTAGCGCGGTTCCAGACTGTAGCGCCTAGAACCGCTCGGCCACTCAGGCCGGCTTCTGTAGTGAGGAATCCTCTCACTGGCCGCAAGCGAAATAAGTATACAAACGTACGAGCAAGACACAAGAACCTTTATTGTCGATTTAGGAAACTCACCCACTATTATAGAAGCTAAAGAATATCGCGGAGGTTGGGATAGGTGCACGTCCATACAACGAATAGAGCGCTGGAAAACGAATACAAGCAAACAAATATAGTTGTAAAGGGAAGAAACGCGAGTAGGTATAGTGGAACACATTTAACAGGCAGGTTCTAAACATGAGCAGGTAATGTGATACGCTATACACAGAAGCAATATAGATCTCAAAATACTCCAATACTCCAATCGTAAAGAGGGCATAGAGCGATTTAGCTGTGTAGAACAATAATCTGTAGCGACCAACTGTGCACAAATTTCAAATACATGAGACCTCACTCCAGATGTTCTTCGCAATGAAATTCCGCTTCAATCAGGAACGGGACAGTGAACGCAATCATTCCAAGCCACGAGTCCACTGAAGACGTCTTGCGTAGGCGAAGTCAAAACGTTGAATTTTTCAAACAAACATATCCGGCAAAGGCCTCACCGGCCGCTGTGACCGAGCGGTCCTAGGCTCTTCAGTCCGGAACCGTGCTGCTGCTACGGTCGCAGGTTCGAATCCCGCCTCGGGCAAGGATGTGTGTGATGTCTTTAGGTTAGTTATATTGAAGTAGTTCTAAGCATAGGGGACTGATGACCTCATATGTTAAGTCGCATAGTGCTCAGAGCCATTTGAACCATTTGTAAAGGCAATATAGACCGAAAAGCTATAACAGTTTACATTCTAGGCTGAGAATGGAAGTTTACGTACCTCGCGTACTCTACGTACACTGCAGTAAGCTTACAAAATACACACTCTGACCAGAAAAAGTTACTGTCTACGAAGACTGGTTGGATGTGGATTCAGTACGGTACCTATGCATATCAGCAGCGAGTATGTAATTGATTAGAGTTGCAACAAAATGACCGTTCAAGTTGGTGCATAGGATGTATGAGACTGTCGGTATACCAACCATCTTCCACACAATTCCAAAGATAGCAAGGAGCTGTTTGCCTTGTGTTGCGGTCAGTTGTTAGAAATCTGCAATATCTTGGTCTGTGAAGTGCTTGGATGTGACAGTGGACTACCGTTGGACTGAATGACAACATGAAAGAATCCAATGCATAGTTTAAGGCCTTGGGTGACCAAATCAGGTCACAGGTAGAATGTCTTTCCTAACTAGGCACCAAGCACATCATTCGTTCTTCATAACTGCAGCTGCTATCCGGTCACAATTAATCGACAATTTGCGATACCTCCTGTTCTTCCTGCACTCTTGTCGGAAACCTGCAGAAGCCGAAGTGCTGAATCGCCATCCAACAAGCAGGCTGCCGTTAACACTACAGCACTAAGAGGTGATTTTGCAGTGATAACGCGGGCTGCTGAAGAATAGCTCCGAATCGTTTTCACTGATGAATCTCGGTCGTAGACTACCTCGAATAACCCGCGACTGCGAGAATGGTGGAGCCGAAGGAGAGGAAACTGTATGATTCTAATATAGGGATACACTGATATTGTCCCTAGCGTTATGCGAAGATCCACCAGCTATGACTGCAAATCACGTCTGGTAGAGATTCATTGATCTCTGACTATAACAACAGTCTTCATACACATTCTGTGTCGTCATGCGTTGCCTCACACGAGACAGTACCCTTGTACTTCTTTCAATGTTAAGAATCTTGTTCTCACATGGTATGTGTGGGTGCTGCGTACGTGATATTTAGTTACTCCCTTTGCAAATTATCCTCCACGATCCCCCAAACCGTCCGCTATGGGTACGGGACGCCCTCAGACGTCAGATCCATCCCAGAGCAAATATCCAGGATATAGAAGAAAATTTACAGTTATTGTGGACCTAGAGAGGATAAAATGGCTCCGTGCCATTTCCTAATCGAATCATAGCATTGATCCAGGCACAATAGAGTGTAACATGTTACTGACGATTCTGCATCAACGGAATCGTATTGCTGATTTCGTTGTTCATTTTCTGACCACTGAAATACAACCACATGACGTGCAGTCTCATATGAAACTCTCCTGTGATTCTGGGTGCTTAACTTTTCTGCCACAGCCTGTATAGTTGACCGTATGGCCAGTGCAGTTGTGAAGCGCCAACGATGTGCTTGGAGCCGCCAGGGCGTTTACATTCACAGTTTGCAGACACTATGTAAATCGCTACTTTGTGTATCGAATAGAGCGATCGTCTGAACGTGGACACACACCGCAGTGAGATAATTACCGTTGCAGAGAGATGCTGGATGCTTTCGTGGCCCACGAAATACGCAAATGATGCCTTAACCAGAACTTTATTTATTGATAATAGTGTGAAATTAGCTTCATAATATGTGCTATTAAGGCACATATTTTTTGCACATAGGTGACTATGTCACAAAAACAAAACAAACAAATGCGTGTAGAAATCGAAAAAATCGGTTTATTTAACTGCAGAGTCGGAATTTATGACGTAATAGCCGGCCGAGGTGGCCGAGCGGTTCTAGGCGCTACAGTCTGGAACCGCGCGACCGCTACGGTCGCAGGTTCAAATCCTGCCTCGGGCATGGATATGTGTGATGTCCTTAGGTTAGGTAGGTTTAAGTATTTCTAAGTTCTAGGGGACTGATGACCTCAGAAGTTGAGTTCCATAGTGCTCAGAGCCATTTGAACCATTTTTTGGCGTAATAAGATGCTAATATTCCACGTCGCTATTAAGCAACGAGGGTTAGTCAGAGTTTTAATTATCACATCAAATAAACAAGTGTTTTGTAACAATATATTCTATCTGGCAATGCTGGTCTCCAAAGCACCACAGCACAGAGGAGCCAAAGTAAAATGCCGTAGTCGACTGATGAAACAGAAGGTCGTTCTACAATAACTATGATGACGCAGTGGTCAGCTGTCGCAGACGCTTATACCGTTGTCAATCTATCTGAATGACCGAGAGTAGAGTGGCAGACCGGAATTGCAAGAGGAGAGAAAGCCCCGTGCTGATAGACAGGCGTATCTGAATTGAGGCGAAAGTTGAAAGAGTTAAAAGTAATAGCGGCTCAATTTTCAACATTCTGTGTGATATTTCGAACATAACAGAGGTCGCTGCCTGCATTGCTCGTGACTGCTTACAAAATAACCCCCCCAACACCTTCGAACCAAGGCAACAGAGAAAATGTTGCATCTTTCTCAACCCAGTCCATATGAATTCCTTAGCCTCATAATCAGCATGGACGAGCCCTGGGTGCTGCAGTGTACCCCAAAAAATAAAATATAAAGAAAGTGGTGTGAATTTGAACATTAGTCGATATGTTGGACACATCACATTGACAACCTGGAGCTGTAGACTTCTGAAGTAATATCAAAATGAAAATCTTCTTACATCGTTTCATCAATAAATACTTGACAGCTTTGAGAACTGATTGGTCAGGTGCAAAACTCTTTGTTGGCGAGTGGTAAGGCTTGGTGACGCAGAAGCACGATGATGTCAAGTTTCAATGTAACAAATGATTTGCATGGTAATAACAGTTATAGTTGGACATACTTAAAATATATAGATTGCAAGCTCGACTTGTGAAAATGTAAATGTACATACGATAGAGGTTCCATTACTAATACAACATACTTTTTTTCTGAAAGCAGATTGATTTTATTCAGGATTCCAACATACCACATTATTGTCCGCTCTTTTGACTACAAAACCCTACTTTTCTATATAATCTCCATTCAATGCGACAGCCCTACGCCACCTTGCTGGGAGGGCCTATATGCTCGCCTAATGCTGCTATTCTACTGGTGGGAGCCAACGTCTTGGTCATCAACAACTTCCCCATCATCCACGTCATAACTTTACCGGCTGAAGGTGCGGCTTAGAACTTCTTCTTCGGAGGAGAGGTGATGTGGCGACATTCTATGGATTACTGTATTGTTTCCGGTTCGAAGTGATGAATCCCTGTCTCGTCGCCTATGACAATGTTAGACAAAAGACTGTCACAGTCAGTTTTTAATGCGCAATCAATTCCGCGCTGGTGGTCCTTCGCCGTTCTTTATGGTCTTCTGCTAGGCGACGATAAAACCAACGGGCACACACCTTTGAGTACCCCCACGTGACAGACACGTCCAGTTGTGTAGTGAGGTATTTGTCTGTCATTCGTCCATGACCTAGAATGAAAGTGTCACACTCTCCGACACTACAGGAGTCACAGCAGTGTACAGCCGACCGGCACGCGGGTGACCGGGAGGGTTTGCGCAAACTTGTTGCGATGATGGCAGACTCCTGGCCCAACGACTCACTGTGCTTTTGTTCACTGCCAGGTTTCAATGGACATTCCGCAAGCACCTGTGAACATCTGCGATGCTCTGGTATTCTTCTAAGAGAAACTTAATGACAGCCTTCCTTGCATAGTACTTCCGTTACAGACGCCATTTTTAGGGCTACGTGTAGCATCGCCCCCTATCCTATCGGAACTTATTGGGCTGAAGCAGGAGTATTCCAACATGTCCTAAAGCAAATTTTACATTTTTTCAACTGAAATTTTCTGAGAAAAAAAACGTGTTGCATTTTTACTGAATCCCCCTCGCCCAAAAGCACACTAGTGGCACGCTAATTGCACCACTAACCCGACTAATTTGACTGATTTCATAAGCTGAAATCATATAAAAGTTTACAATCAGTAGAGAATTTTATTTATTCTTCTACTAAATAAAGCAGAATGCATTTTAATGATTATTTCACCATAATATATACCGAAAAGACAGTATATGTCCTTCTCAGCCGGAGGCCGACAAGAGAGAGATAGCGATATTGAAGGTCAGAGTTGAAACAAGAGTAAGTCGTACATCTGTTTTGTAAAAGAGCTGACTAACGAAATTGACACACATGTGCTAGAAACGTAATTTCTGCAAGATAATTACGTCTTTGACGTTATCACTATAATGCTTTCTTACAATGCTTCACTAAGACCACTACAAAAAGGAGCAAAACGAGCAGTGGACACATGTGGATCTACCTCTCCTGCCCATCTGCACATAATGCAGCCACACACACACACACACCTATGTCCGAGAGAGGACTCGAACCTCCGCCGGGACCAGCCGCACAGTCCATGACTGCAACGCCTGAGACCGCTCGGCTAATCCCACGCGGCAAAACGTGATTCACTCCCCGCATTCTTCGGATATGCAATGTAGTGATGTATCCCTCACTCCTTGAATAAAGAAAGTATTAAATGGCAAGTATTTCCAGAATGACTGCGAGTTGATTTTTAATGTGGAACGTTTCCTGAACGACTAAAGTGCAGAATTGTACAAGAAAGCCATCTATCGTTGGGAAAAATGTGTCGCACTGAAGTTCTGTTTCTCGCAACTTGATTTTTTCCTGGTGATTATTAAATATTTATGACTACCCCTAGTAAAACACACACACACACACACACACACAGGAACTTTTAGTTTTGGTCTGGACCAGTAAATTAAAAACTTTGTCTCAGACAAAAAGTGAAATATCTACAATCCACAGACTCCTATCATTGCTTTAGGGAAGTTTCTTTTGTTTATCGGGCGAATGAGGTAGCTGAAAGTTCTCTCGGAAAAAATCACATTTCTGATCGTCTCTTCCTTAGCCTCAGTCTGCTGGAACTTTTGGCTGAGAAGAACCTCCAGTTGTTTATCCACACAATACGAATCGGGGGTTATTTACGCCCGTCTTTTGAAAATATCATAATCTAATCATCTACTTAATATTTTAAAATTTTGGAAAAATATTGTTTTTTATGGATTCTTTTACCAGATTCCATAAGAATTTTTCAGTTAAATTTAACCCCAAAACTTGTCTTAGTGATTGATTTCACCGTCCCCAATGAAAGTTGTGTTAAAATTTTCAGGTTCAGTACCTTACCTACACATCAGTATAAGTAAAAGTATCTTGTGAATAAAAGTCGACAACAATTAACGAAATTTGCACTTTTTAAATCTTTTATTACGGTGACCGTAAATAAACCCCTGCGATAAATTAACGCCGCGTAACTGAAAGAGCATTGATGTTGCAAAAAGTATGCTAAAAGACACTTCAGTAACCCTTCAAGAACTATGTTGACAATGTAAGTCAAAAACAATTAACGAATTTCTTTATACTTTATTATAGTGACCATGAAGTACCCCCTTGGTAGTTGACGTTATGGAAAATACTTTGGTATTGCTAGGGTTAATGGCCGGATCTCAGCCTGCTCCATCCTTGGACGTGAATAAAAAGTACAAATCAATTTAAAAATAAAATATATGTGGTAGAATAATATCAATATCTACACTAAGACACATTATCTCCCATGAGTTTCTCCCCACTTCACTTTACAGGGCTTTAAGGTAAATAAGACATCTTTGTACAGAAGGGAATGAGTGGAATTCTCGACTGGATGACAGAATTTTTCAGAAGCAGTCATGGTTATACCAGTATCATAGATGCCTTGTGCGCCCCTGGTAGCTGAGTGGTCAGTGCGACGGAGTGTCATACCTAACGGCCCGGGTTCGATTCCCGGCTGGGTCGGAGATTTTCTCCGCTCAGGGACTGGGTGTTGTGTTGTCCTTATCATCAACATGTCATCCCCATCGACACGCAAGTCGCCGCAATGGCGTCAACTCGAAAGACTTGCACCAGGCGAACTGTCTCCCTGACGGGACGCCCTAGCATTTCCATTTATAGATTCCTTCTGTGACGCCGACTTCCTTTGTCAACTCTAACTTGGGCCAAGCGACAGTGCAATGTGCTGTGCCGTCCGAACAAGACACAGCCAGGGCAAAAGTATCGCAAGCACAAAGACGCGAGCTGGTGCCACTGCCATAGAGACTCGACACTTGCAGAGTTCCACCAGTGCTGCAGGTGGCGCATAGGATGAAGATATCGACTTCACCTCGGCCAATTTCCGGTCGAGTAAATCCGCCAATGACTGGACGACAACGGAGAGAAGCTTACTCGGATATAGAAGATCAGCTCTCGCCCACTTGGTTATAGTTCACTGTCAAGGGCTCACTCAGATAAGGAACCTCATTTAGTCAACTCTGAGAAGTGAGCAGACAGTTGTTGTAAATTGTATTTGCCATTTACTGTGACATTTACCTGCGATTATTTGCAATTAGCCATTGAGGGCCTTTTTCGTATTACAAGCAGTGTTACAGACTTCAATATTGCCGGCCGGGTGGCCGTGTGGTTCTAGGCGCTACAGTCTGGAACCGCAGGACCGCTACGGTCGCAGGTTCGAATCCTGCCTCGGGCATGGATGTGTGTGATGTCCTTAGGTTAGTTAGGTTTAAGTAATTCTAAGTTCTAGGGGACTGATGACCTTAGAAGTTAAGTCCCATAGTGCTCAGAGCCATTTTTAGACTTCAATATTCAATCTAGTCACAAAGGTAAGTAAATATTTTAAGTCATTTATGTGACTTTGTTACTAATTTATTGGAGTGTTGTAGAACGTTCGTTCTCCTCTCCGGTTACCTGACCCTGGGCGTAGCTATGTGATAGGGGCAGGGAGAAATTGTCTTAGGTGTACTGCACCAGAAGCCGGTATACGAACTCACCAACTCGGCCTCCACAGCAGTAGTGACGGGGCCTTTACAAAACTGGCTAGAAGGGTTTACAAAAGAATGAGCAAGGAGGTGAATACTGACAGTGCATTCCGGCAGGAGAAGACGCGCGTGCCGCCCTCTATGACACCGGAATGTTCCCAGCGGTAAACACCGGTGGCACAGGTGTCGGGTGTGAGTGGCGGCCCCCGCGTGCCACCTGCCGGCTGTGCCTAGGTCCTACCGGAGAAAGCTGCTGCCTGGCTGGGCACGTACGCACCCCGCTCCTCTTCCCACTTGCAGCTTCCCGCATCCCGCCCGAGGCCGGACCACTGCGCCACGGCCGAGATCCGGCTGCCGCTCCCCATTCCAGGCTGGAGCCGGAGGCGGGAAGGCACGGGAAGAGTAGCGGCGGGGGGAGGGACGTGGAGAGACGTACCGGGAGAGATCCGACGCGCCGGACGGGCCGGCCTGGGCGGCACACTTACGGCGGGCAGCGAGTAGAAAGTGCTGCGGCCCCGATGGCCAGCCACCGCCCCCTGTCCACGCCGGCGCCTTTTGGGGAAGGGGCGGCCGGCGCGCTCGCAAGGCCCCACCCCAGCCAGCAAAGGCCGCGGCCAGCGAACACGGAAACCAAGAGCCCGGTTCACACGGCGCCGTCGCTGCTCCTGCTACCAGCATTGTTACTCCGAGTGAAAACGAAGCGGGACCGAATTGCTATCGACGAGCTCAGCAGCCATCCTTACAAGTCACCTCGCTTCTCCCAAGGATGTTGTGGGCTGCAGTCTGAAGACTGGTTTGATTCAGGTCTCCCTCCTACTCTACCCTGTGTAAGCCACTTCATCTTTCTCAATCTGTGTACTGCAGTCATCTCTTGGGCTCCCTCTACTATTTTCATCCGCCACACTTCCCTCCAGTATAAAATTTCTGATCTCTTGATGTCTCAGAATGTGTCCTATCAACAGTGACCTTCTTCTAGTCAGGTTATGCCACAAATTTCTTTTCTCCCCAGTTCTGCTACGGAGCCCCTTATTTCTTCCATGTTCTATCAATTTAATTTTCAGCATTCTTCTGTAGCACCACATTTCAGAAGCTTCTATTCTCTTCTTGCCTAACCGGTTTGGTTCAAATGGCTCTGAGCACTATGGGACTCAACTGCTGTGGTCATAAGTCCCCTAGAACTTAGAACTACTTAAACCTAACTAACCTAAGGACATCACACACATCCATGCCCGAGGCAGGATTCGAACCTGCGACCGTAGCGGTCGTGCGGTTCCAGACTGTAGCGCCTTTAACCGCTTGGCCACTCCGGCCGGCCCTAACCGGTTTACCGTTTCCTAACACCTAAATCTATATTTCATGTTAACAAATTTCCCTTCTTCAGAAACGCTTTTCTTTCCATGTTCTGTCCTCATTTTATATCTTCTCTACTTCGCCCATCATCAGTTATTTTGCTCCGAAACAGTAAATCTCAACTACTACTTTTAGTGTCTCGTACCATAATCTAATTCCATCAGCATCACGTCATTTAATTCCACTACATTCCGTAATTCTTTTTTTCTGTTATTGATGTTCATCTTTTATCCTTCTTTCAAGACACTGTCCATTCCGTTCAAATGCTATTCCAAGTCCTTTGCTATCTCTGACAGAATTACAACTTCATCGCCGAACCTCAAAACTTTTATTCCTTCTCCCTGAACTTTAATTTCTTCTTCAAATTTTTCTTGATTTCCTTTACTGCCTGTTCGTTGTACATACAGAGTAACATCTGGTATTGGATACAACCCTGTCTCACTCTCTTCTCAGTCACCGCTTCCTCTTCATGCCCCAGACTCTCGTCTGGCTTCTGTCCAAATTGTAAACAGCTCTCGTCTCTGTATTTTACTCCTACTACCCTCAATATTTCAAAGAGGGTATACCAGTCAACATTGTCGAAAGCATTCTCTATGTCTACAAACGTAGTTTTTATTTTTCTTAACCTATCTTCTAAGATATTTCGTAGGGTCACTGTTATCTCGCGTGTGCCCACATTTCTCCGGAATCCAAACTGATCCTTCCTGTGGTGGCTTCTACATGTTTCTTCATTCTTCTGCAAGGAAATC
Organism: Schistocerca americana; assembly: GCF_021461395.2. Classification (NCBI taxonomy): domain Eukaryota; kingdom Metazoa; phylum Arthropoda; class Insecta; order Orthoptera; family Acrididae; genus Schistocerca; species Schistocerca americana. The sequence goes on along the minus strand of NC_060121.1, from coordinate 748,900,591 downwards.
GTGGCAGTACTTTGCAACCTTGACTTATTAAACTGATAGTTCGGTAATATTCACACCTCTCAGTACCTGCTTCCTTTCTAATTGGAATAAATCACATAAATGGCGATGAATATAAGCATTAGGTATTGAACCTGAGCTCACTCATTTACATTGTGCGATGCGTAATATAGCACGAAAAAAAAAAAAGTATAAATGTACACCTATAACTGCATTAGCTATTCTGCAGTAAGTCTTTGTTTCCGGCTGGGTTCACAGAGCTACTTTCAGACTAATTCTCAACCACTCCACTCCCAAAGAAGAAGTGCAAAGAATGAACAACGAAATCTTTCCGCGCGGGTTCTGGTTTCTCTTATTTTATTCCTTCCGGCTTACTCTTATCGCATTCTTTTGCGATAGTTCTGCTGCACATTCTACTTCTTGAACAGTTCTATTCTTCTTCTAGAATTTTCCTTTCAGAGGGATTCCTATGCAACTAGCCTTTGGCTCTTTGGGCTCGTGTGCATCGCCGTGTGGTTCTCGTCGAGAGCAGTGCCGTGTGTTGTGCGCTGACTTCCCGCAATGTGTCGCGAGTGGCGCGGACTGCGAAGACAGGCGCCAGGGCAGTCGGCTGTAGCGTGTCTAAGGTGGCTGTTACTTGTGTAGCACCGTGGCCCAGCTTGCAACTGCTAGAGGCACACGTGCCTCGAAGGGCTCCATTCGCATCCTGAAGAGCAGGTCAGGAAACTGTGTGCTATTTGTAATTCTCTGGAGCGGGCTCTTGTGCAGTCTACAATGAACTGGTGAAATTGTCGCAGACTGCTGTGGGAGTCTTCTCAGTTATTCTTACTCTGGCATTCTCTCGCCACTGTACTTAAATTCTGGCTGATGTACAGAGCTGAACTATAGGCAGTGGTTTTGTTTTGCCGACTCATCTAGAAAGCAGTTACAATTTTTCTATTTCTTATACTATTCCTGCGTCCCACCTACACCTGCAAGCCGAGTTGTGTATATTCTCAGGTCAACGTTTGAACAGTGCTATGACCTCAAGATAGTTGTATTTTGTTAACATCCTAATCAAGAGCTGTTGCACGTAACAAATGTGTGTCACCAATTATGTTTTAGTTATTTTGGTCGCTTGTGGTAACAAATACATGTTTCAGGTATTTCAACCAAAATGTTTTTCTTTGTTAACGTGTTGTAAAGCCCACATCTATGACTGATGTTTTGTTAAAAAACCAGGAAACAGCCATTTGTCAGTAGGGCTTGTACTTGTGCGTTATTATTTGGAGCCAGGCTCTGAAGTTAAGTAGTTTTTGTTTTAATTTGTAGTGTTGTGAGTTAGTGTTTTAATTTGTCATGCTGTGAATGGTGATTGTTACTTGGTGTTAGTTACAGAAAATCGCTATTTATTTCTACTCTGTCGCTACCGATTTCTTGGAACCACCACTGTTCCTAATCTGATGCGTCAGCTGTAATAGGCACATATTGTTTGAAAAGTCTGTGGGCCTGAGATTTCCGTTATTTGATATTTGTGGATTTAACCTTTAAATTTTAAAGTACTCATTAGCTGAAGTCACGCAACGATAACTGCGCCTTTTAAAATCCCTTCACTGCAGTTAAGTTTGCTATATCGCCTTTACAAGTCCTAACAATATGTATGGTAACTTCAGCTTCATTCTTCTGCACTTGAATTACAGCTAAATTGGCGGAAGCACAGCTAAGTTTTCTAACTCTGGCTTTAACTTTTATAGTTTTCATTGAAGCTGTATGAAATTGGTTTTGAAATCTTCTATTTCTGAGCTGTAGCTAGTGCGTAAAATTTTGTGGGTGACCATCACATTGTTAAACTTTTTGTAGCACGATATCGTCAACTGTATATGAAGTACGTAGTCAGTGCTATTCATCCTGGGAAAATTGAAACCGGGTTTTTGGGTACTAATGTTGAAGTTTGAATTTCTGTTTGACAAATTATTCAAAGCAAAATCTGTCATGTAATTTCTGCCCAACACCTTACCACTTCCTCCCCGCACCAACCACTACAATTCCGATGCTCATTTATGGCTTCTTGTCCTCCTACGTAGGTGAGAGACTACGAAATATTATTGATTATTGTTTTGAGGAGACGATGATTTTTAGCTTCTCCAAATTTTTGAAGAGTTATCGTTTGCGCTAGCCTGTATTGTCACTTTACTAAGCTACCAGTTGTAGTCAAAAACAGACTATCCTGAGATATCCACAAACCATGAAAACGACAAAAATCTAAGTACAATGAATAACAGCTGTTTTCGTATCTTTGCAATGTGTCTAATTTTCGCTATTGTTCGTGAATTGTCGATTCATGAGGGTGGGTCGTTCTTGACCTATATAGGTTGCTTAATAAAGTCACAGTACAGCCCTGCCCTAACTATGCGTTTCAAAAATATGGTATTCAGAGGAGGTTGTTGGTTAGTGAAATATCGTAAAAACATCTCGCCTTTGTTTTTTTTATTGTCTCCTCAATTCGCGTATCATATCCGGGGCACTCTCTCCACTATTTTGAGATAACGCAAAAGGAACTGCCTTTCTGTGAACTTTGTCGACGTTCTCCATAAATCCTATCTGGCTTGGACCCCGCACTTTGCATACAGAAGATGATGGACAAGCGTAGTGTAGACAGAGGTTTGTTGCATCTTCTGAGTTTTCCGCCAATATAATGCCGTCTTCGGGTCACCTTCTCTACACCATTTTCTACGTGATGGTTGTAATGTAAGTACGTAATTCTAACGCCTAAGTGTTGTTCAGCTGAATCAATTACCATTGAAAGTATGTAATTTATTGTGTAGGCGAAAATTGGTGGAATGGCTTCAGTACTCACGTATAGAACGTCACAATTTACATTTGTCAGAGTGAATCGCCACTTTTCGCACAGTGGAGATATTATGTCTCAATCATTTTGCATTTCTTCGTAATCGTCTGATGAATTTGTTTGACTGCAAACGACAGTGTCATCTGCAAATAATGTAAGAGGTCTGCTCAAGTTGTCTCCTAAACATTTTACACAGTTCTGATTAAGAACAGCATCGGACCTACAACGTTTGTTTCTGGAATGGCAGATATCACTTCTGTTTCAATCCACAATGTCCCGTCAACGTCTTTTCTTGCAGGAAATCACGAATACAGTCGCACAACTCAGACGATACTCCTCGCACACAACTTGATAAAAAGCCGCTTGTGAGGAATGGTGTCAAAAGCAGTTAAATTAATAAATATGGAACTTGTCGATAGAGTTCATAAATAGTATTCATTACTTTGTGTGAAAAAGCAGTCAGTTGTATTTCAGGAGAATGCTATTTTATGAATCCGTGATGATTATATATTATTAGATCTGTTGCACAGCAACGGTGTTCCTGCACGCTCTAATTAATTTTCGAAGCTATTGCTCGTAACTCATTGGCCCACAACGAGCACCCAGAATGTCATTCTACAAACTGTACGGTATGGTGTAATAACATGCAACATCCGTGCTCCGCCGCTCCAAGGCGTTCTAGTACTGAAGAGAAATGCAGAGGCAGCGAAAACCATATAACAGAGCCTCCGCTGTGAGGACAGGACCAGTGAAACCTCTAGTTAACCGATGACAAACAGCCACTTAACCTACTACATGGCGTTATGTCTCGCTTTAAATACCCCTGTTTGAGACATATGTCCTCAGCGTCAAATCATTCCATCTGCATCACTGCTCATAACAAAAAAGGCAGTCTCGGTAGTTACAGGATGTCACTTCTGCTGATGTCTGTATGAAGACCTCAACTACGAAACCGCAGCCTGATAGTTGTGGTTGGACTTCATCGTTCCACGCTCCAGCTACCGACGGGTCACAGCCGTGACTGATATAAGATACGGACCTATTGGGTCTTGCTCTGGAGAAGGGTAAAACCGACTGACTAAAAACTGTCTTGTTCTGCTTGCTGGGTGAGCGTCTATGCAGCGTCTCTCAGGAGGTACGTGTACCTCCTTCCTTGCTGTGCTGAGGAAGGGCTCGGCTTCTGCTTCCACAACTGTCATTCTGAAGATGTTGTGGGTACAGATCTAAGCGCATGTCCTTCTTAGAGAGCACTGAGGTCCATCGTATACTCAGAGGCGCACCTATGGGTAGCTACGCTGGCTTCCACCACTTCGCCCTGTGCCGCCTTCCTGTCTGCAATTTGCCTGACCTGACGCACTCTATGTCAGTTGCTGGAGTGCTATGTCTAGCAGTCCTCACCGGCACCTGAGCGACCAGGCCGGTCTATTTCCTGCACGCTGAAGAAGACAATATTCATCGTAGAAAACACGTTAGTAAAATTTTATTACAGATACCGGTGCTTCACTGACGTATTTGGGCGTAAGAATGCAACACTCACTGGCCCTAGGAACTCAGTTTCCGAAACTTGTAACGCCACCACATCACCTGACCAAGTTTGATGCCCCCTCACCTCTTGAACTATGGAGTGAACATACAGATATGTTTCATCTCCTTCATAACTGGTCTTTTTCTTATAACGTCGCTAAAGCTTAAGGATAGACCAGGATGATGTGAAAACCCAAGCAGGGTCAAGTTTTTATCGCAAAACGTATTGAGAGAGCAAGTACTATTAGGCTGCTAATTGAGTAAACAGAGTGGCTTTCTTGTATCGATGATAAATCAAAAGAATGTTGATGTATATAAACATGAAGTATGAGCATTATGCAACTTAGTCAAAATGCGGGACACATGATATTGCACAAATGAATCATAGAAACGCACTTCCTTTCAAAGGCTGTACTTAACACTACAGAAGTAGTAGTGTATCGACGCTGATTTTGACTCATAGTTTAAGCTTCCAGCTGGTAATAGTCACGGGAAATTCAAAAATCCTAGGTACCAGATGGTGGGAAACTCAAAAGTGAAAGATGGCGCTGGCAGGAAATTCAGTAATGCAAGATTGCCATGATGGGACATTAAAAAATGCATGATGATCCCAAATTTTTAAAAATTAAAAAAATTAAAAAAATGAAGAGTGTTGAACTAGACCTGTTATCCTTTGCACTTCTTCTCCATTCCCCCTCACGTTGCCATACTCCCTCCATCTCTCCGCCGTCCTCTCCCTTCCGTTCCACGTCCCTGTACAAGACGAACGTTTGAGGGTTGCTGCAATATTTATCAATCGTTACCATGGTTCCAATGATCTGTAAAACGTTTACAGGCTGTATTTCATGTAATCATCTACTCAATAACATCAGAATCTATTCAAAATACGTTATGTAAAAAACGCACAGATACAGCAATGCCAAAACAGAAACATAATTTTGGGAAGGAAGAACGTATTATTACAAGATTTTTTATTGCGATGGGTTAGCATAAAACTGGACGTATTTTATACATTGTGAAAATTACTGGAATGTCTGCATCCACTGCAAAACGACCAAAGGCGGTGCAGGCACAAGACAGAGACAAAACATAACCAAAGACAACGGTGCAACAAGACAGATGAAAATTAGGTATCTGAAAAGTAAAAGTTTTGCTAATGTCAGTGTGATTATAGATCTCTGATCATAATTAAATACTCAAACTGTACATGAAAATGAAATTCCATTAATTCTAAAAAAAAAAGCTAGATTTCGAAGTCAAAAAACACGTGATACTACTGTCATAAAATAATGGATCTATAAGACTACTATTTTAAAAAAAATAGTACACACAGCTTGCATGTTGTGTCTACTGATTAATATTTTAAACAACATTTGTTGATGATTAAAGTGTGATTGTTAAACTACACTTTGTAAGAACAATGGACCTTCAAATTACCTACTTCACGATCAACACGGTCTATATAACTTATTAAAATGCACGCAGCCTGCTCATTGTCACTATTGAAGCAGTTAAAGGTTAGCAAACAACAATAGCTCGATCTTAGTAACTTGCATTACATTCATCTAATTACATGAAATTGGTTCTACAACGCCGTAAAACGCACAGAAGCACAACTGTTGGTCTAATTTACATATTAAAGTGCACTTATCGACGAGAATTACAAAAGCATTCAAAGCTATTCCCACAACTAAATTTGTCAAAAACTAGTCTCTGAAACATTGTATTTTATAATGTAGAACATTATGCATTATCTTCATCTACTTTCAAATGCTACTTGCTAACGTGAAACATTACTGAAAAACTAGTCAAACTGTTAAGTGATGTCAGTTCGTTCTATGAACCACCAATAACGTATCCTCAGACTGAAACCGTGAGGTGTCGACTGAGCTGTTAATATCCCTAAGACGCTACAAGTCCAGTCCCCGATGAAGTGAAGGGTACCTCGGCACAAGATCGTGCAAATTTAAGAGAAACCATGTTACACAACGGATAACATGATATCGAATAGAAATTACCAAGGATGACCCAGTTAAGCATGATTGAACGGGTAGTTCACCTACCATGGCTATATTAACGAAGACAACTACAAAAGGAAACTAGCAGTCACTGTAACAATATTATTTATTATCATAAGACATCAAATAAAATAATTTACTCACTAAATGAAAGAGCTCAACCGTGAATTAATGGAGATAATGCAGTAATTATGATCTATAGACTTGCCACAGGTGGTTGGACACATGAAAGCGTAATGTGAAAATATGTTATGGATACGGCCAGTGACTGCGTGAATGGCTCTGAGCACTATGGGACTTAACTGCTGAGGTCATCAGTCCCCCAGAACTTAGAACTACTTAAACTTAACCAACCTAAGGACACCACACACATCCATGCCCGAGGCAGGATTCGAACATGCGACCGTAGCGGTCGCGCGGTTCCGGACTGTAGCGCCTAGAAGACTGTGTAAATGGTTAGTGATTTAAAGAAAGAACCTCACAAAAATAAGTATGAATACCAATAGATTCACCAAAGCGCATGAAGGGTGCAAATAACTAGCTGCGAATGTTAAAATTGTGGAATTAATCTTTGATGCAGATTAACACGCTTCAGCTTGTTGATTGCATTGGCAGCAAATGCTTACCACTTTTAGACAGAATAAGTGTGAAAGAAAGCTGCAGTAATGGATTGAAATTTTGGGTCCATCTGGACTTCTTCATTCTACTCTAACGAGGAGAACACCGCAAGTACAGTAACTCGATTTCCCAGAAACTTCGCTAAGGGGAAGAGGGGTCCAATTAAGCGATCACTTACCTCGGCTTATTCGTTGATACTCGACCGTTTCTGAAGAAATGATGGTCAAAGTTTTCGAGATACTTTATGTGCCTTTTATCGAGTAAAGACTTTAACTGAAACACTGGCACAAAGGCTAAAATCCCGGCTTCACACTTTTGCGCTCCGCTTTTGCGCTCCGTGTTTGAAATGG